>NW_026947523.1:4505000-4945000 GCF_034190915.1 Cavia porcellus
AGCTGAAGACCAAAATCAGAAGGGCAGGGGTGAAAGAGACCAATGCCAAGCACCCTTGATGAAGTTAGATGCAGGAGGAGAGCTCGCATCCCTGGCGGAACCGCGCCAGGTCTCCCAGAAGCAAACGGTGCCCTCTCCCCGGCCACACCATGTCCCTGCAGCCTGCACAGCAGCACAAGGCCAGAAATGTTCTGCTCCAGCCTCAGGGTGCCGGAGGGGCCAGCCAGGGACCTGCGGGGGACCTGCATGCTACGGCAGGGCAGAGGGTCGAGAGGGAGCAGGGGCAGAGACGCACAGGTCCCGCCGGCCTCACCTGCTCGTGGTGAGCTGCTCCAGCGACTTCTCTGACCTGAGGCCGCCCTTGGTGCTCTGCAAGAGGAAAGCAAGGGACGGTGGGACCCCTCCTGGAGGGCCGGAAGCCACCCTGGGGACCCAGAGGCTGTCTCATCCCTTCCCAGGGTGCATCTGGGCGGTGGCTGAAGGATGGAGACCATGACTGCTTTTGCCAAGGCAGCTTGAGTCTTGGGGACAGTGTCAGTGATGCGGGTGGCCGTGATGCCTGACGAGGGAGTGAGGGCATTACGTGGTCCCCTCTGATTCGAACAAGCAGGGGCGAAGCCACAAAACTGCTCGGCCCAGTGTTTTGTTGCTTTTTTAATGGGAATCGAACTCAGGACCTTGTGCTTAGCAGGCAGGCATTTATGCCGCTGAGCTGCATCCCCACCCGCTCGCCCGCTCAGGGGAGTTTTAATGAGCAGGTTTAGCAAAGCCCCATGTGGTCACTCAGAGGTGTCACCGTTTGGGATCTTCTTGATACCCCGACTCCCGCTTTCGACACCAACCCACTGCGGTCCTGGGGCGCCTGGCCTGAGGCTCCTGACCCGGGTCACCCCACACAGCCCCCACCAACGCAGGTGTCCACTGGAGCAGACGGCCAGTTACCTCGATAGTGATGACCTCCACCCGCACGTCGGGCGGCAGGGCCAGGTCGGGCTGGAAGCGCCGGGCGAGGGCCACCAGGAGGTGCAGGGTGGCCAGCAGGTCCTTGTTGAAGATGGCTAGGGTCAGGGACGGGAGGGGAGCACAAGTCAGAGCAGGGGCCTCCGCGTCCCCGGAGCCCTCCGCAGGCCGATCACCACTGCCGTCCCGGCTTCCCGCTGTGCTGGGTTTTGGGCTAGCTCTTTGATTCCTGCAATTCTCAGACCACGGCCCAACACATTTCTTGAGGCTACAGCAGGTCCCCCTCATCAACCTCCCCGCTGAAATTGAGGGTGACCACGGGTAGTCAGAGGGTGCAAGCCACCGTGTGGACAGGGGCTGACTTGGGCCATGGAGATGCTGGAGGTGCAGCATGGCTGACACAAGGTGACAAAGTGGCCCACGGACGGTGACTGAACTCTCTTCAGACCTAAGCCGCCTGTGATTTAATTCAGGTCACCACACAGATATCAGCCATTGATGGGGAGGGGACGGGCCCCGGCCACCCGGGTCTGAGAATGGACTTCCCATTACACTGCTGCACTCAACCTTGAAGGAGCCACCCCACTCCTCTGGGCCTCAGTCTGCCCGTCTGGAAGATGGGGAGGAGACAAGACTGAGTGGCAAAATAAATAGATGTCACCATTAGCTAACGGGGTGCTGCGGGGAGGTCTGAAGGTTTTGCCCGCTCTCTATCGTTAACCAGGCAGGAGCTGCAGCTTTGGCTGAGCGGATCCGGGAGATGGGCCCATCCTGCCTCTGGTACCGGTGGACCAGGCCACGCACCGTCCACACTCCACACGTCCTGCGGCTCCTCTGCTCCCAGGCTCTGACGCACAGCCCCGAGCACCACCTCAAGCTTGCGCCTCTGGCTGGCAGTGGTCAGGGCGATTTCCTCAGCCTCCAGCTTGAGCCCCGACAGTGTCTCTGTGGCAGGAGAGGGTGTGAGGCCTGATGGCGGGGGACTGGGCCAGGCTGGCCTGTGGGGCAGCACCGGCCATGCCCAGGGCATCTGCAGCTCTGCCTTAGGAGCCCCCACCCACTGGGGCAAGGGGACCAGGGGAAGGGCTGTGCAGAGGGACCACCCGGCCACCGCTGGGCCTGGGCCTGCACAGTGGCAGCCTTGTGTTCCCGAGGGGCAGTGAGGCCTGGTGGTTAAACCCTAACCCACCCCAGTTTCTTTTTTTTTTTTGTTCTTTCTTCCTCTTGGTGGTACTGGGAAGTGAATCTAGGTCCTGCCCACTGAGCTGCATCCCCAGCCCCTTTTTATCTTTTGAGTCAGCATTTGACTACATTGCCCAGGCTGGGCCTGAACTTGTGATGCTCCTGCCTCAGCCTCCCAGAGTGCTAGAAAATTAAAGGCATGGGCTGCCACCCCTGGCTGAACCCTGCTTTCTTCACTGTGAGACCTGGGACATGGCACTAACCTCCTCCTCTAAAGTGGGGACAGAAAGCTACAGAACTGTTCAGAGGACTGCTGGCGCCTGCCCTGGAAAGAGCCCAGGAAGCCTTTGCCAGACCTGATGAACCCAGCCCCAGTGGGTGCTGAGGACACAGTGCCCCCACCCATAATTAGGGCAGCAGACAGACATGGACCCCAGCCTGGTGCCAAGGCAGGCGGGGCTCCAGGGCTGGTGGAGGAGACCTGCAGGGCTGGCAGTTGGCTCTGCTGGTGAAGGGCTTTGTGGACGGTGTAGGAGGACCCCAGCCCGCCCATCGCCCACAAGGAGTGCTTTCCAGGGGGCGGAGACCCTGGGTTTCCTCATCACTTGGTCCCTGGAGACAGCAGGTGCTTGGTCGATGCCATAGAGGCAGAGCTGTGCAGCGAAAGGCCCCTACTTGACCTCGGACCCTGACGGAACCAGAGCACCCGACCCAGGTCATCTGAGAGCAGGACAGCTGTCCCTTCTGGGGACGGAAGCAGGGGGCCAGGTGGGGCGAGGCTCACGGAAGAGGTGGTGCAGGACCAGCCCATCGAACATGTCCTCCTCCAGGCTGCGGACCACGATGTGCTCCGGCAGGAGGGTGGCGTTGATCCACTCCGTCAGCACCTGCAGCCCAAGGGGCACGGCTGGTGGGGTGGGCACGGCCTGGGCGCTTCCATCCCGCCTGAGGACTTCTGCCAAACTTCGAGGCCTGGCCAAGAGCACTGCCCAGGGAAGCCCTCCCTGATCTCCAGGCGGTTGGAAACTGCTCTGGGCTACAGACCCCACGCAGGACCGTGGGCTGTCATGGGCAAGGTTTCGGAGCCAGGAAGTGGGCACCACTGACCCAGATACATAAACATGGGAACTTGGCTGTGGCACCCGGTGACGGGAACAACTGGGTGACGAGCACCCAATAACAAAAAGCCCAGGTGGCCTTGAGCAGATGCTGGAAGAAATGCGGCCTGGGTGCTTCTGGCGGGGACTCTGGGTCAACCCCACTGTTAGGACATGAAGCAAGGTGGGGACCCATGGGCGTCGGCCAACGGGTGCATCTGCGAGGGAGCCAGGGCTCGGGTCACCATTGTCACACGGAGAGGAGCAGGGGACGTTCCACCGACTGACACCCTGACTGGATGTGGTGCAGGGTTGCTGGGCATGGGCGTGGGTGGGGCGGTGGCACCCACAGGATCTGAGTGGGGAAGGTGGTGCAGGCTGGGAGGCCTCCCTGCAAGAGGCAACCAGAAGGCAGCTTGGAGACTAGAGGGGCAGAGGACCTCGGAGGCTGGGCCCGTTTGGGCCCCGCAGTTCCACAGCGGTGGAACCACAGTGGGCCGGCGCTGAGCACAGGCCTGGGGGTGGCCGTACCTTCTGCAGCTCTAAGAACTTGGGGTCCTTCCGGGAAGCGGGTGGCAGGTATTTCTTCTTTCCTCCTGGAAGCACAGGAGAGTGTGATGCATGTGTGGGGGGACACTTGGTGGTCCTCCTCACCCCAGCAGGTCACCCCATTTCCCTCAAGGATGCCAGTGTCACCCCAGATGCTACGAGATTAGGTTTTGGGGATGTGTGCGAAGTCAGAGATGGTTTCTTTTGTCTCTGACGTGGAAAGGAAACCAGTATCCTGCAGGTCACCAGCTCCCAGGGTCGAGGCGGGCACACAGGCGGCCTGGCTCCCGTGCACGGAGGCCTCTGCGCCCTCTGAGGCCCGCGGCCCCTTCCCCGATCCCTGAGGCCTCACTGAGATCCACAGCACACAGGAGGCCCGTGGAGACCAGCTGGTCCCAATGTTACTAGTAGGGAAACTGAGCCAGCACCTAGCACTGCCTGGCCTAAGCAGCCTTCTCATGGCCCAGGACAGTTCGGGGGCATAGATCAGGGCGCTCCGTCCACCCTGTGTGTCCACCCTCCCCTCCCATCCCACCCCCGCCTGCACCTTGGGGCAGCTCCTCCTCCACCTCCTCCCCGGGCAGCGCCACACCCTTGGGGAGCTGTAGCAGGTTGTAGAGGGGCTCCGGCTCCATCTTCTCCCTGGAGGAGGCGGGGACAGAGGGCAGCATTGTGGTCCCCAAAGCCTTGGCTCATTCTGCTCCCCATCAGAGTGCACTCTGATCCCCCAAACACAGGCTGCTGCTCCTCCAAGCCAGACACCCTGGGGGGAGCTGGGGGAGGGCATGGGGCTGCCTGTGCAGGGCAGAAACAGCTGTGCCTTTGAAGCCCCAAGCCAGAGCCAGGGTGACATCTGGGAGGGACCCCCAGTCCCGAGGGAGCAGAGGGGGCTGATGAGCCAGAGGGGGGCCCCACTCCAGGCAGCTGGGCACACAGGGGACATCCTGAACAAAGGTCTCTCCGTGGGATTTGGGGGTGTAGGGCTCTTGCCCACAAAGCCCAGAACACCCACCCCACAGGGAGGGTTGTTATCCCACTGTCCCTTGTCATTGTGGCAGGCAGTGCCAGGCCTGTCTACCCAGGAGGCCGATGGATGCCAGCCAGGCCCCTTCCGGTCCAGCCACTTCCTCCCTGCAGAGCTCTCCCTCCCTCCACCTGTCCCTCTGCCCCGCGTCTGCCTGGCACCTCAAACCCATTCGGATATTCAGGAGCCGGAGCAGGGAGCCCCAGCTGTGTGGGGCGGTGGGGGCACCCTGGGGCCACACTCTCATCAGACTGGCGGGACTTGGGGGACACAGCCGCAAGGACTGGCTCCGGGGCCCCCATTTCCGGTCAGGCCCTGGCTGTGTGACTCAGGCAAAGCCCTTCCCTGCTCTGTCCTGATGCATTGATGCTGTCCGGGGATGCGGGCCTGGAGTCACTGCTAACGCTCGGCTGCCCCGGGCCTTGGTTTCTTCACGGGCACTGGGACTGCACTGTATAAAGCTGGGGCAGGCGATGACAGGTGGGTGGACAGGACACTAGGACAAGTGGGGTCCCCTCTCGCCACCCCTCCCTGTGTGGCCTCAGATGAGGTGCTGGCTGCCTTCTGTGCCCCCACACCCCCAGCCCTGTGGTTCCTGGGGCTCCCCTGTGCCCTGGGGTACCAGCAGGTGACCGGGCAGAAGGTCCCAGCAGCCAGGGCTCCAGGCCAGGCTCACAGAGACTCACCAGCTGCTCCTCGACCTGGGGATGCGGCCTGGGGCCCAGCGGGTGACCCAGGGTCGGGGTGGCGTGGGTTCCGGTTCCGGGGGCTCCGGGCCCGGGCTGGGAGGTGCTGGTGGCACTTACTTCCTCCGGGGCTGCTCTGAGGAGGCCCGTGAGCGCTTCCTCCTCTGCGGTTCAGAGTTTGGGGCCCCAGGCCCCGCCCACCCAAGGCTCTGCCCTGGGCTGCGCCACCCCACGGCTCCCAAATGCTGGTGCTTCGGGCGACGCCAGCACTCCTGTCTGATTTCGCCCCCCCTCCTCCCACCTTTAGAGCGGCAGAAATGGGGCTCAGCCCCAAGTCCCCACCCTCAGCAGAGTCCGCTAGGCCTCACCTGGCATCCTCCCGCCACAACCCAGACCTCTCCCCCAGCCTGGGCCCCCCCGGGGCTGATCTGTACCCCCAGCCTCCCCACCCCCAAGCAGCCCAGCATGCTCTCTCCTCCTCCTGGTCACCAAAAATCCGGCAGTGGAGCTCAAGAGTCCTTGAGACAAACGCCAGTCTGCAAGGCCAGCTGGGGGCCTGCGTCCATACTCTGGGGCCACACCTGCCTCTACCCTGGTCCCGAACCTCCCCCCCACCTTCCTGCCACGCCAGTGTGTCTTTCCAAGGGATGATCAAAAACATGGTAAATCCTGCGCCACAGGCCACCCAGCAGGAGGGCAGACTCGGGAACCTGAGGTTGGGGGTCCTCATGCACCAGGCCTGCACTGCTGACTTCTGGCTTCCCCTAAAAACCTACCGTGAAAGGGAAACATCTGGAATCGGTTCAGGAGGTCGAGGCGGCCACACAGCACAACTAAACACACTCAGGAAAGAGCACCTCTGGAACGGCTTCGGAAAGTGGGCGGAACCAGGGGACAAGTACGTTGGAAGTGAGCAGGAGGATTCTGAGCGGGATTCACGGCAGTAAAAAATTAAAGATTCACTGATCTTTGGGTCACACTGCAGAGCTGCCGGCGACAGGCGCTCTGGCTGGAATCTGAACCTCATTTCTAAATTACAAGTGGTCCCGGGGGATGTAAAGGCAGCGAGGACCTGGTCACCACGAGAAATGGACCCTGCTGGACCACAGAGTCCTCACCTGTCCGCCCTCTGTGCTCAGCTCCACTAGAGGCCCCGACGCGGGGCTGGCTGGGGCCACCTCACGCAGAAGAGTAGGCGTGGGATGTGTGAGGGTGCAGGGTGGGCTTTGCTGTCTGCTGTCAGAGTTCAACACAGGGAAAGCCCGCCCATTCCCACTCCCAGGCGCCTGCAGGGGCCAGGCGCTTTCACCGCTGCAGGGAGGCAGCTCTCCTGTCCCCGGCAGAGAAGCGGATGCAGGATCCAATCCCGTGTGGAGTGGAGGGGTGACGCGGACCACATTGCCAGCTCACCAAGCCGAGGCATGGAGACCAGGGCTTTGTTTAGAGAAGACAGGGGCACCGGCAAGTAGAAAGGTCTCCCCTCAAGTCTCAGCACCCCAAGTATCAGAGGGGGCCCTGTTCCAGTCAGATGGGAAACTTTGCTGTGCTGGGAAAACTGCATTGCCCTTCAAGGGGGTGTGGTGCTGCAGCTCCTCCTCTCCACCTCCATCACCCCCTAATCCCCGGACTCACACCCTCAGCCGGCTGCAGGCAGCCCAGGGAGGACGGCAGAGCCATCCTGGGGAGGAGAGGGCTGATCACTTCCCCTTTGCCTACTTTCTCTCCTCTCTTCTCCCTGATAGTCCCGGGGATCAAATCCAGGCAAGCCATAGCCCAGTCCTTTTTAAATTTTGTTTTGTATTTTGATAGAGTCTCACCTAATTACTCAGGCTGGCCTCAAACTCCCATTCGTCCTGCAGAGCTAACCTTGCAAGCCCTGCGGAAGGGCTAAGATCATAGGCATGCATCACAGTGCCCACTGAGCTGTTAGGGAGTCCATTGGAAACATGTGTGGGGTGGACAGGGCAGGGGGTGGGGCTGGTTGTGGATGGCCCTGGAGCTGCATTTGGTGACACCAGAGCTCGGGGGCTGGCAGGAACCATGGATGGCTTGGTGGTTGGTTGGGCTCTGCAGTTGCCTGCACTAAACAAGCTCGGGATGACAGCAATCCCTGAGCATGAGGCATTTCATGACCATGTCCTCGCATAGGCCTTAGAGCACAGCGGTGCATGCTGGCAAGTGCTACAGGGACTATCTTTGGTGAGCCAGAAAGGATGCAGAAAGGCCACCACGAAACCTTCAATACATTGAGGTCATTCCAAAATAGCAGTGGGCCAAAGCTGGACATGGTGGTGCATTCCAGTAATCCTAGCACTTGGGAGGCTGAGGCAGGAAGATCATTGCAAGTTTGACACCAGCCTGGGCTATAAAGTGAGCTCAAGGCCAGCCTGAACTTCATAGTGAGACCCTATCTCAAAAAGACAAAAAAATGGCAGTAGCCAAGAGGTCGTACCAATTCACCTAAGACAAGAGGGTGTATCAGTTAGTTTTTGCTGTATAACAAGTGATCCCAAAATTTAGCAGCTTAACCAGTGACAACTCTACTTGGTATATGACTTTGAGTGGGCTGCACAGTTCTCCAGGTCTGGGACAAGTGAGTGGTGTCTCCCTTGTCATCAGTGGCCACTGGGCGGTTGGTTACCTATCACAGCCTCCTTCCCACACCTGGGAGGTAGCAGGTTGTTAGGCCGGAGCTGCTGGCTGCTGCCGCACAACTGTTCACCTTGTGGAAGTGTGGTTTAGCCGCACACCTGGTCACCTCAGCACCAGGGAGACCTATGGACGAGCGCCTTCCAGTTCCCGGCTGCTCTCAGTTCTACAGTTGTCCCGTGGCCGAGGCGAGTTCCCCACCAGCGCTGGAGTCACTGTGGGGAGGAATGACCTCAGTGTGTGGACGGAGGGGAGCGATTCTTACGGCATTTTTATAAACAATATTGCACAGTGGGCCCGGTGGATGTGATAGGAGTGAGGTCAGAGCAGGACCAGAATGCTCCGGCCACGGGGCCTCGGGGCTGTGGACCACAGATCCTGCAGCCCCTGCACCTGAGACAGAGGGGCCACCTGCTGACAACCCACTCATGAAAGCCAGAACTTAGCTCTGTTCAACGCAGGACTGAGCTGAGCCAGAATTGTGGCACAAAACCCGGCCACAGGCCTGACCCATTCCCAGATCTCCCATGTTGGGGGGGGGGGTCCCCAGAGTGGCTGGGGCCCTTCAGGAGGGCAGCACACATAGGAAGGGCCAGGAGGGCGTCTCTTCAGCCCTCTATCCCCGTCTAACAGTAAAAGCATAAAGCAGAGCATTCTTGACCGGTGCTTGGGTGCATCTTGTGTCTGTGCGGAATCCGGTCTGTCTTGGTTACTTTTCTCTTGTTGATGGAACAAAATACCCAACACCTAAAATGAAGGGAAAGAGGTTTATTTAGCTCACAGTGTGTGGAGGGTTCAGCCCATACTCAGCTGGCTCCAAGGCAGGGTGGTGTGGCACAGGGGCAACCATTCGCGGTGCCCTCAAGCCATAAGAAGGAACAGACAAATGAGTAAAAACACGTCTCCTTCCCTGCACGCTGCACGCTGCACGCTGGACGCTGCACGCTGACTCCACCCCTGGGCGGGTGCAGCGCTCACACCACCAATCCCAGCGCTAGACAAGGAACCAATCACAAACGCTAGATTCAGCCTCCTCCATGACTGCATGAGGCGGGCGGGGGCATCCAGACACAACCGGCACACAGTCCGTGAACCCCAACAGCGGTGCTGCTCTGAATATGATTCTGCTCCACAACAAATCAGCAGAGCCCGAGGCTCCTCACATGCAGCTGTCCACTAGCGAATGTCTTTTTCTCTATCAAAATTACAGAGAAAACATTGACCTGGCAACTCTGACCCTCCTCTTTCCACCATCAGTCTGGAAAGACTGAATCATCCTTCCACGGCACCTTGCTAAATCTACACCAGGGATGCCGTCGAGCCAACAGGACCCAACGGGCAAGAAGCAGCAGGTGAGTAGGGAACCGAGATCCTGCCCCCTCGGCCTTGGTGGTGGGCGTTACCAGGTAGATCATTGCCAACCAAGAGCAGCCTGATCCATCATTCAATATGCCCTGCAGAGTTGACCCCTTTCTCTGTGTGTCACAAGGTTACACAAGTGGGAAGCCCTGCCTCGGGTGCCCTGTGGTGGCAGCAGCCCAGGCGCCAGCTGTTTAGTGAGCTTTCTGGGCATATACATGTTGGGTAACCCCTTGCTAAGTGAAGTGTAAGGGTCTGTATCATCGTCTACAACCACCTGGAGGCACAATGCTCAGGCACCTTTGAAATTGGCAGCACACACCTCACAGGGCTGCCCCGGCCCTGGCAGAGTAACCTGCAAGGCTGCCCCACCCCCACCCCCAGAGCAGGACCCAGAGCTGGAGACTTCCACAACCACTGGTGACCCCTGGTGACCCAGCAGGTCCATGGAGGCTGCCAGGAGGCTGGGTGGAGACAGGAGATTCACAGTCCAGGCCCCAGCATCTCCCTGGGTCCTGGGACAGGCTTAACCCTTGACCATGTTGTGATTTGAGTGTGACCCCTCCCCAAGATGTATCTACCAGAGATTTAACCTCCAAATTCACCTGCTAAGTTAGAGCAGGTGGAGCTTGGGGGAGTGAATTGGGGTGCACTGAGGTCCTAAGGGTAGTGCCCCCATGATTGGCTCACCAGCTTGCTGTGTCTCACCATGTGAGCCCCACCACTGTGCTGTGATGCAGCAGGGAGAGCCTCAAGACAGCCAGCAGATGCTAGCACCCCGCTCTTAGACTCCCAGGCTCCAGAACCATGAGTCAGGTAAACCTCTACTCTCTTTAAATTACCCAGGCTTGGCTGTTTTGTTACAGTAACAGAAAACTGACTAAGACAGTCCCAGATGACCATGGGCACGGAATTGCCTATCAGACACCGACTGTCGTGTGATCTGTCCATCTATAAAGCCAAGTGTGTCAACGGAAAGGAGCATACATGGGGCTGGAGTCACCTCTTGGTTATTTTTCTCTCACTGCTGGGACAAAACACCTGACACCCAAAATGAAGGGAGGAAAGGTTTATTTAGCTCACTGTTTGTGGAGGTTTCAGTCCAAAATCAGCTGGCTCCAAGGCAGGGTGGGGGCACTGGGACAACACTTCAAGGAGCAGCCAGCAAAAGCAGCCAGAGCAAAAGACGGGAGAACGAGCCTCTTCTCCTCCCTCACACTATACACAGGCCACCCCGTCCCCAGGGCAGGTGCAGCACTCACAAAATCTCTGTGCCTTCCTCTTGCACAGGCTGAGGATGTTTACACAGTAAGGACCCCGGCTTCCTGCTGAGTCTCTTGGTTAAACCTCTAAACTTCTCCAGCTGACACAGTGCATCACCCCAACTCTCCAGGCCCTAATGATGGGGACGGATGACCTGAGCTGCCATTTCTCTCTCAACCCCACCCCACCTATGGCCTCATGGGAAATTCCCAGAATCTGTGAACTGAAGAAGAAAACACAGGTGGTTTGAGTGACACTTGGCCTCTAGGCCCTGCAGGCGACAATCAGAGGCGCATGCTGTGCTGTGACAGTGTCTTTCAGCTCGGAGCCTCAGGCTCTCTAGCTAAGAGAATTCGGTACCCAAGAAAGGAGTGTTCCCAGCAGAGGACACCATGGCCACCCGGTCACGATGGCCTCCTAATGCACTGGAGCAACAGGAAAATAAGCAGACCATAGTAGGTGGAGATTTTTAAGCCTGATTCTCCAGGGCATGGTGACTAAGTCCGGGTGCAGGGATGCTAGAACCCAGCAGAGCCCTTGGTGCATCCCAGAAGGGCCACGTTGCATGGCGCCCATCTGTGGGAAACAGCCACCTGCTGCTACTCAGAGCCCCGGCAGGAGGGCTCGGGGCGTCCACAGGGAGATGGTGTCTAGCTGAGGCCGGGGTAGCGGGGATGCTGTGAGAGGCAGAGAAGCCCAGTTACCAGTACGCAGGTTCACCAGCAGTTGCAGGAGTAACGGCTGTGTAGCTGCACAGATCGCACACCTGGCTGGTTTCCTACACACACGTAACTTCTGGTGGGCTGGGTGAGCTTTGTGTATGCAGGAGCACAGCGTACACAACCCTCCACGAGCGCACACACACGTACAGAGGAGCCCGGCTCTCCAGTTCCAACTTTGCTGGCGATGCTCTTGGTTGCTAACACCCAAACCTACAGAATGTACAGGTCTGTGTCTGTTTGCACACAGCATTTTTTAAATCCAAACTTTATTTAGGAAACACTTAAACTATATTTGCATCCCCAAATCTCACCATAAGCGTGCCCCTCTCCCCAGGTTGTTTTTACCATGTGTGCTTTGTCTTTGCTTTGTCTGAGCCATGTAAAAATGATCTGCAGGGCTGAGGATGTCGCTCAGAGGCAGACTGCTTGCTGAGCAGGCATGAAGGTCTAGGTTCTGTCTCCTTTACAGCAAAGAAATAGAAATAATTTGCAAGAATGAATATAAGAAATTTATTATGCTCTCACAATAGAATGTTACTGTACCATAAAGGGGAGGGAATTCTGAAACACGCTGCCACACTGACGAACCCCGAGGACTTCACCTTAGTGAAATGCCCGTCCCATTTCTAGGGGGCATTAATAAATCCATGGGGGGGAGGCAGACTGTGATTCCAGGGCAGGACAGTGGGCACTGGGAAGTTACTGCTTAATGAACACAGAGTTTCTGTTCGGTCAGCAATACATTCTCTTTTGGCACTCGGAATCAAACTCAGAACCTTGTGCTTGCCAGTCAGGCGCGTATGCTGTGAGTTAGAGCCCAAGCTCTGGTCTCAGAGGAAAAGAGCTTTGGAGATTGGCTGCACATAAATGTAAACGCACCCAGCCCTCCCGACCTGTCATTTTTAAAAGGCTAAAATGGCGAGTTGTTATCGTGCATGTTTTACCACAATTAATTTTTTAAATTTAGCAAATAAATGCATTGTGGTATCTCGTTTTACCTCTAGATATTTCCAGTGTTTCTCCTAAGAGTCAGGACTCCCTCCTACAAACCACAGCTCCTGCGGTTCCCAAGGAAATTGGCAGTGGTGTACCCTGCAATGTTTCACTCACATTCAAATTTCTGCAAGCGTTAAAAAGAGGGCTTTTATCGCTAAGTGTGTGTGTGTGTGTGTTCGTGTATGTGACTCAAAGGTCCAACCAGGGACCACGCATCACATGTGGTTGCGTGGCTGTGTCTGACAGCTGAGTGTCCACAAGGCCCCCATGAAGAACAACCTTTCGTGAAATTAGAATTCGTGAAGCACCCAGGTCACTTGCCCATGGGAGCCGCCATCTCTGCCACTTTCTGGTCTGCTTCTGTTGACTGGTTTTCTCCTGGTTACAGGTTACTTCTTTTTTTTCTTCTTCTTCTCCTCCTCCTCCTGGGACTTTATTTTATTCTATTTTTATGTTGTTGAATGCTGGAGTTTGTGGTATTCCTTTAGAGGGTGGTAAAATTCCCCTAGCAGGCTAGGTGTGGTGGCACACGCCTGTGATCCTAGCAGTCAAGAAGCCAAGGCAGGAGGATCACTGTGAGTTCCAGCCGACCTGAGCTACACAGTGAGACCTTGTCTCAAAAACAAACGAACAAACATCTCCTGGCAAGCAGTGGATTGTGGATGGCTTAAGAATGCTTGTTTTTAATCTTGACCTTGAAATCTACGTGCCTTCAAATTGGTGAGCCCCTGGGGCACTGTCTGGGCCTCCCCTCCTGACACCGCAGTCCAGGGGTTTTTCTAGGCAAGGCCAGGGCCCCCCACTTATCGCTCTCATTCTGAGGGAGCACAGACCTGCGGTCTAATATCTCCGACATCTGTTTCTTGTATTTTATTGAGCTTTTCACTTATTTCTGCAGGAAAGGCTGCCCATAAACTGAAAATTCTCTCCCCATAAATATTTATTGATCACAAGGAAGAGGCAGATTTTCAGCGCATCTTAACTAAGTAATCAGAATGAACATTATAAAATGCAGGGCAAATCAGCACAGCCTCTCTCCTGAGCATCACGTGCAGAAGAGAAGACGTCAGCCACAATTTCATGACCTGAATCTAGGGAAAAATACTAGCTGCAAGACGCCGTCCTCCAGGAAGGGCATCGAGTCCCAGGCCTGCAGCGGCTGGAGATCAGCAAGGGCGCACACCAGCTCCCGCCCTGAGAGGGACGGACGAGATGACCACAGAAAGTCCCTTCCGTGTCCAAGTTCTGAGGCTGCTGATTCTGCCAGAGCAGGGGGCAAGTGGCCACGTGAGCTCACAGCTCCCCCGAGGCTGGGTGCAGGGAGAGGAGGGGACCCCTCTCAAGCCCTGCACCCCAGCAAGGCGGGAGGTGCGGGGCTTCCTGAGGGTCCTGTGGGGCCCGCCCAGAAAAATGGAACAAACACTTCTATAAAGACAAAGGAGCCAGGCATACACCTCTGCCTGCCCGGCAAGTGTGAGGCTATGAGTCCCATTCCCGGTACCCCTCCCCCAAAAAAAGACAAAGAAGGGGGCAGAGCGGGCCTGGCCATGGGACACCCTCGGCTCTGTTCCTCAACCCAGCCAGCCCCAGGCCACCTGCTCAGGCGTGGTTGTCCCTGCCACATCTTAGCCATGGCTCAGCTGTGCGCTGGCCACTGCAGATCACCTGAGTCCTCTGCACCTTCCAAGGCTCGGGGCTCAGGGCAAGGGTCAGCACTGTCCCCGGTCACTTGTCCCAGGCACAGGTAAACCAGACCTGGGTCAATGTCAGGGAACAGGATCCATTAGAAAGTGCACCGTGGCACCCGTGGCATCTCAGAGGCTGGTGTTTCACCTTCATCAGTACTGATAGGTGCCACCCAGGAATGACACCGAGGCAGGCTGGCCCCCAGGCCTCTGCCAAGCGGGGCTCCCAGCCTCACTCTGCAGACACTGGGGCACGGAGGAGCCCCGATGTCCTGGGCCTCTGTGTCAACAGGCCAGGTCTCACCCTCCCGGGAGACGGTCTTGTGGGGGGCACAGTGGTGGCCAACGGTGGACTTGGAGGTGGGGTGGATGTGCCCCTTGGAGCCCCGAGCTGGAAGGCTTGGGTTCGTTAGACCAGCTATGGCCCCACAGTGACAAAGCTGGATTCAAACCCAAGCCTTTGACCGAAGCCTGGGTTCTTCCAGATACAGTTTGCAGTGGTTAGTTTTTTCCTGTTTTGAACCAGCATCTTCATGTTGCTGTCCAGGCCACCCCAGACATCGCTGTTTGGAGAGAAGTCCTACGCACCAGCCACTTCCCAGGACCTCCACCCTGGAGAGCACAAGGCCAGATCACCACTGTGGGCCACCCAAGGTTCCTTCCCCCAAGCAGTCAAGAGCAGTCACCTGTGCATCAGCCCTGCATTCGAGGCTTTGTGACCTCCTGTCCTTTCCAAAGACAGAGGGCAGGGCCCCTCCCTGCAGCGGTGACCTTGTCCAGCCCATGGCTGGTCCTGGATCAAAGTTCCCAACACACAGGGCAGCGCAGCATCAGGAGGACACAACCCAGGACAACCCGCCAGACGCACAGCGGGCAAAAGAGACAGAGCTCGGCCCTGCGCCCACGTCCTGTATTGGAATAAACAACAGCGCCTTGTGGCACGCGCCACGTGGTCCTTCCCCCCGCCCGTGTCCCTGGCACGGAAGCACCCGGCTCGCGCTGCCGCCCGCTCCATGTGGCCTCCTGCTGTCGGCCGGGCTGCTCCGATCCAAGCACAGCCGGGGTTTCAGTGGTTTTTATTTAATATCCAGAATCCAAAGTAAATGTTTCTTCAAACAATTAAAAAGACAATGCAACCCTGGCCCACACGCAGGGACAAAAGAGGATTCAGCTGTTTTAGAACAAAATCAATTCTCTGCGACAATGAGGACAGCATGGGACCCTGGGCAGGGCTGGGGCTCCGAGGGCGGGGACAGGCCAAGGGGCCATCCTGGGGAGGATGGAGCGTGGGCGTCTGTCTCAGGGCTGTCCAAGCTCAGTCCCGGGGGTGGACACAATGGCCTTGCGGTCGCCTGGTTCCTCTGGACCAGGCCCCACTGCAGACAATTTAAGAATCACAAGAATGGGGCACACAGGCCGGAAAGAGGCTCCACAACTCCCACGAACGTAGACCCAAGAGGGAAGGGTTTGCACCCCAGAGCAGCTCAGAGACAAAGGGAAGTAAACAGGCCCAGGGCGCAAGCGACCCCAGGATGCCCCAGCATCAGGGGAAGGTGTCTCATTCCAGAGACCCCATCCAGGTGACTCCTGCCCCAGCCACCGAACACAGAAAGACTCGGCCTCTATACAGAGAAACGGAACGCAGAGCCTCTGCTCCAGGTCACACTGCGTTCACGGGACAGGGGCAGCTGGGACACCCGACTTCTGCTCCATTCCCTCTCCGGCCCTTGCCACCCCCCAGGCAGGGGTCCCCCCACCCCAAGCCCGCCCGTGAACACTCAGGCCAGGCCCCGCTCCACTGGCGGCATCTGCCACCATTCCACGCGTGTCACCAAGGCAGCACAGAACGTTCCAGCCCGGATGTTCTGTCAGTGTGGCTCTTTAATGTCACGCATCCCGCAGGAGACACCTAATGCTGCTTTAATTATTTCTTGCCCCCCGCTGGGAAACCACCTCCATCAAAGTGGCTATTCGGATCCCATCCCCAGCCTAGCAACGGTGGGAAGCGGGGAACGTTAAACTGTTCCTCAAACTGCGCTGGCATTCAGTCACATACGAACATCGTATTGGGCAGCTCTGGCCTATTGCAGGGAGGCGGGGATCTGAGAGACTGCAAGGGTCATCTGGTCATCGCTGCTGCAAATGCTGAGTCTACAGGGTGGTGGGGCCAGGGACAGGCCACAGAGCAGGGCACCAGAGAGCATGGGCCACCCAGGAAATGCAGCCGGTGAACCCCATCTCTCTGCAGAGCCAAGGCAAGCGGGAGTGAGCTGGCCACACATAAATGACAATATTTCTTTTTGTGGGACACTCTGGAGAGAGACGCCACCTCACTCAGGTGGCATAACGAATACTTCATACGTCCCTGTCGTGGGCTGAGTTGTGGCCTCCAGAGCCACAGGCTGAGGTCCCAATCCCCAGTGTGAGGGTGCACGTGGAGCTGGGTGTACAGAGGGGTCACCAGGGAGGTGGGGGGCAGTGAGGGCCTACCCACGGCTTTGCGCACAGGCAGACAGGTCTCCTCCTGAGAAGAGGTGTCCAGGCACAGACACACACAGCAAAGACAGTGCAAACCCCCGGGAGACGCCGGCCAAGGAGAGGCCTCGGCAGGGACCAGCCCTGCAGCCCCCAGAGCAGCGGCCACGAATTCTCTGCTGCTGAAGCCCCTGGCCTGCAGCGCCCTGCCAGGAAGCCCAGCACATGGATACACGTGTGCGTTCCCAGGTGGGACCCCAGGCCACATCCAGGGCAACTGCACAGCCGGTTCCCGGCCCGCAGCTCCCCGCACCCGCCGCTCCTGTGGGCCAGAGGCGCTGGTCTGCCTGGGTCTTTTGTGCAAATGATCAATCGCAACACAGGATGACCAAAAAGCCACCGGAACCGGGAGTGAAACTCACGTCACATCTAAAGCTTGGCGGACTTGAGAAGGACGTATTTTTAAACCACAAAGCCTTTGACTCAAAAGGCCCTGCTTCCAAGGAGAGCCCATCCCCGGGGAACCCTGGGGACAGACAGGCGAGCCCCGAGCCCCGGGGAGTTTGCACCTGAGCAGCAGTGACAGCAGCAGTGGCACCCAGCATAGCGCCTGTGCTCGCCAGCTCCTCCCCTCAGAGCACACGGGGCCTGGGGGTCAAGGTGGAGAGGGGGCTGGGCTTTTCCTTTCCATCTTTTGATCCAGACCAAGGACAACAGCCTGAAGGGAGGCTTCAAACCGTACATTTGCAAAGGTCCCGAGAGTCACAACGAGAAGGGGTAAAGAGCAGAGACCGGGCTGGGACGGGAGCCCGGGTGCCCGGGAGCCCAGGCCCCGTGACGGATCCCGCTTCTCTCGCCCGGTTGCCGTCCCCGCCACCGTCATCTGCTGCGCCAGTCACTCCACGTTCTTGTACTTGGTGAAGAGGTTGTAGAGCACCCTCAGCGTGGACTTGAGGTCCAGGTTCACCACATCTGCAGAGGGAACCAGAGACGGCGCTGGAGGCAGGACAGAGGCCTCCGAGGTCCTCCGCCTACGGCTCAAAGGCAGCCACAGAGTGGCCACCGCATCCCTCCCGTGCCAGTAACTAATCGCAGGGGCAAGAAACAGTGGATCCGTCTACTCCGAGTGGAACCCAGCGTCCTGGCTGACCTCTGGCCCTCGCCTCCTGCTCCACAGGGCTGGAGGAGGCAGCAGCGCCCTCTACAGACCGGGGCTCTGCATCTCCCCAACACAATGCAGGCAGTGGGACAGGCTGGGGACACTCTTGGGGTGCGGGGCCACAGTCCCTGCCCTCACCTCGCAGAGGCACTGGGAACCAGGGGCAGCACCCCAGATCTGTACTCAGAAGGTTTCGAGAGCCTCACTGGGTCCAAACCCTGAAAAGCCCACCACACTCCGCCACCCTCAGGCTCTGCATGGAAGCACAGGTCCCCATCCGGGGACATTGTGACCCTCAGCCCGTCCCCAGGTGTCCCTCTGGATCCCCAAGACCCCACCAGCCACCTGGCTCTGAGGCTCAGCCCTGTGAACCCCCAGTTAAGAAGAGGTCCTGTTTCCTGGCATGGGGGTCTCCCCAAGGGAGATCCCAGGAAAGCGGGTCAGTGAGGTGACGCTGCCCAGCTCAGACCCTCAGGGAGCAAGTGCACCAAGTCCCTGCTCCTGAGCGGTGGCCTCTGCCGGACCTCAGGAGCCCTCAGGAAGCCCCCAGCCTAACAGATGCGAGGAGAAGCGCTTGGGCCCTGGGGTGGCCGTTAGGGAGCCAGCATGGCAGCCGGGCACTCATCCCAGCACTGCAGACGCTGAGGTTAGGCCGAGGTTTAAGGCCAGTCAGGGTGACACGGGGAAAGGCCAGCAATGCCAGCCCCAGTGGTGGGCACCTCTTGGTCCCTGAGGCATGTTGGCAGCACCCGACCAGCAAGCCCGAGTGCCAAGGCCTCCTGAAGTCGGCACATGCAGCCTGCCGGCCGCTCCTGAGCCCGCCTCACCGCCTGCCAGGCTGGGCTGCCCGGGACTCAGCTGGTACCTTACCTTCCGGGCGAGCCTTGGGCTTTTTGAGCCCCCCGTCCAGCATCAGCTCGAAGGCGAAGGCCACGTTGTGGACCTGCAGAGGAGGAAGAAGTCAGTACTACCACCCATGTCCTGGGCCTGCTGGCCACCTGCTGCTCCCCTTCAGAAAGCGGGGTGATGGTGAGCATGAGGGGGCCTTTACCACAACCACAAGAAGCCCAGGGTAGGGCACAGGGTGACACACACTGAAAAGACGGCTCCCACTCCCCACACCTGTGACCTGGAGCTCAGGATGGAAAGATGGTGCCCTGCCTGCCCACAAGGACCCACGGCCACTCAGTCTCCACCTGCCCCAGACCTGTGATGAGAAACGGGTGTGGTCCCATTTGACAGGTGGAGAAACTGAGGCTTTGGGAGGACAAGTTGCCTGCAGAGACACCCAGCCTGGGAATGGTGTCAGAGCAGCCACCCTGTACCTGCCAGGAGGGCCATGAAGAGCTGGGCACATGAAGGTGGCCCAGAAGGGATGTGCAGGACATGGTGCTCTTGGGCCACTCAGCTGGCACCGTGGACCTTGTTGGGATTTAACCCCGGCCTCCACTGAGACCTGTCTGATACCACAGAAAGACAGATGCCTCGGACCCCGCAGGGCTCCTCCCAGCGATGACAGGGCCTTGCCTCTCTCAGGTCAGGGCCTGGGCTCTTAGTCTGCTCCTGACTGCTGGCCGCACAGGTTAGAACCAGTGACCCTCATGGCTGTTTCAAGGCCGCCCGCAATAGGGTGAACCCGTTCACGCCAGCGATGACCCACAAACCAAACGAGCAGAGGGCTGGGCGGGACAGGGCCTCAGGGCTCTTAGCAACCAGCAGTCCTTCACCCTCAACCGTGCTTTCATGATTTGGGTGGAAAATCAATCAGAAAGCCGGATGATAACTTTATTCATAAAAGTGATTCAATAATCAGCCGGGAAAGCCGCTGACCCTTGGCCAGGGGTCAGGGGTTTCACAGAAGCAGAGGGAGGTCAGTCTGCTAGTGCCCCAGCACGCTGGGCCCCACTGGGCACAGGGGCACTGTGTGGCAGGAGGATAGGCCGTGCCACCCCAGGCTGGGCAGGTTCTGCGACCCCAGGTCCCGCCCGCAAGGATCCCGGCCCTTCTGCTGGCCGGGCAGGACACGGGGACACAGAGCAGGAGTCAGGAGTGGAGGCTGGGGACAGGGGAAGCCGAGCCCGAGCCAGGGTGAAGGAGGGTGAGCCCTGGGCACGGCGAAGGGACAGGAGCCAGGGCGGGGACACGGAAGGCGCAAAGCACAGTCCCCCGGGACCAGAAGAGCACGGAGGGGTCCAGAGCCGGGCACACAGCGAGTCCAGTCCAGAGCCCACACCGTCCTCCACCGGCCCCTGCCTCAGCCCTTCAGCCGCACCCCGGGGAATCTGAGGCACACATGCGTGCACCAGCACACACCCGTGTGCAAAACCAGCTTCAGACAATGCAGACAGTGACACCACGAGAGGAGGAGGAAGACAAGACTTCTGCCCACCAACACTCAGGGCGGGACTGTCCCTCGGCCCACGTGGTCCCTTGCCCTGCTTCACTGGCCCTCGGCCTGCAGAGCCCTTTTCCGGCAGGGAGAGGGGGAGTGGAGTCGGGCCCTGGCAGCCTCGGACAAAGACTTTGGCCCTCATTTGCAAGGGATGAAAAGCTGGGCCGGGCAGCACCGCCACTGCCTGTGCCATTTGCACAAAGCCTTGGCAAGCGACCCAGTTCCAGAGCTGCCCAAATGCACGGCTCTCGTTGGTATCCTGTGAGCCAGAACAAACAGAGGCCGCTCCGAAACCAGGCTGCACCCTCCCGGCTCCTGGGGGCCGGGACCACTGGCCGCGCCGAGCCCTGATTTCTAGGACACGGGCAGAGGTGTGGGCAGCGGGCAGGGTCCAGCCCTCTGCTCCTAAGCCCCTCCACTCCCCCACCCGGCAGCCGCCGTGCCCAGGCCTCGAGTTCTGCTCCGACTCCGGCTCAGCAGGCCCGTCGGGAGCAACATTTGGCCACGAGCGAGCAAACAGGCCGTGCGGTGCCAGGAGCAGGAAAACACGGCCCCGTTCTCCGCTGCTTCCCTGGCTGCCGCCAGCACCCACGCTGCCTGCCTCCTGACCCTCAGGTCTAGCACTTCAGGGATATCAAGCAATCCAGATGGACCCTGGCCCAGGTTTAAAGGCGGCACAGGCTCAACTGCAGAAGCCCAGGCGGGCACAATGCTGGGGCAGGGCAGGGTGGGGTGGGCACCAGGCCTCAAGGACTGACCAGAATAACCCTATCTGGGAAATTTTCCTAAGGACACAACCACGGCACTGAAAACACACAGTGCAAACACACACGCACTGCGCCGTGCCCGGCTCCCTGGCTGCGGGTTCCGCCTCTGCCGATGAGCCCGAGGCAGGTGGAGAACACTGGGGAGAATCACTGCACCTGTGGGGACACGGTTGTCTAAGCCACGCAGGATGGCGGCTCACACAGCCCTGCACTGCTCGGGGTTCGTAAGCCTTCGAGAGACGATGTGAAGCCCAGGCAGGGTGGGGTGGCCTCTGTGCCAGCACGATGGCACTTCATCCAAGAGGCCTGGCACCCACACATTTTGGTGTCTGGGGCACATCCCAGACCCCTGAAGGGCCGAGAGTTGGCTGTACCCCTCGAGAAGACACCCTGTCATGTGAGCAGGAATAAAACAGAAACAGGTCAATGTCCAGGAGCGGGGAGCAGGGGACACGGGCACAGGGCCACACGGGAGGTCTGGGTGCCACCCCCGAAGCAGCAGGAGGAAGCAGGAAACAGGAGCTGCAGGGAGAAGGGGTGAGGGGCGTGGGCAGGACGTGATGTCTGACCACAGTGCCTAAAGGTGACGTGGGCTGTGGCAAAGACCCCGAGGGCGACACGGTGACCCAAACTGTGACACGCCGGCCCCACGGGCTGCTGAGTGGGCTCCAGGTTCGGAATGGTGCAGGGAGGCTGCGCGAGAGCTGAGGGGCCACCCCAGCTGTGCCATCACCGAGGGCTTGGGTCGCACCCAGGGACAGCAACGCTGGCTGGTCTGGGGATTGAACTGGGGCCTCTGCAATGAGCTACATCCCCAGCCGTTTTGGTTTTTGTGTTTAATTTTCAATACAGGGTCTCACTGAGTTGCCCAGGCTGGACTCGAACTTGTGATCCTCCCGCCTCAGCCTCTCAAAGTGCTGGGATTTCAGGTTTGCACCCTGCATCCAGCCCACACCCGTACCTTCTGATCGAAGCTCTCCGGAGTCAGGTAGAAGTTGTGGAGGGGGACAAAGTAGTCCTCCAGAAGGCCCATGAGCAGGATGAGGTACACGCCGTCTGCAAACTGCAGGGAAGCACCTGGTGACATTTCTGGGCAGGCACTCTGTGCATGCTCGAGGGAGGAGGAGGATTCACAGCCCAACAATCCACCCCTCCTGCACAGAGCAGAGAGATCTGGGAGCACGGAAGGCCGGCCAGAATCTCTGACACTCAACTCCCAAACAACAAACAAAGAAGGCAGAGGGGAGGGGAGAGAGAGACAAAGACAGAGACAGAGATGGAGACAGAGACAGAGACAGAGATCTGAAGCAGGGCCGCACAAGGGGCACAGGTCCAGCTGTGTGTCCAGCTGGGGCAGAGGGTTTGCACTGTGAGCCCCAGGCCAGCCTGGGCTACTTAGCCAGTTCAAAGCCAGCCTGAAGGACACCTCGAGACCTTGTCTCAAAAACAAAACAAGGAAACCGTGAAATCAGCAGCACTGGCGAGCAAACCCCTGCCTGGCCCATCCCAGGGGAAAGCGATCTGTGACCAGGCAGCCGTCCTCCTGGGGGATCCCAGGTCACTGCACAGCCCTGCCGAGGGGCAGAGCACACTTGGGCTCCTCTCTCAAAACAGAGGCTGCAGGGCGCATGAGGACAGAGGCGAATCCATTCTAAGGGGCGGTGGCTCCAGGGCTGACCTGAGGAGGGACAGTCGCCCCGGACAGCACTGAGTGTGGGAGGCAACCCCAGGAAGAGATGAGCCTCGGGGAGGCTGTGTGTGAAGACGTCGCTGCGTCGCCGTCCCCTGTGGGGCAGCATGGAAACATCCAACCTCCAGGGGCGGCTGCGGGGGGCAGCATGGCCCACCAGCTGCAGCGACAGCTATTAAGAGTGAGGAGTCTAGGCCGGGCGCGGCAGCCCGTACCTGTCATCCCAGCACTCAGGAGGCTGAGGCAGGAGGATCGCCATGAGTCTGAGACCAGCCTGGGCTACAGTGAGCTCAAGGTCAGCCCGAACTGCACAGTGAAACTGCCTCAAAAAGACAAAAACAGAAACAAAAAGAAGTGACAGAGTCTAGATTGACAGACTGAACAGGAGAGAAGATCTGACAGCCACGACACACGCACACGCGTACACTCACGCTCACACATACACGCACCCACACACTCCTACAAGAAAAGATGTCAATAACACACTCAGGAACAAAAAGCACATCACAAGACAGCAGTGCCGCGTGATCCCGTCATCTGAGGAAAGACATTTATGCTCATCAGCGTCTCAGGGGAGGAACAGCCAACCGCCCCCCACACTTAGTTCCGCCTGGGAGCTCGGAGGGGAGGGCAGGGAGGAGAGAATCTCCACTCCGTGCTCAGCTGGCTGCGGGGCCTTAGCTGTCAGCAGCCAGCGTGCATCGGATGGATGGCAACGGGAGAAAACCTTTGCAAAAACAGGAATGTGTCAGGGACGCACGGACAAACACACGCATCAGAAAACGGACTGTGTGGCTCACGCTGCACACCAGCCGTCCGCGCGCGGCTGGCCACGGCCACGGGCACAGGAGCCACACGGTCACCACAAAACCCTCGGCTCCGTCGTCTCCTGGGACGGGATTACGGGGGACTTTTGTTTATTTTGCTTATCTACATGTTCAGACATTTTCACAGCGAACCTGAATTACCTTTTTAATTAGAAAAGCAAATCAGAGAAATTAAAGGAAGGGAGGGGAATGGGCGAGCCGGCCGCCGGCTGCAGGAGGATCAACTGTGCTTAGAGACGCCTAGACCGAGAAAGCGGAAGACTCCAAATTCAAGCACCCAGCTAATCCGGGGAAAATTATATTTTGCCTCTAATGCTCACCAAGTGCTTGAAAACATATTCTCACCGTGCTCCCTTAGCTATGGGGGTGGGGTCCTCACTGCCAGAGGCAGATTGCCTCACTCACTGGCAGCTATGTATTCAGCATCCATTAAACACAGGCCCATGTGAAAGGGTGAGGGCCCCACCACCGAAGCAGACAGCAGGGCAGAAGTTCCAGGCACAGGGGCCTGTGCATGCAAAGGCCCTGGGGTGGCTAGAGGCAGAGCCTCAGAGGGCATGATGGGTAGAGCTTTGTCTCCCAAAAAGAGAACTGGAGTCCAAATGCTCAGGCCTGAGAACGTGACCTTTCGAAACAGGTGATCCAGATGGGCTTATTACAGAGTTATGGGCTTGGTCCAACACTGCCATGCCCTTGCAGGAAGGGGCAATGCAGACCCAGAAACAGACCTCCTGGGAGAAATTTCTAACCGCCCAGCCCCAGCATTGCGTACCTGGCTCTCCAGCTCTGTCACCTCCAGGTTCAGCTTGTTCAGGTGCTTGTTCACAAACGTGATGAGTGACTGTCAAGGTGGGGGGAGGAGAGGGAGAGAGAGGGAGAGCCCTCAGGGGCCACGCTCCATCCCCACCGGGTGGCCCAGAGACCCCATTTCCCAGCCCTGGCTTTGCAAAGCATGTCCAGAATCTCCCGTTGGCTGAGACAAAGCGGCCAGGCGCAGAGGCGGTATTCCTACGGCAGCCCTGGCCTCAGAGGTGGTGCCCGTGTGCATCCACCTGGAGGAGCCACACGCCTGCCCACCCACCTGCGGCTCGGCTCTGACCCACACACCCGCACGCCACGCTCAGCAGCCGCGTAGGACACCAGGGCTCTCATGCATAAAGCCACCAGGAAAGAGTCAGCTTTCCAAATGTATCCTCAACGTGACCCTGGATGCCAGGGAGCAGGCTACCCCTCTCATGCCCAACGCATCGTGCCGGGGCATCATCCCAGGGCTGCAGGGTGCCAAGGGCCACTGGCTTCTGCCAGGCAAGCTTCGTGCCCCGTGATTTCTCAGTGATCAACCCCACGGCACCGCAGCCCCGCCCTGGCTGTGACACCCTCCATCTGGGTTTGCTGAGGAGGCAGGACTTAGTGCCAGGTGCAAGGCTTGGTGCTGGGGACGTGGAGACAGGGAGAGAGTCCAGTGGTACAGATACAGATACCATGGGAAGAGCCCTGTCTGGGAGGGCAGCTCTGCAGGGCGTTTCCTGCGCAGGTGGAGGAGAGGAAGGGGGACCCCGCTGCAGCCCCAGCTAAGAGGCAGGCGGGGTGGGCCAGATGCCCCCGTGAGGCTCTGGCTTTGGCCTGCGTCTGGATGCGCTGGGGAGGGGTGCCAGGGAGATGACGGTGCCCCGGCCTCATTCCAGGGCACAGGGGGCACCCATACTGCAACTGGCCGTGGGGGTGGGGGACGGCAGGCTGTGGGCAGGCAGCCTAAGGCAGGTAAAAGGCCTCGCTGCTCTTCCGTGCCCACAGAGGCGCCTCTCCCGGGAGATGCAGGCTGCCCTGGGCCTGTCGGGAGCACGCAGTGTGCCCAGATGTGACTGCGGTGCCCACCCCCCACCGTGCCCCGAGTGGTGGGTAAAGTCTCTCTGCCCACACTTCGCTGCTGGGGTAATAGGCTGGTGGGGTCCCAGTCACAGCCAGCTGGGAGGGCTTCGTTTAGACTCTCCCACGAATGCCCACTGGGCGGGTGCTGTGGGGCCCCGGGGCTAGGAGGGGCGAGGTGGGGGGCGGGGCACCCTGCTTTGGGCCAAGGCCTGGCAGCCACAACCCAGGCAGGCTTGGAAGGCTCAGCCCAGCCCAGAGGGTCACCTGCAAGGCTGCACCAGGAGCTCTGGGCTCACCCTGTGACCGGGGCCAGTGTTCCCCAACACGGGGTCCACAGGGGGTCAGAGGCCCTGCCCCAAAGGAAGACAAACAAATGCCACTCTCCTCAGCGGTTTGGAGAGCACTTCAGGGAGCCCTCCCTGGGAAGTCAGGATGGGATAGCAGGGGACAGCAGGGCCAGGTCACCCCCTGGCAGGTGCTGTGGCCGCCCTGGGTCAGCAGGAGGAGGAGAAGGACGTCTGCAGGCCTCAGCTCCCTAGGGAACAGCCCTTCCCAACAGATGCCCCGGCAGCTGTAGCCCACCAGGACTGCAGAGGCTTGTGGTCCCCAACAGGAAACGGCCAGGCACGGGAGCGTCCGCCCTGCAGGAGCCGGGAATGCAGCTTGGTGGTAAGGAGGCCAGCAACGGCCAGCAGGCTGACACCTTAAAAACATTTCCACACACACAAGGCGGAATGAACTGCCCTCTGCTTTAGAGGGAGAGCAGAAGCCACCGAGGGGGCAGGGACACGGAGTTAAAAGGGGCTAATTTTATGTACTGACGGTAATTATGCTTCAGACCAGGGCCAGCCTCTCAGAGTTCCGATATTTGCCCACTCTCTCCCCACAGGCGGGAGCTGGGGCCGCAGCAAGCTGGGTGGGGAGACACGGGGGCCTGGAGCAGAGACCGAGGGACCCCAGGGGAGGACACAGCCCCCGCCCACCCCTTACCTTCTTCACCACAGTCAGCTTGTCTGGGGCGTGGTCGAAGAGGGTGTCAAAGGCGTCCCGCTCTGCCAGGAAATGTAGACACGGTGAGGAGGTCACAGGCAGCCTGGATGCCGCCCTGACCCCCAACATCCCAGGGACCAGCCAGCTCTGACCCCTGCATGTGCAGCCCCCCACCCTCCACCCGTGCCCACCAGCATCCCTGATTTCCCGCCAGAGCAGTGGGGGGCTGGAGCAACCCCAAGGCTGGGCTGAAAGCACCTTCCTTGGGGCACCACCTACTAGCACCCTGACTTCGCAGGGATTGCAGGAGCACATGTGGGCACTTCCCAGGCACACTGTACCTCACCCTGCCCCATCTCCAGGGAGTCTCCCCTGCAAACCGTGAGGGCCACCTCTAACCCAGGGAGCCACAGCTCCCACACACCCTTCCATGCCCTCCCTGGCAATCACAGCCCTTCCGGTATCTCTGGACCACTTCTCTTTCCACTCTGCAAGCCCACCACACACCCAAAGGCATCTCCTCATGGAGCTAAAGTCCATTTTCTTTCCCATGGGCCTTGGGCTCTAACGGGCTCAGTACTGTGCTCTCAGATCACCCTGGCATCCGGCACACATCTGCCTCAGGGCCTTTGCACCTGCTATTCTGGCTGCCTGTTCTCAAGGCCAGCCCCTCTGAGGCTCCCTGCCTCCACTCTCCTCCTGGCTGAGGTCTCTCCCCACTTCTCCAGCACTGCTCAGATGTGTGTCATTTTGATTTGTCTGCTGTGCACTGCCTGCTGGGCCATCAACTTCCCCCAGCTGGGCCACCGACTGCCTGCTCACAGAACACTGGAGGCTGGCAGCTGGTGCTCACAGTCTGTGACAGTGATCCTGGGGGATCTGCCTCTGGGAAAAGCTTCGGGGACAGGCAGCTCAGGTCTCCCCAAGCTGTCCCCTCCCCCTCCTCCCCAGGAAGTCCCAACTACTCTGCTGCTGGCACAGGGTTTGGGGAGTTGCCACCAGGCCGGAAAGGGGCAAGGAGGCATTCGGGAGGGTCCCAGGTCTCCAACTGCTACCCTGGAGGTCCCTGGGGGACAGTGGGTGTCCTGAGACAAGGCCACCACAGAGGTGTGGGCAGAGCCCAGGAGCGCAGCCTCCGGGGTGGGGTGGGGGCCAGGCCCAGGAGGCCACTCGCACCCAGCCTGGCCCAGCCACGCCCGGAGCCTCTTCCCTGGCTTTGGGGGAGAGGATAGCAAAAAAGGGACAAAAGCTTGCATGGATGTACACGCGTGTGCGTGTGTGTGTGTATGTGCACGTGTTGGGGGAGGGGAAAGGCCCTTCCACCTTGGTGCCCAGGTTGCCCTCCCAGCCCTGCCCTTCCTGGGGCAGCAGCTGGGAACCATCTCCATAGCCACCCAGGTCAGATTCTGCCACAGGACAGCCCTAGGGGTGAGAACAGAGCCCGCCCTTACCCACACCCTGCCGCTGCACGAACTTCCCCCGCAGCTTCGGAGGAGCCCAGGAGCCGAGCCCGGGCTGACGTCAGCGGTATATTTAGCTGGGCCACCGCTGGGCTGGCAGAGGCAAGACACTGCTCACGCCAGCCAGCCACCCACAGCTCCCCTGGACCTGGGGACAGGTCACGTGGCCATGTAGCCTGGAACGGCAGAGGACTGGGCCACACGCCTTTGTGCACCCCTAGAGGGGTAAAGATGAATGTGGGTGAGGGTCCCAGCTCCACAGCTGAAAAGCCACAGTCTTAAGGTGGGCGGAGTGGCACACTGGGAGGCTGAGGCAGGAGGATCCCAAGTTAAAGGCCAGCCTGGGTGATTTAGCACCTTAGCAAGATCCTGCCTCAAAAAACAATTTTTTTTAAGCTGTGGATACCGTCACAATCCCCCGCATAGCAAAGATGAACAAAAAACCCCTCAGAATTTAGGTGAATGTCTTCCCTCTCCAAACCTGCTTCTATCAGCCCTGCCCCTGTGCAGGCGTTAAAGCAGGTGGTGACCCGGGGACCAGGGACCAGCACAGCCCAGCTGCACCCCTGGGCCCCGGCACTGTCTTCTTAATGAGGATTTTGCGGTTGTTTTAACAGGAAGATTGGCTCTGAATTCTGAACCTCCGGCTTCTGTTGGAGACGGAAGGTGTGGTGTCAGGAAGCCCCCCGGGATGCAAGGACTCAACAATTTCCCCCACTGCCACCCCACACAGAGGCTGAATGACGGCAGTGACCTGGTCATGTCCCTCTCGGCTGTCCCTGGGGGCACCCAAGTTTGGACTTGTGAGCTGGAGCCTTGAAACCTGAGCTGGGGCTTACAGCGGTGAGCGGAAGAAGAAAGGGGGTGCCAGGCTAGTGGGGGCACACCTGTAATCCCAGCCCTCAGGAGGCTGAGGCAGGAGGACATGATCTCCAAGTCAGCAGGACTCTGCAGAGAGACTCTCAGAACGGAAACCAAGGCCTTACAGGCAGAGAGAACAGAATGTGCAAACGAGCCAGCCCTGTTTTCCCCTGGCACAGGGCAGCTGAGGCCAGCATGGCGCCCAGGGGTGGTGATCTTGGGCAGGAATTTTAGATCCAGCTCTGCTGGAAGAAGTGAAAGCCATGAAGGGAGGCCAGGGTGCCAGCCAGGCAAGGAGCGATTTGCAGAGCAGGTCCTCCCGCCTAGTGCCAGGGCCCACATGGCCCCAGGAAGGAGCTCTGGGCTTCCAGGACATGGGGGGAGGGGTGCCTGCCAGGGATGAGGCAACCAGCAAAGCCGTTGCCACGGAGACCAGCTACAACCTCATGCAGGGGTGTGAAGAGGCTACTCCCCAGCCCACCAGGGCCAGGACAAGGAGGGTGCAGACAGCAGGTGGGGCAGGGGGAGCCCAGCCACCTGCGGTGTGATGAGGGGACTGGGGGGCCTCCCTCCGGGCTGAGTTAGCAGTGGAGACCTCGGCTCCTGGCTAGCCCACAGCGGGCCGCTGGGCTGTCAGGGAGCTCCTGGAAGGGCAGGAGTGCCAGCTAATGCCAGTGTGACCAGGGAGTGCCAGGCAAGTGACATGTGGCCAAGAGCAGCAGGGGGGAGTCACAGAGGACCTACAGGGAGAGCAGCTCCAGAGCTGGGCTGGAAGAAGCATCTGAGGAGCCCTGACGACAGTGGGGGGACACAGCACTGGGCCTGAGCAGGGGAGGGCAGGGATCAGGGTGCTTTATGATCCCCTTGCTGCAGGAGACAACAAGCTGGGCTCGGTGCCCCTGGGAGGACGCAGGGCCCCCAGGAGGCCTAATGAGCAGCCCTGCAGGACACTGAGGACACAGAGGGACGGGAGGCCAGGCCAGGCCAGCAGCAGCATCTCTAGGAGACTTCCTGCTGTGTCAGTCCACAGCCAGGAGGCAGGGGCGGAACTAATTGCCTGTCACAGCTAATTGCCAGTCCCTCTCCGGAGCACAGGCCTCCACAGAAGTCCCTGGGGCACCACAGCCTCTGGCGTCCCACACTGGACCATGACCTGAGGGCCACACCCCAGGCAGTGGCCTGACTCCTGTCCCCTCGGATGCCAGGCACGGGGAAGTGCAGGTGGCCAGGAGCCCAGTGCTCTGAGGTCCACTTGGAGAACCCGAATGCAGTGGCAGCCCTGGCCACCTGGGGCAGGCACGGGCAGGCACGGGCAGGGGGTGATGTCCCATGCCCTTGGGCGCCCTCCTGCTCTCTCCCTTGGTGACTATAAACAGGAGGCTCCCTGTCCTCCTGTATGTGTTGGTTTATTTTACACAATAGAGACATGGGAAAGAGCTGAACTGCTCTTTTGAAAACAAAACAACCCCGCGCCCTCCCCCAAGGCCACCAGCTTCTCAGCAGGGCCCTGGAGAGTGTGTTAACACCCTCACTTGCTACACCAAGACCTGAGCACCACACCCACGCTGCTGGGGTGCTTAATAACCTCCAGATAATAACCCAGGGGTCTGCTCTCCCTATGCAGGCTGGGATGCCCTACCCCTAAACCCCCGGCACGGCTGACTCCAGCTGTCTCTGAGGATTTCAATGCTGCCTTGAACCCCTATACCTGAGTGGAGGGGCCCCAGGCTTTCACAGGGACAGTGAGAGCCATCGAGTGGCCCCTCTCTGGGGACAGCCCCCAAAACATTCAATAACCAGGCAGCTCCCATTTTCCCAATCAACCCTCACAACAGCTGCTCCCCACCACCTGCCCCGGCTCCAGAGAGCTGACCAGCGCCCCAGCACCCCAACCCAGAGAGACGTCCTAAACCAGAAAACTTCCGGGGGCAACCTAGGCACGAATGCCCACCGGAGAGGGCGGCCCTCGCTCCCCGCTTCCTCTGCTGATGCCAGTCCTCACGGTCCACTCCCTCCCTGGCCCTCCATCCTCACCCACTCCCCCACCCGAGACCCCCACACCCCACCCTGACACGGGGCTGGAAAGTCCACTGGTCCAGGTCCCCATGCCCAACCAGGTGACCCTGGGAGCTTCCTGCGACACCCTCGGGTGCCGGCGACCGTCAGACTCCCTCCACCCACATTGTCCCAGCCAGGTCACTTACCAAAGCGGCCCATCATCATCCTGCAGCCAGGGGAAGAGAGAGAGAGAGAGAGAGAGAGAGAGAGAGAGAGAGAGAGAGAGAGAGAGAGGTCAGGAGGCCCCTGGGCAGGCCTGGGTGATAAGCGGCACTACAGGGCAGGCAGGTGACCACAGGAAGCCACCCTGCTGCCCGGGGAAGGGTGACTGCAGGGACGGGCAGACAGGACATGCTTTCAGGAGCAGTGACGCTAAAGGGCCTCAGCCCCCAGGGCTGGGCTCTGGAATGGGCAGCACAAAGGACCATGATGCCCACTGGGGCCACACGGTCCCTGCCGGCCTGAGAGGCGGGGGAGCTGTTTCACTCCGACCCCTCCAGGGGTTTAATTAATAAACATTCACATACAGATGCACTGGTGCAGGCACCAAAGCCAAACACCATCTGGAGATGGACACCCCTGCCCAGCCCTGGGGACGCCGGGGAGAGACAGGGAGCGATGCCTAAGCCAACACTTCCGTGTGGGCCAGGCACCCAGAGGCAGAGCATGCAGCATCCGCCCTGGGAACTGCCAGGAAGCCAGGAGGGCCCCCTGGAGGGGGTGACCTCATGTCCACCTCCAGCAAGAGGAACAGAAGGTCCTGGGACCAGGTGAGAGCTGACGGTGACCTTACCGGACCCCAGGGCCACCCTCACTGTGCAGCTGCCCAAGGACTGAGCCCTGGATGCTCCCTTGGGATTCGGGGCTCCTGGCATCCTGCTGAGCGGCCTCCCAGGACCCCTCACGCCCTGACTCTGCCCCGAACCTCCCCACAAATGTGCTCAAACCCCGACTCCTCACCCCCAGCTCTTTCCACCGGTCCTTTCCCCAGGCTTGGACACCCTGGGAGCCACACGAAGGCCACCCATGGGCGTCTCCTGGAGCACCCTGACTGCACACGTGTCAACACGGTCCCATGTGAAACAGGCCAGGGCGTGAGGCACCTATGTGGTGGATTTTAAACACCCCATGCTGGGTATCAGAGGGCTCCAAAAAACCACGCACCAAGGGTAATATTTGACTCCCTATGATCGGTGGCTCCGGAGCTTTTGGGGCCTGGTGAGCCCAGCTTCCAGCTTTCTGTAAGAGGCGGACAGGGCCGGGCAGCGCCAACTGGGCAGCGCCAGCCAGGGGGAGCTCAGTGTGGTCATGCGGCTCCTCCCTCCGAGGGGACAGACGTTGGTGACAGGTCTCAGAGACCACCCTGAAGCAACAGCTTCCGCCCCAGCAACTGCTCAGAGCTCCTGACCCAAGTAAGGGAAAAAACACCTGAGGCCTTGGTAAGGACGGTGGGCGGGGAGGGAGGAAAGGCGGGCAGAAATCTGCGGGCACAGCCCACCCTGAGACCCAGGCACCCGGACCGGAAGTCGCAGGCGGGGCCACTTACTCTGTGGTCGTGGTCAGCTCCTCTGAGACGTGGCTGGAGTGGAGCAGGCCTTCCCGCTTCTGCAAACCCCAAAATTCAGAAATCATCACCCACGAACTGGGCGGGCAGAGGAGTGAGGGGAGGGCCGGAGGGGCAGGGGGGCAGGCGTCACAGGCAGACAGACACCCAGGCAGGAGACTGGCTTAGACCCGTCTGGGCCAGTGTCCCACAGTGACCATAGGGGACCCTTGGGGCAGCTGCATCCTGCGCCCCCGACCTGCTCCCCATGCTGTTCTCCACCCAGGAGAAACGGCCAGCTTGGGCTCCCACGGGGTTACCAGTAAGATCAGACATGTGCCCTGCCCTGAGCGGGTCCCCAGTGCTCAAGGCCACCCCAAATCTCCACATGCGATCTCTCTCGGAAAGAAGTCTTTCCAGACGCTAGGAAGCAGGAGGCCACACTGGATTACAGTGACCTTGAACCCAATGTGATAGACGCCATCAGGAGAGGAAAGAGACCCAGAGGCATAGCTGGAGAGAGGTGGCCACAAGCCCGGGGGAGCTGGGAAGGGCAGGAGCAGGGCGTGGGCCCTGCGGCCCTGCAGACACCTCGATTTCAGACTTCCGGCCCTCAAGAGTGAGAACCGACCTGCTGTCCATAGCCTGGGGAGGCTGACAGGGGTGCAGGGGTACACAGAGGTGGGGGCAGGGCGATGGAGGGGTAAGCCCACCAGTCACCACTGCACGCCCCTACCTGCACCTTGGAGGGTCGAGAACCCGCTTCCCGTAGAGGCGGCCCCTGTGGACACCGTCTCTGGTCAGCGCTGCCCTCCCTGCCCTGAGCCCTCAGCTTCCTGAGAGCCTCCCTGGCCGGGTTCTCAGGATGAGGCGGGCCCAGGACTTGGCTCACGCAGTCCCACACCAAAGCTGGCGGCAGCTCCTCCCAGATGCTGGGCCCCAGGCCGAGGCATCGGAGACACGAAGCCTAACAGGGCAAGGTCTGTAGCAAGCTCTCAACTTGGCAGGGAAGTCCCTGAGCTCAGAAGAGCGGAGCAGCCTGCCCAAGGCCGCCTGCAAGGGGGCAGAGGAGGGCCTGGATTTCGTCTCTTCCATCCAGGAAATGACACCTGCCGTGTATGTCAGATCGGATAACCAGTCACCAGAGCCGAGCCCAGAGGCGCGGGGACCTGGGAAGGTCAGCCAGCTGCCTGGCTTCTCCCCTCCTATCCCCGATTCCTCCACGGTGGGCACGGACCAAAGAATCCTGTGACCCTGGTCAGGCAGAAGCCGCCAGCGAGCACTTGCTTGGGTCGCTCAGACTTTCCGCAAACCTAAATGATTTTCTTGGACAGCAGCGCAAGCCTGAAAGGAAACACCAGGACAGCGGGCCACGCAGGGCTCCCGAGGCCCGAGGCTGACGTAGGTGCCTGGGCAGCCTCTCCCTGCAGGCTGCCTGCGAGCGTGCACAGGTCCAACAGAGGGACCGCAAGAATGGTCCCCCCACCCCGACCCTGGGGCCTGCGTCACTCCGCCGACCACAGACGTTCTCGCCAGGAAGGAAGCGGGGAGACATGGCAGGTGACCTTTGCCAGAGGCCAGCAAGGGCCTTTCTCAGGGTAACGCAGGGGTCAGGTGGCTTCGGAAAACACAGGCTCAGCCAAATCCTCAGGACCGCAGAGACCACGGGACTAGTAAGTTGGAAACCCGGAGACCAGTGCGGAGTCGGATGTCTCAAGTAACACACACGCCAGGGACATCAGCTCCCGGCACAACCTCAGCTCTCTGGCAGTGGCAGCTGCACCCCAGGCCTGCGTGTGTTTTTCTCATTTAGGGTCCCCAGCCACCCAGGAGAGTACGTGGTACCCAGTGGGCGCTTAGTACGCGCTTATGGTGCTGTACACTCAGTGCTCCTAGCAGCTACAGGGCACTCAAAGGAGAGGGCAATCAACCCTCACAAGGAGCCTGGGCTCCGCCTCTGCTTCTGCCGGGAAATCAAGAAAAATGACCTAAAACGGAGATGGTGGGGGCCGAGAGCTCTAATACGCAGGGAACGCGAGCGTCTTTAATTTGGGTATCAATTTCACCCCGCCGGCCTCAACCCCCTCCGGCGAGTAATAAGCACATTCAAGGGGATTGGATTCCGACTGGCTGGCTTCAGAGAGGAATGAATGTCTTTTCAAAATTCTGGAAAAGGAGACCTTAACACTCCTGCCTCTGGTTCTGCCTTTCTCCAAATCAGCGCTATTGTTTCCGCAATAATCACGTAGCTCCAACCCAGGGTGAGCCGAGCATTTTGTTAGGAGGAGAAAATGGAAAGTGGCCTCTCGGGAGGAAAAAGAAAAAGGCAGAGGGTGCCAGGAGGGTGCCAGGAGGAGAGGGCCAGGCTGCTGTGGGCGGTACTCACCCGGACGACCACCACCTGCACCGACACGTGCTCGGGCAGGCGGATCGGGGCCTGGAAGTGCATGGCCAGCGACACCAGGAGGTGGATGATGGACACCAGGTTCTTGCCGTGGATGGCTGGCCGGGGTGGAAGAAGGGAGGCCCCCGTCAAAGCCAGGCCCGCATCCAGCAGGCCCAGGCCCAGCGAGACCGAGGAGACCCGGATGCAAGGAGCATGGAAAGCAGGGTGGACCGACGTCCCTGGGGGCTCATTTCCAGTTTGGGTTTTCTTTTCCTGCTTTTGCTTTTTGTTTTTTTGTTTTTTTCTTCCTTGTTGAGTGAAGGTGACTTGGGCCACCGCTTGCAAAGCTTGGTGTCCAAGCCCTTTTTAAAAGCCTCGTGTTTTTAAAAGCAGTGTGGGGAGGACAGGTCACAGCTGCAGGCGCCTGTCATAGTCACGCATTATTATCTCCGCCACTGACCAACTTCCCCTTCTGCACAGGCAGCCAGCCCCACGGGGTCAGCGTCAAGGGCAAGCGCTGTCCTGGGGACGCCTGACAGGGATCCTGCCCTGCCCCAGCCGGTCCCCAGCTGCCCTACCCCCTGTCTGCTCGCCCTGCTGTGTACCCATCACTGTCTGTGCAGGCTTCACATGTGGCAGGCACCCGCTCCCCTCAGCCTGTGACAGTGAGGCAGGGCGGCTCTGTCCAAGGTCACGTGCCCAGAAGTGGGGGCCAGGGCCTGAGGCCCTCTGAGGAAGAGAAAGAGGACCAAGGACCACTGTCCAGTCTCTTGGCCGGCTCTTGTCTGTGCTGGGAACACTGTAATGTCACCTCGTCCTAAATGCAGCCTCCCTGAATATTCCCAAGGCCAGCATGGGCTCCTGGACCTGCTTTGGGGTCGCCAGCAAGACAGCTCACTTAGCACCACCAGCACTTTGGGTGACTGGAGTTGGGTTCTCTGCCTCCACAGCCCCAATCGGCCCCCTCAGAATCAATCCCCAGCTTTGAAACAGGGAGAACACAGAACCGCTGTGTGCTAACATTGCTGCAGTGTGAGCTTGGCCACCCAGCATCCTAAGGACTGGATTCTCCCTAGGAGAGCAGCAGGGTGAGCTGGTTTTTAAATGCAGAGGGCAGGCTGCCCTGGTCCCCTCCCCGGGGCACTCACAGTCCACGTTCCACCGAAGCGCCCAGCCGTGGGGCCGCAGCAGGTCGTGCACGGCTTCCAGGACCGTCTGCAGCTTCTGCCTCTGCCCTATCTCAGACTGGGTCACCTCGGCCACATCCAGCTTTCGGTCCGCCAGCTTTTCTGCAGAGACAGAGCAAGAGTCAGAGCATCAGAGAAAGCTGCAGGCCCCAGAGCTGCCTGGCCGTCGGTGGCAGGCGGGGCACCCAGGAACCCTGGACTCTGAGGTCATTCTTATCCCCGAAAAAATAGTTCCAAGGAGGAAGTGAGGCATCAAAGACAAAGCAGCGTGTCTGCGTGGGAGCATCCTGTGCACACACAACGGGAAAATCACTCAAGGTGCAGATGGGGGAGAAGAGGTGACCCAGGAGGCCGGGGAAGGAGTCCCACGGGTTCCCGCAAGGTAGAGGCATTTGATAAGGATAATAAAAAAGCCCCGAAAAGCCACCTCTGCCTCGCCTCGAACCAGGACTCCCATTCCCAGTTCTCTAACATTTTGACACCACGAGAAGACATTTGATTAGAAATCCGCAGAACTCGGGACTGCGTGATTTCCAAGCTGAGCAGGAAGCAATGTAAAGGAGCCCGGGCAAGCGCTGTCACATACATTCACGATCCAATTACCGAGACAGAGGCCGGGCACAGCCCTGGTGCCTTCAATTTCCCTCGGGGGCAAGTGGGGCTGCAGGGGACAGACGGGGACAGGCAGGGACAGGCAGGTGAGCGGTAGCTCGGTGGGCTGCACCAGCTAACAGCAGCACAGCAGGAGGCACCCAGGGGACCCTCCTCACTTTGAATTCCAAGAGAGGGCGCCTCCTGACAGATCTCCAGCCACACAACAAGAGCCGGACAGAGCATCGCAGCACAGGTCATCTGCTCTGGACCTGACCCCTGCCGGTCGTCCGTCCGCACTGAGCAGCTGTCAGCCACGCCACCCCAAACGCCTCAAGTCCAGGCTGGTCACTGTGGGCTCTCCACGCTGCACATGATGCCCACACAAAGCCCCTTGGGGGGCTCGGGGGACACCAACACTCTTCTTGCATTCTCTCCTGCCCCAGGCAGGACAAGCAGCTCTGGGGTCCCCTGCAGGTGAGGGGATCACTGGCAACACCGTGGGGCTCAGCACACCTTCAATCAGCCACTCATCTGTTCACCCACAGAACAGCTACTGAGCCTGCTGATACACAGGCACTGCCCTGGGCGCTGGGCAAGCACGGGCAGCAGAGGTCACAGTAGGGACATGGTGGGTGCGGGTGACGGCCACCGTGAGTGAACAAACTAAGTAAGATCGCTGCCAGGTGTGGTGGCACAGCCTGTAGTGTCAGCACTCAGGAGGCTGAGGCGGGAGGCTCGCATGAGTTTAAGGCCAGCCTGGGCTACAAAGAGAACTCACGGCCCACCCAAACTGCTGAGTGAGATCCTGTCTCAAAAAAATAAATAAAAACAAAAAAATAAGACCAGGGAAGCAGAGGAGAGTGAGGAGACAATCAGAGTTTGTGGGAAGTGGAAACAACCCCCAGCTATCTCTAGTAGTTCTGGACTGGACAATGCCCAGCAACCTACATGGCCACTCTGAAAATACAGACGTCAGCAAGAGCCAGCAGAAGAGCCAGCAAGACTCATAGATGTCCAACAACCAAGCACAGGGCAGACAGGGCCCTTGGGGAAAGAGGGGCAGGGTCCACAGGAGCCCAGCCATCAGGAGACCAGCACGCCCCACCTGTCCCCCGCCGCCAGCCAACCCTGCCCACTGAAGGTGGCCTCATCGCTGGGGATGAGGGGAAGGAAGGTGCTGCTGTCAGCATGGGCTGTGTAACAAATCAGACCGGCAGCTCGGACATCAGCCATGAGTTCTCACAGACCTGCGGACTAGACTTCTGAGATCAAGGTGCGGACAGAGCTGGTTCCTCCCAAAGCCCTGTCCTCGGCTTGGGGACACCATCTTCCCCGTGTCCCTGCGTGGTCTCCTCTCTGTGCATCCTCACCTCCTCCTGTGACAGGAACCCCAGTCACGTTGGAAAGGACACCCACAGGACCGCATTTAACGTGATTACCTGTACCTGTACCTGCCCTGTGCAGTGAGGAGAGAAGACGCCAGCACGGGAATACAGGGAGGACATGGGCGACGCTCCTTGTGGCAGGCGTGAGGGGCGGCGGCAGCTGCATCGCCTGGCAAACCTGCGGGAGCCACTGCCAGGCCCTCGGCACCCCACACGGGCACCCGCTGTGCCCGTCTACCTCAGGAGGGCGCTGCAGCCACGGAGAGCCGTGCACCCAGATCCCGCCCTGCGGCAGGAGTGCAGCGGCTGCTCGTGGAATCTTCTCTCAAGGAGAAGGGTCCCCTGGGGTCTTCCAAACACGCCCCGCCCCGTCCTCCTTTTCTACCCCTCTACCCCGGTCAGGGCCGACCACGCCCACTCACCAGGCCACGCCCCACCCTCCTCCTCTACCCCTCCCAGGGTAGCTCTACCTGGCCCCGCCCCTGGTCCGACCCCGCCCACGTCTCCGGCCACGCCCTCCCCGGGGCGGTACTGCGCAGCCCCTCCCTCAGGGCTGACCCCGCCCACTCCACCCTGGCTCCACCTCCTCCTGACCCTTCGGGTTGGCGCCCCCTGCTGCAGGTCGCACCTTCCCGCAGCCCTCTGCTCTACCACAGACCCGGGGAGTCGCTTTGGCCGTGAGGTTCACCCCGAATCCTTTGATTCTGGGCTCTGCCTTTGCAAACACAAACTGAGCTTTTGAAGGCCTCCATCAAGGTCGTTCCTGGAATTACATCACACGTCATTCTGCAGCCCGGGCGAGCCACGCAGCTGCTCTGCTGTGTCTGAGTGTTCTCGTCCACCGCGCTTTCCCAGAGCAAGTGGAGCATCAAACCACTCGACACAAAAGACGCTCGGGCTGCCTTCTCAAGTGCTCGGTCAGACATTCCAATGAGCCGGAACAGCAGCCTGGCGCTACACAAAGGCTGCCCCGCCCACGCGAGCCTCGCTGCTCATTACAGACAACAGAAGCCACGCGGTGGGACCCACGCACAACCACGCCCCCTGCATTGGCAGGGTGTCCCCAGAAGGGTGGGCCATGAGCCGGCAGCCAGCGCCGCTGGTCCCTACGGTGGCCGAGGTCTGGCAGCTGGACCTCACAGCCGGAGTGGAGGGCAGCCAGGTCCTCTCCAGGACTGGTTCTCAAGCACGCAGGAAGCTACTAAGCAGGTCGGCTTCCCCACGCGCTGCAGCCCCGGGGCCGTGTCAGGCAAAAGCAAGGCGCTTCCCTGGTGGTGGCCGTGTCAGTGACGAGTGACCGTCATCTCCGAGGCCTGACAGGACTGCGAGCAGCGTGCTGACACCAAGCGCAGGCCATCAGCACGCCGGCCGCTGCGTGCTTCACAATTATGAAACAGTCTTTACCATATTTCGGATTCATCCGTGAGCCACGGGCACTGATTCTGGGACGCGTGCTCTCTCCTTGGCCACTTTCAGAGGTGGCTTTATGGGAGCGCAGGGCATCCTCTTCAGGTGCCACCCCCGCCCTGTGCGTGCCATTTTCCAGCACCTCGGCTGCCACAGGGCAACCTCAGAAGCCCTTGAAACCTTTTAAAATGCCAGCTCTGATCACATCACAGCCCTGCTTGAAAACCACCAGGACTCCTGTCACTTGGGGGAAAGACCTTTGCTCACCGGGCCGCATGAGAACTGGCCCTGTCTGTCTTCCCAGCCTGTCTCCAGTTCTCCGCCCTTGCCCGCACCAGCCTCCCGCCCTGCTCTCCTCCCCACAGAGCCCGGGGCACCCCTCCCACCATGCTCCCAGTGAGGTCTGCTTGGATGCCAACTCCCCAGAGGGCTGCCCGACCAAGCAACCCACAAGCCACCCTGCCGCTCTCTGTCCCTTCCGGCACTCGGGTCTTCCTTCTGCCGGAGTGCGTGCCAGGGCCGGGACCCTTCTCGTCTCCCGCTGTGACTCAGTGGCACAGAAGAAGCCAGTGAATACGCACTGAGCAGATGAAGGAATGGATGGATGGATGGATGACTGACACGAATCCTCCCCTCCCCAGTGCCCTCTTTGTGTCCTGGCCATCCCGCTATCCTTGGGGCAGCTGTCTGACCCAGTTTCCCGTCCCCAGCCTCAGCAGGTCTTCTTCCAAGACAAGAGGGCTGTCCAGAGCCCTGTACACCCAGAGCAGAGGACACAACCCCAACGCAGTCCCCGTGCTACAGAGGCTGCCCCTGGCCCCCAGGGTCCTCCTGCCCTACAGGGGGTGCCCCTGCCAGATTGCACATGTCCAGGGGAGTTCCCTTCTGAATCAGGATCCCTGCAGGACTGCAAACCCCCTCCATGATGCCCACAGCCCCAAGAAGTGGCCATCTGGGGTTGTCAGCTGGGGAAGCTGGGGCTCACTGTGGGGTCCCTCAAAGGCCCGGGAGTGGAACAGAAGGGAGCCCCAGGCCTGGAATCTGCGAAGCCCATCCAGTGCTTGGGGTCTCCTGCTGACCTTCCAGAAGTCTGCTATCCACACATGCCAGGGGACATTCTCGAGGCACTTTCTGGGGCCCCACAACCACACGAGAGCTTCATGAGGACCAAAAGGCTGTACGCTCATCGCTGACCCTTTCCGGGTTCTCGGGACAGTGCTGAGGTTCTGCAGACCAGACTAGGGGTCTCCCCTCCCTTCCACAGGACTCCTCCCTTGGTTCCGCTTCTGTAACCACGGCCTCTGCTCCCCCCTTTCCTGCCATGCACCCAAAATGCAAAGCTCACGTCCTGCATCCTTTCCAATCACGGTGTCACCCCCACCCCCAGTGATTCTCTAGGGGTCACCGATAACTCTTGGCATCAGAGAAATCAGTGTCACCGGGCAGGGACTCTTTTTTAAAAAAAAAATGAAAATATGACACTTTTGCACACTGATGTAAATATTCCAGAAAGGCTGAAAATGGCTTGGGGTGCAGAAGTGGAGACTGACTGAAGGCATCTTTGGCGCAGTGCTGCAGTTCCGGCTGACTGTGCTGGGCGGTGCGGCCTGACGCCTCTTACGCCTCACGGGGCTGCGAAGCACAGGCCTGGAGCTATGCAAGGAGACACGTCCTCAGGCCGGTTTCCTCTGACTGTGTCTGAATATTGAAATGGGCATCCTATACATGACTCCTCGTCCAGGGACCTAGTCACTGAATGATCTGGCCCCAGGCATGCAAACGCACTTGTTACACGTAGAATGTCTGTACTTAGGTTAAATTAAGTGCAAAGTGCAAGATGCTGTGGCACAAGCCACCGTTTGTGTGAGACAGAAAGGAAGTCAGTGTATGCGTGCGTGTGAGCGTGGCAGAGAAACTGCAGAGTCACAGAATCCACCGCAACGCACGCCTCGGGAGGGCGGGATCACAGCGGAGGCTCCGAGGCTTCTGGTCACACTCTGGATTTCTGAGCCTGTAAATGCCTTACGTCCTGAAATCAAGGTACGCAATAACATTTTAAAAACCTGTGAAGGTCCCACCAGAACCTCAGTACAGACAGAGATAAATTCACCCGATTGTGGATCTAACCGAACAGGCAGAGCGCCTCAGCCTCCCCAGCACACCTGGGCCCTCTCTGCCCGGCACCTGTCCTAGCGGGAGGGACAGAAACTAGGGAGCCTCCTTGGCTCGTATCAGGCCTTTGGGGTCCGTGTTCTCAATGCAGATGAGGACAGAGAATGGGGAGCCCTGTGGGTGCTGACCAGAATTAGAGGTGTCGGTGTGGGTTCATGATTAAAAACAACACTCGTTCCCCAGCTCTGCTGACAGAAAGGCGGGGACAGGACGACACTGGAAAAGCGGGCTGGACTGGCAGCACCCTGATTCTCATTGCTACGCACTGCTCCCCTCTACAAAGGCAAGGGATGAGGGGCGGGGAGGGAACGCGCTTGTTCACGGAAGGAAGCAGCAGCGCCCTCCGCCACTCGAAGCCTCCAGTTCTCAGGGATCTGAGTCCCGGCCACAGGTGACTGGCCACTGTCCTGTGGGTGCCAGGACGGCCACCTGGTCCCAGAGCACCCACCACTGTCCTGCAGTGACGGACACATTAAAAGAGCGGAAAGCACCTTTCTGGTCCGAGCAGGCTGGCCGCACTCTCCCAGGGATTAAAGCCCCAGCGCTTCCCCAGTGACCGGTGGCCCCGGCCTGCCCCCCGCACAGCAGGCCTGGGCGTGCACAGGAGAATCCCCACACACACTCAGGCGGCTTCAGAACGGTCGTGACAGACAGAACAGGAGAGGGGAACAGGAAGTGGGGGGCTGTCGGATTCAAGATGAAATAAACAGAACCAACACGGCCATCGCACACACAGTCCAGTTCCAGACCAAACCAGACCGGGGGGGGGGGGTCACTGAGCCCACCCGGGTTGTTTTCAGGGCCCACTGTGATACTAGGGGACCACCTGACCCAGCACCCTACAAACAGAACCAGCCAGGCGCCTCCGCTTGGCTGCCAGCTCCACTTGGCCGTGAGCTCCATGGTGGCGGGGGCCACGTGTACCCCACAAGGAGGGGGGACCCACAGTCATCAGACGCTGGCTAGAGAGACCAGCCGGGTGCAGTGGTGCACGTCTGTTATCCCAGCTGCTTAGGGAACACTGAGGCAGGACGATTGCAAATTTGAACCTCAGGGATAAGGCTCCTTGTTCACCCATCTCCCTGCTCCACTTAGCACAATGGGAGAAACATTTAGACTGTCCTGGTCCCTGGACCTCCCAGCGGATATTGGATGAGAGGATGGGTGACCGTGCAGCCACGGCAGGCAAGGAGGCAGGGTCCAGTGGGGCCCGGCCACTCACCCAGGAGCTTCTGCAGCACCTGCCCGTCGTACAGGTCCTCCTCCAGCTGCTTCACGATGATCCGCTCCTCCACCAGCACGTCGTTGATCCAGTCCAGGAGCACCTGCGGGGAGGTGGGCATGCATGTCACAGCCTCGCTCGGACAGCGCCATGCAGGTGACGGCAGGGACACCGCTGTCCAGCACAGGCCAGCAGGATGGGGGCTCCCTGTGGGCAGCCTGTCAGTGACCAGGGCTCCCCGGGACTCCCCAAGTTCCCTGGGCAGGGACACAGGCTGCCCCCTGGAAACGCAGGCAAAGAGGGAGCTCCCAGCAAAGTGGGTGTCCTCAGTCCATCCCCTCTCCTCTCAGGGCCGTACCCCAAAGGGCCGAGTCCCCCTGAGCTCTGCTGGGATGTGAAGGGGACCCCTCGAGGTGTCACTCATGGACTTCAGGGCTTTTCTGAGCCCTGAGCACACAAAATGCATAAACCCACAAACTCCCGGGAACGGCAATCACAACCCCTCTCGGGGTCACAGCTAAGGGCACAGTTCCCGAATCCGCTGCTTTCTGCCCCTCTGGGAATCAGCTGTGACCTGCGAGACTGGCCACAAAGCAGATTTCTGTGTATTCTGTTTTCCCACTAACTCCGAAATAGTCAATCAGACACGAGGTCTGAGGAAGAACAGAAGCAGAATCGATCCAGGGAGCGCTGGGGGAGAAGGCGGGGTGCTGACCAGCTCCGAAAGCACAGGACAGAGTGGCCCTGCAGCCGCCTCCCTGGGTCCTCTGTGGTCCCCACTGGGGATCCTCTGTCCCCCCCCTCCTGGCCACATCGCATCCAGGTCCAGTTCATGATGCTGTGACCTCCAGCGCTGCCCCTAACGTACCATCCCCCTTCCCCGGGGGCCTGCAGCACCTCCAGCCAAACTCACACCCCAAAACGGGCTGCTTCCCCAGGAAGGACCGAGGCCCCCCACCCATGGGCCTAGGAGCTCGGGCCGTCCAGTCACCCAGCTCTGCAGTCTTCTCGACGGGGCCACCCCTCGCCATCGTGCTCTGACCACGCCCTGACCTCCCGGGTCCCTGGCCCGCCAAGGCCGCAGAGGATGGGCACCACCAGGGCAGCAGCTGGCCCCCTGCTGCCTCTGCCCGGCTGCAGTCCCCGGCCACGCAGCCAGCCACACCAGCTGCACCCCACCCTTCTTAATGCCGGGATGTGGATTCCCCGAGCTGGACCTGGAGTGTCAGCAGGGTGGCTCCCTCGGGCTGGCTTGGTGCCCAGGTCCCCTCAGCCACAGAGCTGAGACCCGCAGGTCAATGCCCGCTGGGGGACCTGCTCCGGCCACTTAGCAAGGTTTTACTGATCTGCTTTTGGTTGTTTGAAGAGCATATACTAAGCTTAATAGCTAAGAATAAGTGAACAGCCGAGTGTGGTGGCACAGGCCTATAATCCCAGCAGTCAGGAGGCTGCGGCAGGAAGGTCATTGCTAATTGTAGACATGTGGCCACTAATGCCCCTTAAAGTACCCAAAATGCACCCCCACTGTTCTAAGCCATGAGCCTGCTCCTGCGATAAGTTTGCATTCATTTTAATGTTCACACTGTTTTTGATCACCCCGTACATGGCTCAGCGATCCCTGGGGCTTCCTGGCTCTGGTCAGGCCCAGTCTGGCTGCCCCCTCTCTTGAGCCGCCCTGGTCCCTGACCACCCACCAGCCCACAGCCGCTGAGGCCGGCCACAGCCTGTTTCTGCCTCCCTGCCAGCACCCAGAGAACCCCTGAGCCAGAGACACCCCGATACTAGGTAAATGACCACTACTAACATTCGGATTGTCTTTTATAAAGTTTGGCTAATAGATTTCAACCACTGTTACAGGCAGAACTTCAAAATGACCCCTAAAAGGCCTAGTCTGCTGGTGTACATGGCCATCAAACCCTGGAGCTCTGACAACAATGGATCCAGGACACAGGTGACTTCAAGAGAGGGAAACAGAGTCTGGTATAGTGGCACACACAGTAATCTCAGCGCTTGGGAGGCTGAGGCAGGAGGATCGCTGTGAGCTTGAGGCCAGCTTGGGCTACACATGAGATCCTGTCTCAAAAAAACGAAAGGGTTGAGGAGGACAGAATCAGGGACGGCCAACCTCACCCCAAGAGCCCTTACATCTGGGCCCAGAGGACAGAGCTGAGTGCTCAGGGTGCTGTGAGAGGGACCGGGTGTGTGGGGAGTCCCCACAACCTGGGCACCAAAACTGACAAACCCAAGGGGTGGGAAGAACCGAAACCTTGCAAAAGATGGCAAGCTTGGAAGGGTTCGTTCCCTGATTTCAGCCCCCCTACCAAGCTCTCATCACCCAGACTGAGACGGAAACCAAGACAGATCCACAGGCCGGGTCTGGAGACAAATCTCACACCACAGCCAGGGTGTGCCAGAAGGGGCCAGGACAACCCACAGGGACCTTTTAAAAAGTCTTTCAACAAACAGAGCTGGGACAACCGGACGTGGGCATGGAGAGGACAGAGCTGGACCTGCTGGACACTGAGTCTACGTCTGCCCTTAGAGCTGGGCCCAGAACAATTGGGTCCCACTCTGGTGGCACTTCAGCAGCTGGGACCGTTAATCCTGCTTTGTCACCTTGGCTGGACTGAGACACCTGGACTTGGACATCGGGCCCCTAGGTGTGTATGGGGGGACGCAGTGGCGCCACCCTGGTGCCATCTATGACCCCTGACAGCTCCCTCCTGGCACCACGTCCCCGCTCTGCTTGCTGGGCCCCACAACCTGAGCAGCTTCGCCCCACCAGGCCCTTCCACCACGATGGTCCCCCAAACCGTGAGCCGAGCCGGCTCTTTCCTCCAACTGGTGTGCGTCCGGCATCTCCGCTCTGCAGCAAGAAGGCCGACTGAGAAGCAAAAGTTCAATGCTGACTTGAAATATGGGAGAAAGAAATGAAAAATTTCTTAAAAATAACAAAGAAACAAACAGCAATAATACAAAGACAAGAAGATGATAAGAGGAGCCATAACTTAAGGATTAAGAACATAAAAGAAGAAGTAGGGACACAAACAAGTGAACTACAAAAGCTACTCACAGAAATAATCCAGGAGAATTTTCCTAATTTAGCAAAAGGTAAAGATACTCAGATGTATGAGGCATACAGGACCCCAGCTACCTACAACCCTAACAGAGAAACACCCAGGCATATAATAATAAAAATTCCAGAAATTCAATACAAGAACAGAATATTAAAAGCTGTTAGAGACAAGAAACAGATCACTTACAAGGGAACACCCATCAGAATCACAGCAGATTTCTCTTCACAAACCATCAAATCACGAAGAGCATGGGGGGAAATAATTCAAGCTTTGAAAGATAATAATCTCCAGCCAAGATTGAGATATCCTGCACAACTGTCCCTGGAAATTGATGGAAAAACGAGGTGCTTCCAGGATAAAGAGGAACTGGGGGAATTTGCAACCACCAATTCAACCCTACAGAAAGTATTGCAGGATATTCTAAAAAAAGAAAAATACAAAGAACCCAGAAATAGTGGCGAGGAGGCCACAACAAATGGAGCAGAGAACAAAATGAAGAAGACAAACTGACAGCTACTGACAGAAAAAGAGCTCAACAGAAATGAGACAGAGAAGATTGGATGATAGGAACAGCTATTTTGGAGAAAATGACATCTTAATAGGTAATACTGATTTAGTATCATCTTGTTTTGAAGTCTCATCTAGCTTTTGTTCTTCTGTCTCCAATGGTCTAAATAGGTTGTATCTTATTGGATTTTGTTATGTACGATAGTATAAGCAAAAACCTTTTAAAGACAAGGAGATTATACAGAGACCATTGTTCATTTTCTGTTAGTCGATTCTAAATACTCTATAATGCTGTCATTCTCTTAAATGGTTTTACATTGTTTTGATATACTTAATGCTACAGTATATGAAGTTGTACTCAAGGACTTCAGGGAGGGAGTCAATATGGTAACTATTTTTGGGTCGGAAATATCTGGTGGTGAAACACTATTCTGCTTAAATGGTTATGTTTTGATCTGCCCTGTTTCGCTGTTATGCCCTCTTTTTTCTCAATCTCCACTCCATTATTTACTTTTTTATTTTTATCCATTTAATTAAAGGGAAAAATATAGCAGGATATAATATAGTAACCCACTTTGACTTTCTATTATCTCGATTTGAAGCCCTGTATTACTCTCACCATCTTGTTTTTGACTGAGGTTTCTCTATTCTGTTTTGCTGAATAGTATCAGGTTCAAAAGTTTAGGCATCAGCTGAGAAGATAATGAGATTCATTATAACGCCCATTCTCGTTGACTTTTATCTACTTTTGAAGACCTACAATGTCTCCAATGTTTTGGTTTTGTCGGTTTTGTTCTTTACTATTTTGTTCAATTGTATTATAACTAATGATATAGGCAATTCTATTAGAGATAGCGGGAGGCATTATGGTAACCATTGTTGATCACCTTGTATTATGTTTTTATATTATCTATTATATCCACCCTTTTGACTTGACCGATTCTGTTCTGTTATGTCACATTTGGTTTTACTCTCTTCCAAAAAAGCAATAAGAACCGTGGGAGCAATGAAACCCAAAATGTGTAATAGTCACTGTATAAAAGAGAGGAAAAGAAAGTGCTCTAAACTATATAACTGCATGTATATTTAAATGTATAAGATAGAAAATGATATCGCAGAGTTTTGTTGGATCATTGAACGGAACTGTTTGCAGTATCATTGTTGGAATGTCCACTCTACAGGCTTTAATTTTGTGACCTGAACAATTATTTCTAAGATGGCAATATGTAATCCATTAACTAGTGATTTCCTACTGCACATTTTTTTCTTCTGTAAATCTGTATAACTTGTACCCCTTCACTGTTTTTTTTCTTTCTTTTCTTTTCTCCTTAAATAAAAAAAAAAATATTTTGGTGTTAAAAAAGTTCAATGCTGACCGAGCCATGTTACCTGATTCCCTGTTTCTGCTGCCTGTGTGTTCAGCCCTCTGCCTGAGATCGTCACCCAAACCCACAGCCACCAAGCCGCCGCCGTGTTTTCTGAAGAGCTTCGCAGCTCAGTGCTTCCGTTTAGCAAACTGGTCACACTGCTTCCTTTCAGTGCAAAGCTACAGGTTCCCAACCCAAGGAGAGAAGAGGACGCGGGCTCTGAGGCTGCCCGGAGGAACACCGCGGCTACCCGTGACGCTTGAGGGAAGGAGGGAGGTGTGCTGTGATGGCCTCATGTCTGTCAGAAGGAGCTCTACCCTGGGAGGCAAACTGAGAGCTTTCAAGGGCCTCTAAGGACACTGACCAGCAGGCATCGCTGCCACCCTCAAGGCCACACTGCCCTGGCTCTGGTCCTTAAAACACCCAGGCATATGCATACCTCAGGACCTTTGCACCTGCTCTTGGTCTGTGGGACACATTTTTCTCTCATATGTGACACAGAGGTCTCTGCTCAAATGCCATGTCCCTGCCCACCCCACCTAAAACAAGAAAGGACCGCTGCTGCCTGCTCAGCTTCCTTTAAGGTACTCAGGCCACCTGGGCACGCGTTCACCTGACCCTGTCACACCTTCTTCCCAACTGGATGGTCAGCACCATGTGAGCTGGGGGCTTTATTTTTCTCAAAGCCACAGTCCCTCCCCTCCATGGCTAAGACAAGAACAAAATCCCAGAGGGGCACACACAGACGGGGACCTGAAAGGCCTCCTGAGGGCAGGAATCCCTGCTAGAGGTCTCCACGCCCAGAGCTCTGGTGTCTCAGAAATGCAGGACAGGGTCAGCTCTGCGCAGAGAAACAGAAGCGTCCACCCCAGAGAGATGACAGCTGGCTCTCCAGCCGGTCCAAACCCAGACACAGAAACACCCAGCGGAGAGAGGCGCACGTGAAACTCCATGTGACACCAAGTCACCGGGCCCCCTTCCCTGTGTCCCTGGGCGGGGGCAGCAGGTTCCTGGGCACCGCACACCCTGTCCTCCGCTGCCCAGGCCATCCGTCTTCCTCCACTGTCAAGATGGCTCCTCTCATTATTTTTAGGGATCCGCTCATGTGCAGCCCCGAGGCCTGCGGGCAAATGTCCAGGACTCGTGTTAATCACGTCCCTGCCCAGCGGCCGACCCGGCACCTCTCAGGAGCCTGCTTCAACCAGGATAAAAAGCGACTTTTCCTTGTTCCCTGGGTTAGAATCCGGGTCTGCAGTCTGTCTCCCCCAGAGCTATGACAGCTACGTTTTAATCACTTCCAGACAGAGTCCTGGCCACAGAGCCCTTGGAGGACGCAGGCTTGTCCCAAAGGCCAAACGAGGGCGGGGTGGGGTGCTGGTGGATGGAGCGGGGTCTGGCGGCCCCCACCGCGCAGGCTGCGGCCGGACAGGGGTTGTATGCAACTGATTTTCTTCCCAGTACAAAGGGCAAACGACAAAAAAAGAACAAAAAGAAACAGTGTGGAGAACAGGAAGAGTCCTGCCCAATACACGGGGAGGAGATCCGTGCACCCCAGGAGGTGGGATCAAGGGCTTGGGGCAGCCGCGCTCAGGAGGCCTCCTGAGGCTCCTCCCGATGCCAAAGTGCACTGCCCCGTCCTCGGCCTCGCCCGCGTACCCCTGGTCCACCGGCTGCCTGGAGTCACACGCCGGAAGGAGAGGACTCGGCCTTGGCTTCAGGCGCTGACAGCATCCCCAGGAGACCCTGTTTCTTCTGCCCAGAGATCACGCCCTGGGCCTCCCGTGCAGGGATGGAGGGCCCGCAGAGCAGATCACAGAGCTGGGGAATCCACTGTACTCAGGGGTACCGTCCACCACAAAGGAAGGTGAGTGCCCAGAGTCCGACAGAGAGGCCTGGGCATGCAGGGGGGGAAGGGGCTGCCCTCCCCCTGCCAGACACCGATGTCACCCCCAGCAGTAGCCCCAGGTCCCCAAAGGGCTCCTTGTGAATGATGAAACACACCCCATTATTCAGGCAACTCCGAGGGTTTGGGGACCTCTGTGCCAGGTTTGAGAGCAAAGACCAAAGCAGACTGTTTATTCCACAGCATGAAGGCCTCTATCCAGCCAAGCGCAGGAGTCCTTCAAGTAAAGACCAAAAACAGACCCAATGTTTCATCTGTCACCAGGCAGCACTCGCCTCCGTGCAGAAGGGACACATCTGGGACACTCCAGAGAAAATGACAGCACAGGAGACGCGGCCCAGAAGACGCCTTTCGGGCCGCAGAACAGAGGAGCCGGGTCCAAGCGGGGGCCAGGCCAGCCCTGCTCACACTGGGCCGGAGACCCCGCCTCATCCCCGACACCACTTCTACAGGACAGTACAGGACGGAGGCTCACAGCTCGAGGTAACCGGCCCGCCACTGTCAGTGGGGTCCAGCCAGAGCCCAGGACTCCCACGGGGGCAGCGGGCACTGGGGACTTTAAAACAGAGACCTCTTAGAGCAGAGTGGACAGGAGGAAGGTGCAGAGGACAGAGCTGGGGGAAGTGGACGGCAACTGTGAGCCCCGCTGCCCCTGCTGAGGTCAGCGTGCTGGCTGCTGCTGCCCAGCCTCTGCCGTGGACCACTGAACGTGGCATCTGCTGGGGCCGACTCGGGTGTGGTCCCCACCCAAGGGCCGGTGGCCCTGACCCACCAAGGCCTGAAAGATAGTTCAGTCCCCGAGTGTGCGACCCTGGCCGGGCTGCAGGCAGCCCAGGGAGCTGGTGAGCCTCGGGGGCCTTGGAGGGTTAGGGGGGTAAAAGCAGATGGTCCCCCCCTAAGTGGGCTGAACTCACTTGGGCAGCACTCACTGGGTCACACCCTGAATAGTACAAAGGGCAGAGCCTGGGCTGGACTCAAACTGGAGAATCTCCTGCCTCAGCTTCCCCGAGTGCTGGGATTACAGGTGTGAGCCACCACCCATGGATATTTAGGTGGCAAAGTGAGCTCCTTTTCTTAAAGGGCATTCTTTGGAATAACAAAATGACTCAGGAAAGAAATTTCCTTAATAAAATAAACTAGATAACTAAAGTTGTTAAGCATCAACCTCACAGAACTGGGTAACATAACGTGAAATCCTGAGTTCAATTCCCAACACTGCAAGGCAAAATTATAAAGAAAACAGAACCCATGTCTTTGAGTGGACCCCAAAACCCAGGGGGCGACTTGGCATCACCCTGTCCCCCAGAATCCGCCCTGGGACACGCATTTCTCTAAGCACAGCCCTGGGCCCCACAGTGGCCGTGGCCAAGGTGGGAGCTTTACTGTGGAAATGGCTGTGTGTGGCATTTGCAAAGCCCTGGTCGTCTGACCGAGAAGGGGCCGTGCAGGCGAGGCCTTTGCTCAGCTGCCCTGGAGCTGTCCCCCTGCAGCCCCAGCTGCTCCCCGCTGGGCCCGAAGCCCCGCAGAGGAAGCAGCAGGCTGAGTTGCTAGCAAAGAGCTGGCCCTCCGCTCCCAGGAAACAGTGGGGCTCTTGTCCCCCCAGGACTTCGGGGGACAAAGCAGCCAGCCTGCACTGATGCTTCCAGAAGTGGCAACACTGACCACTGGCCAGCAGGGAGGGACTCTGAGCTCGGCTCCTCTGCAAATGGGACAGAGACGCAGCTCTGCAATGATCCCCAACTCCCAGCCCATGGTAAAGGGGTGCAAAAGCCCGATGCAAGGCCCTGGCACCCTGAAACCCATCTTGACCCCAGCCAGCCTCTCCAAAGAAGCGGGTTCCAGGCCTGCCACGCTCGGCGCAGGAACAAGTCCTCCGTGGTCTGTGCACCCCGCTCGGTCATGCACCCATGTCCCTTTCAGGAGCCCAGGGCTCAGCTCGCTCCGCCAGGACGCCCTGGTCCCCAAACAGAGGCCTCGCCCTAACGGGGACACTGATGCAAGTCGGACCTGCTTACCTTGACCAGCTCCTTGAATTTGGGGTCCTCCCTGGAGGTGGGGTCAATCATAGTTCGCTCCTCATTCTCCTCTGTCAGGGATAAGGGGTGACAGTTAGCTGGGCTGGCAGGGGGGCCGCAGCGGGAAACGGCAGGAAGCGGAGACCTCGCCACGTCCTTGGTGAGGACAGAGGACGCGGCCGTCACGTGTGGACGTCAGATCCCACAGCACGGGGCAGACCTCTGCTTTGGGGGTGAAGCCAGACTCCCTCCTCCCGCCAGCCTGGGCCAGGCCCCCGACCCTACCGCGCCCCCCCGTGTGGGGCAGAAACAGCAAACGGGGGAGGGCGGCACCCACGGGGACCAGAGCAGCGACCTGCCCAGCTGGGACATCAGGTGGCAGCCTCGGGCTCCTGGGCCGCGGGGAGCAAACACAGGGAGGAGCCGAAAGATTGGAATTGGACATTGTGTGTAAAAGAAAAACTGGGAATATTAGAAACAGCAAAACAAAAACAACCAAGATGACACTTCACAGCCAGGTGTGCCCGTCCCCAGTCCGCTCCGCTACCCAGGAGGTGCCGCCCCTGCCTGGATGTCCCCAGGTGGGGCACGGCTGGCACTGACCAGGCCCCAGGGCAGCCATTTAGGAAGTCAGTGACACAGAAGGGTTGGCACCGCCTGGCACCCGCCCAAGGGAAATCTGTTTCCTAGGACCCCGTTGGTCTGTATCGGAGGTGACGTGTCCCTCCCCAGGGACAGTGGTAATGTCTGAGAATGTTTTTGGTGTCCCCTTGGGTGAGGGTGCCAAGGGTGTTGGTGGCAGGGGCCACAGCAGCTACACAGAACTCCTGGGGCAGCCAGGCGTGGAGGAGCACACCTGTAATCCTAGCACTCGGGAGGCTGAGGCAGGAGGATCATTTTGTAAATTGAGACCAGCCTGGGCTTCAAAGGGAGCCCAATGGTAGCCTAAATGGCATAGTGAGACCCTGTCTCCAAAAGAGGGTGGGGGAAGAGCCCCTGGTACCCAGGACAGCCCCAGAGGCCCACAGCACAGGAGGAGCCCATGCAACAAAGTGCTAGGTCCACGTCCAGGTCCCAGGTCCGCGGGCAGAGCGGGGCCGGACTGGAGCATCCATCCAGCAGCAGCAGAGGCCGGATCTCCCAGGAGGAAAGGGGGTCGAAGGGGGCCTGCACCTCTCCCTGCTGCGAGCTCCTGAGGCGTGGCCTCCCCACGGAAGACGGAAGGACAGACAGGCCCCCCCTCTGAGCAGGGCTGGGAAGGAGCAGAGCACGCTTCCTCTGACATCCACCGGACCCCAGAAATGCACCTGGGCCACACCCTGATCACGGCAGGCCGGGAAAGTGGCCCCTGGGCATGTCCACGTGCCCCACACCAGGAAGCTTGCTTCCTCTACACCCTTGGCCTTGACGAAGCCCGACTGAAACGCCCAGTTGGTGTTCCATCAAAGGCAGACCACCAGGCCCGAGAGCCCCATGGAGAGCAGCTGTGCACAGACCGGGGCCGGAGGTCCAGGAGCCCACCGTACCGAGCTGAGTGTCTTCGGGGTGGACGTCCACCGAGGCAGCGGACATCGGCGAGTTGATGGCACTTCTGCCCTCTTCCTGCAGGTCACTCACTGTTGGGAGAAGACAAAGAAAACCACGGTTGGGTTAAGTGGGATTCGTGGCCTCACGCTGGCCACGGAGGGCACCGCCTGTTGTCACGTTTAGCAAACGCTCCCCAGCGGCTGGAAGCACAGAAAGAGCCCCACACCAGACGTTCCCCAGTTCCCGCCAACCCCTGCCAACCTGTTCTCCCTGTTCTTTGGAACACATGGCCAAGGCATAGAAGCTTCTAGAAGCTTCTGGATGCTTCTGGAGACTTGCAGGCCTGCCCAAGGTGGCTGTAGCAGGCAGGGCTTCGACCACAGGGGCAACAGATAAGCCATGGCCCTGAGGTGTGGACAGCCCTCCTGACGGCACGACAGAGAGAGGTAGAAACCAAGGTGCCGCTGTCCAGGGCGACGTCACTAGGGACAGAAATCTGATGGACCGTGCATGTACGCTGCCTGGTGTCTGTGGGCTTTCCAGACCACAGCTGGGCTGTGTGCCCTGGACACACTTTCGGGGTCCACAAGCCCACCTCAGCTCCTCTGTGGGACACACACTCCCTGCATTCCACAGTCACCTCCTGTGGCCCCAGATGCAGCCTGCCTGGCTGGTCCTGCCGGCCCCACACCCTGCATGGCCATAGTGGTCACCTCTCATCGACAGGTGGACTCAGCACACAGGAGGAAAGAGACACACTCCATGGCTCTGACCCACAGTGCACACCCCATGAGGGGTATACCTGTAATCCCAGCACTCCGGAGGCTGAGGCAGGAAGATTTCTGTGAGTTCAAGGCCAGCCTGGGCTACATAATGTCTCAAAGAAAAAAAAAGGCAGCTGTGAGCTAAGAGACACAGCCCGAGTCCAGGGCGTCAGAAAGGACCTCTCATCTTCCCTGGCACCAGAGGGACCCTCAAGGTTCCGCACCACAGGGTCAGGAGCAAGGGACTCAGGGTGGAGCCTCGCCTTGGAAGAGCACAGGTCCCCAGGGCACCTCCTGGCAGGCGGCCCCAGCCCCCTTCACCTTGGCTGAGTCTCCTCCCTTACACGAGGCTGCCTGCGGGGAACACTGTGAACCAGCTTGAGGACAACACTCCCTCTGCCCCTCAGAGCGATGACAGCAGCAGGACCTCAGGACCCTGGTGCCCCCTCACACCAGTGAAAGCCCCGATGCTTGGCTTTGTGAAAAGCAGAACCTCCTACAGCCACGATCACAGCGGCAACGGTCATAACAGCCACAGGGTGGAAATAACCACAGAGCTCCAGACAGAAGGCAGAGTACTATTCAGCCCTGAAAAGGAAAGGCATGTTGGTACCTGCGGCAGCATGGACAGACCTTGGGAAGGCTGTGCTCAGAGAATTAAGTCATCCGCAAAAAGACTGTCATTCCTCTTAGATAAGGCACCCAGAGATGAAAGGCAGAGGCCAGGGCTGGGAGGGCTCGTGCTGGACAGGTACCGAGTTCCGGTTTGCGAAGATGAAAAGGTTCCAGTGACAGCTGGGGGTGGTGGCGGCACACTCTGCGGGTGTGCTTAGAGACGGGACTGTGGTAAATGCTGCCTTCTACATGTGTTTCCACAGTCTGCACCCACCCCATGGGCCTCTCCTCTCCCCATCGAGGGCGCTGCCCTGCTGAGGCCTGAGGAGGCCTGCGGGTCCCGGCCCGCCCCTCATGAGCTCACCGAACACGCCCTGGGGACATGGACAACTCTCAATGCCCAGATTCTCAGCTCTTTACCCCCAAATTCTTGCAGTAATTCTGCAGCAGGAAACACTAGAGGCCTCTGAGAGTTGCAGTGAACACGCAGGTTTCCAAGACTCCTTTTGCTCGGCCTCCTGAAAATGCTCCGAAGATCCCCCCAGTGCGCCCGGCCCGAGCAGAAAACAGAGACCAAGTTCCGCAGATCGTTTTACCACATCCTAGGCCCGGTTTCATTTCATTTGTTTATTTTTGGGAGTCCTGGGAATGGAAGCCAGGGTTCAGGGCTGTGCTACATTCTTAGCAACCCTAGCCACGTTTGTCTGAGCGTTTCTTTGTTTGTTTTATTTTGGGGAGGTTTTGTGTGTTGAGACAGGTCTTCCTAATTTAGCCAGCTATGCTTGGACTTGTGGATCCTCCTGTCTCAGCCTGAGGGCACCAGCTGGCCAAGTCTTAAAGGCAGCCGGGCGTGGTGGCTCATGCCTGTAATCCCAGCACTCAGGAGGCTGAGGCAGGAGGATCGTTGCGAGTTCGAGACCAGCCTGGGCTACAAAGTGAGCTCAAGGCCAGCCTGGACTGCACAGCGAGACCCTGTCTCAAAAAGACAAAAAAAAAAAGAGGCTTAAAGGGCAGAAGAGGTGATGTTTCAGCAAACCCCTCACCACGCAGCAGCCTGGCGACTGGAGGTCTGCATGAGGCCGTGGACTCCTGAGTCCCGATTTCCCAGCTGTGTCACCCAGGAGGACCCAGAGGAGGCCTGGGAGGTCCCTGCCGGCCGAGGCCATGCGTGGTGGTCACACTGACATCCAAGAAAGCACGAAGATCCGGGTCCATCTAAGAGTAAGGTCGTCCAGGGGGCACACAAGCCACGTGGGCGGTCAGCACCAGTCACCCCGATTCCTCTCGGAAAGGCAGAGTCACGGGGCACAGCACACTGTCCACCCCCCCGGCCCTGGACATCCAGAGGCCAGCGGAAGGCAGGAAGCTTTACTTACTTCAAAACCACAGCAGGGGAAGAGGAAGCGAGCAGCGCTTTCAAAGCCAGAAAGTGGGTCACATAAAAACAGAGGTTCCACACTGTCCCTGGACATCAGAAACACCTCTGCACAGGGCCAGGGGTTTTGTGACCTTAATAAACGAGAAGCAGGCTCAGGAAAACCGCCAGGCTGTGGGACGGCAACGTCTCCCCTGTCACCCACGATGGCCAGCGTAAACCAAGTCCCCAAGGGGAGGCGACAGGGCCACGGACCCCAGGCCCAGCCCCAGGAGCACAGGCCGAGGCCACACAGCCAAGTTCAAATCGCACCCTGCTACCTGCTAAGCCTTGGTTTCCCCAGTGTGGTGGAAGACCCGCCTCCCGGGGAGCCCTGGGGATGAGGTGGCTCGGGTGTTTGTCTCGGGGCTCACAGGAGGGAGGGATGGCTTCCTGCAGCAGCCTGGAGGACGAGGGGGGCCTTTCGCCACAGGACACCCCAAGAGGCCCTGCAGGAGGCAGCGAGCACTGGGCCGGGAAGGGCCGCAGTGGCAGGTGACGGCCAGAGTCTGCCGAGGCTGTGCCCGCTGCCCAAGGTCACCTGGCCATGTGTATGCGTGGCCTTGGGCTGCAGGGCACAGGGAAAGGAGAAATGCTGGGGAGCGTGGGCCAGGGAGGGTCTGGCAGGACGGCAGGGACAGCCCTGCTGCTGGGCACAGGACGGCAGAGGTCGCAGAGGCCACCACTGCCTGAGCTGCTGAACGTTCGGCAAAGCTGCTGCTCGGGACTTGGTGTGGATTCCCTGGGGCACACGGGGCCACCCTGCTCGGCATGCGGGCCCCCAACACCCCAGTGAGCCCCAAGTCTGTCTCAGCACAGACCTGCGCGTAGTAGGCCTCTGCACCGGCAGTGTGACCTCAGCCAGGCCGGCTGAGGATTAGCTCAGCGGCATAAGCGCCTGCCTGGCAAGCAGGAGGCTGTGAGCTTGATCCCAGTACCAAAACACCCCACAAAAATTGATGAAACCTTAGCCGGGCGTGGTGGCTCACGCCTGTAATCCCAGCACTCAGGAGGCTGAGGCAGGAAGATCAATGCAAGTTCAAGACCAGCCTGGGCTACAAAGTGAGCTCAAGGCCAGCCTGAACTGCACAGCGAGACCCTGTCTCAAAAAAGAAAAAAAAACCCTCAATACTGATGAAACCTCAGCCAGGCCACTTAACTGCTCTGTGCCTCGGTTTCCATGGCAAGGCCGCCCCAATGTTTCCAAAGACGATCTCTTTGGCCGCTCCACCCAGAGAGCCGGAGCCAGGGTTAAAAAAACAAAGCAAAGCAAAAAACCCCACACCTTTCCTGCTTCGGAATTTCAAGAGCATAAAAAGGAAGAAAGAATCAAAACCCCAACTGTTCCATTTGCAGGCCTCACAAAAGCCTGCCCTGTCGGCCTCGGGCCAGAAGAAAGCGTCCACCTTGCTTTCGCTTTTTAAACCTTTCCCTTTGTGTGGACCCAATGGCTTAGTTGCTTATTTTGACCCAGGCTGTGCCCAAAATAAATGGCTGCCGGCAGCCGCCGCTCCCTTCTGTCCTCCAGACCCCATCCAGGGACAGGGCAAAGGCTGAGTCGGGCAGGGACCAAGGCCGATTGGTCTCCGGCCCTGCGAGGAGACCGGGACAGAACGGGGGACCAGGACACACAGGCACCCTGCAAAGATGGGGCGCGAGAGGCCGGGGGTGCCGCAAGAGGTTGCGGGGAAAGGCGAGTGGACCCTGAGTCCCTCTTCTGACCCCTTCCTCGCCGGGCCCTCTGGACAAATTGGATGCACTTGGCCACCACCTCTGGGACAGCTCCACAAAGAAAAGACGCACACGGGTTTCCACGGGGAGGGAAGGTTCACGGGAGGAACCCCAGCGGGATCAGAGAGAGAGCAAACCGACCAAAAAAAGGGTCCCTCCCACCTGTTCCTCAGCCAAAGACCTGGCCGGGCGGCCAAGCGGCCTGGCTATGGCTGGGACACCTCAGCACCCCCACCTGGCCAGCCTCGGTCTCCCTGAGGTGGACCCCGCTCCGAGGGGCGGGGCGGCAGGGACTCAGCGCTGGAGCCGGTGCACAGGCACCCCGGGGCGGCGCTGGGGTCCCTGGATTTAGGTCCCAGCTCCCACGTGCTCTCAACAACCAGAGCTGTCATTTACCAGAATAATTACATCCCTCAGCCAAACCCTCGCTGTGTCTCCCGGGAGGGTCTCACAGCTCGGCGGAGGCAGAATAAACCCAAATAAACCTCAGCAAGAGGACAGCGGTGCTGGGCTGGGCGTGCACCCAGCAGGGGCTTTGGGTCAGAGCCGCTCGAGGACAGCCCAGGCCCAGAGCGGCCCTTTGGGGGTGCAGAGCCCCAGAGCTCGTGTTCCAGCTTCTCAGGGCCACGCCCTGCACGGATGACGCACCCCGCACCCCGCCGAGTGGAAGGCTGCTGCGTGCTAACAGCGCCCCGAGGAGCGACTCCTCTTCCTGACCCAGATCTGGGAAGCAGGGAAAGGCGGGCGCCCCGTGATCCGTGCAGCCGCTCCTCAAAGGCAGGTCCCTCCGTGCTGCCGGTGACAGATCCGGGCGTTTGCCCACGGAAAGGAGTTTGGCCTGCCTGGTCCCGCAGGAATGGCTGCATCTGTATTTCTCTCTCTCTCTCTCTCTCTCTCTCTCTCTCTCTCTGTCTGTCTTTCTTTCTTTCTTTTTGGTTGTTTTGTTTTGTTTTGTTTTTGAGGCAGGGTTTCATTATGCGGTTCATCCTGGCCTTGAACACACCATGTAGCCCAGGCTGGCTTTGAACTCACACTGAATCCTCCTGCCTCAGCCTCCCAAATGCCGGGATTACAGGTGTGCGCCACCACTGATTAGGCAGCCCCATCTTAACGAGCCCAGTATTTTTGTGCATTGGGAGAGCACATCTCTGTACAGGCCCAGGAGACCACAGGAATCAGGGTGCACCAGCACTGTTCCCAGCCATGAGGACCCCTCAGCCGGGACACCTGATTTGGGGGTTTGGCCTGCCAGCATATGAGGGTCCATCTTGGAATAAAATAAGCCCAAAGTCTGAACTAATGTGTGTGAATCTCAGCCTCTCACGGTCCGAAGGAGACTCACAGGCTGCTGATCTGCGTTAGGAATCATCCCGGGCAGGTGCCCAAAGCCTCAGGCACTGCAGCCGCTGTGGACGTCAGAGCCAGGGCAGGGCCGGGGCCCAGCGTGTCCTGGGCCCTTCCACCCGGCACCCACCTGGTACCTCGGAGGTTCCTAAGGAACCAATGCATAATTAATTAAGCATGATACATATCGTGGCACTGACTTTTTATAAGAAGCAGGGTTCAAAACAATCCAAGTGACAAAGTCATCCTTCTGTACTGGCAGGAAACTGATTGGCCCAGGACTCCCCGTGGATTTCAAATCCCACAGATACTACACGCTGGGTGCAGAGTGGGTACAGAAGCCACACACATCCTTCTGGGTAGTTTAAATCATCTCTGATGACTTCTAACCCATGAGGCAACGCAAATGCTATGCAAACGGTCACCGCACTGCACTGTTTAAGGAACGAGACAGTGGAACAGTCCAGCCCTGTCCCCACAGACGCAATTAACCCGTTAAATATTTTCAATCTGCCACCGGTTGAATCCAGAGATGTGGAACCACAGATACAGAGAACCAACAGCACTGATGTAAAAAACACAGCCAGAAAAAGATCAGGACCGTAAGTCTGTGCACATGCGTGTGAACGCACAGAGAGAGGGGCGGAGGGGTGAGCCCCAAAGAGCCGAGGGTGGCATCGCCTCTGAAGGGAGGAGAGAGGAGGACGCAGTCATCAGACCTCGCTAGCAGGACGTGAAAGGGGAGCCAGAGAGACGGCAAGCAGGCAGCTGCACCGGCAGTACACACGGGGTGCGGCAGAGAACGAGGGGGTGGCGGCGGGTCCTTCAGAGCCCGCCGGGATGCAGGGACAGAAGCTGCTCTGTGGCAGAGGGAGCCTTGGGAACTTTCTCCGGGACACAGCAAGCTGCTAGGGAAGAGAGGAAGCGGGGAAGAAGCCACTCGTGTCACACTTGACCCTAAGAACACAGAGGAAGGCCCGGGGGCTGGACCCGGCACCGCCCTCGGCAGAGCTGCACTTCCTGTTGGCACCGCCGCACTGCCTGTTCTGTGCCAGGGCAGTCACGCCAGCCTGTGAGGTGCCGGGCTCCCCACCCCTGTGGGTGACTGACCCGGACACTGTCACTGCTTCTCCCTGGTGCTCTAACCAGCGGCCTTCCCTGGGGAGAGCCATCTCCCCTGCCACCATGCCTGGCCTCATACTGGAGCCCCAGGGTGGATCCAGGACCCCAGGTCAAAGGGCCAAGCGGAGACAAGAACCAAGTCAGTGACACCATCTGTGTGCTGGATCGAGTCTCACCTGAGCCCAGCACCCTTGGGTCTTGTGACTAAATGTTCTTGTGAATTCTCACCTTGAGTTGAGTTTTCTGCCATTGCAAGTCCTCTCTGAGTCAGCACACAAAGCTACCCACGTCAGTCCCCCAGGTGGCATCCCCCAGGGCTCCCACAAAACCAACCCTTCCCGATGCTTCCCAAAGACTGGATGAGTGATCCCAGCCTCATCAACCTAGCTGCTCACCCCCCCACACACACTCACACACATGCCCCTCTGCCCAGCGCCTTCCAGACCTCTCCTGTGGGTCACCTGCCACTGTCCCCACCCAGCTGTGCCCACCACTGCTCTTCAGCCACCCCCTCCACGCCATGCCACCCTGGAAAGCATCTCATTGCACACGTGCACACGCACACGCACACGCACACACACACACACACACACACACACATGCCAGGGTCCCTCCTTTGGGTTGCCTACACCTCCCACTACCGGAGACCAAGACAAACTCTGGTCCCCAAGTTGTGCCATTGTGGGGAGCACCTGCCTCCCTGACCCTGGTGAGGACAGCGTGGGGACCAGGTTCTGCACAAAGCTGGGCCCAGACAGCACCTAGCACAAGTGCAGAACCAACAAGCCCGTGGCAACAGGCACCTGCACACGGTAACACAGCCCGGCAGATAACTCCGGGCGGGGCTGTCAGTGGACCGGAACCCACTGCTCTTCTCCGAGTCCACCTCCGGCTCTCAAGGGCAGGCGAGGGCTCCCGTCAGCCTGGCACCGTGGGTCTCCGAACCCCAGTTACTGCAGCGTGGGCACGGTGGGCTGAGCCGCAGACCAGCGGGAGGACCACACTCTACAATTAGGGCACCAGGCACCTCGGCCTCCGGGCACCTGCAGCCGGCGGCCAAAGCGGGACAGAGAGGACCCAGCCGGGTCCTCTGGAAACTGGGCCTGAACCCCGAAAGCTGCCTGAGTATTGGTGTCTAAGTATGCGTGGGAACGCAGGAGCCGAGGTTGAACACAGGATTCCCTTGGCCCAGAAAAACAGGCTTTTTCTTCCCCTCTGTCCCCAGGGTGATGAGAAGTTGTTAGGACCGCAGAAAAACGAGTTATCTGTGGGAAGGAGCAGGAAGGAAGGTCCCCAGGTGCCACTGAACACCAGCTCCCAAGTGCACTGTCCCCCCACTCTCCGGGGAGGACGGACCCACTGCTCCTGGCTCACAGAGGCCCGGGGGAGCCGCAGGACAGAGGGCAGCCTGCCTGGTCTTTGTGCTTCTCCCACGCATCAGGGCGAATCCTCAGGGGCACCCGGGCTCTGTGTACCGTGTACCCCATGACACCCCCAGACCTTGTACTGCAGTGCCAGCTCTGTAAGGGGGCCCTGCACTCTCAGCCCAGCCCAGCCCTCTGCTGCCCCCAGAGTTGGGGCCAAGCACTCCTGTGGCACCCCGAGCTGCCACAGGCCCAGGTCACCTTCCAGCGCCTTCCCCTGCTCCCTCATGGAACCCGTCTCCTCGGCCCTCTGGGGGGCGCTGAGGAGCCATCAGGCCTGTGTGCGGGCCGTGCTCCCTCCGGAAGCCCAGATCCCGCATCCACCACAGCCCTCTTGCAAGTCCCTGCCCGGAAGCCACCTGGCCTCCTCCAAAGGCCCAGCCTGGGCCAGCACAGAGGGCTCTTGGGTACGGCATCACCTCCCCAGGCCTTGCACAGTCACAGAGGGACGGAACCGGGCCTGGTCACACAGCTGTCATGACAACTGATGGAGGAAATCGGTGTGTGCAGAAGCAGCTGAGCGGTGAGCGTCCGGTCTCTCTGCACCTCCTGTCCCTGTCATTAGCGCCTGCACTGGTTGTGGGGAGCTGGGGACACTGCCCAGGGTCGTCCATTCCACATCAGACCCAGAAGCCGCACTCACACATCAGGGCCCAGGCCGCCATGGTCTCACTGGGCACCTGCTCAGAGGACTGCAGCATCCGTGAGCCGCGGCCACCGATTCCCAAAGGATCCGAACATCCAGATGTCTGCCTCCCTGCAAACCAGGCAGTCTAGGCCGCAAGACACCCGCTCAGACACTGCCAACTGCCGGACAGCTCAGTCGCTGGCCGCTGGACACAGGCACCCAGGAGCCCGGCTGGGAACTGGACCCCACCCTGCAGAGCCACCGTGACAGTGTCCACACGGGTCCAGCAGCACAGACCACCCCAGTGCCGCTCCAGAAAGTACAGAGGGCTTCCCGGAGTCCCCAGCCCCGAGCCAGGAGGTCAGATACCACCATCAGGGCCGGCATTCTGGGAAGCTGAGGCAGGAGGACTGTCAGTTCAAACCCAGCCTGCACATCTTAGCAAGACAGTCTCAAAACTAAAAGCATAAATAAAAAAGAAGGGCCGGTGGGCACAACCCCCAGGACCAAAATATTAAATTAGTGTTAAAAATAATAAAAATGCGTGCACAGGAAGCTGCCGGGGGTGGGTGCTGGCCCGAGGCAGGCTGCCCCATCACACCGTCTCGCGCTGCCTCTCCTGGGACAGGACATCACCCGCCCCATCTGCCACCGCTGGGACAGCTGCCCGCCCGACCCTCGCCCAGGGCTCCCACCTCCTCCCCTTCCCTCAGCCACAATCCCGCCCTAATCCCTGCGCCAGCCCTTTGACTTCCGCACCGGCTTCTTTGATTTCTGGAGGGGAATTTGTCCCGCCATCCCTACCAGTCAGTCACCCTGCTTTTATTTATGTTTATTATTTTACTGAGTACTTCAAAGCGATTCCAACCACTGGACAAGAAAATCTGTTGCCAGTTCATGGTAAGGGGAAAAATAACCAGAGTGTGGAAGAGGCAGGAGGCGGCTGCAGGCGGAACCTAAGGAACTCGGTGATCACCAAAGCAAGCCGAGGCCCCCCGTGGGTGCTGGCCACAGCCCCAGCTCCCTGGAGCCCCCTGCATCTGTCCAGAGCTGCACAAAGCGCCCCCCGAGGCGGGGAGGAAACGACACCCCAGCCGTGGGAGCTTCACAAAGGCGCAGTGGAGCCTGGAGAGGCGAGGCCAGGTCTGTGGGAGCTCTGCTGAGCCCCGAGCTGCGGAACTCGTACTAATTAATCTGATCCGCACCGTCCCCATGTACCCAGGGAAATCCAAAGCCTGCTCTGCTGGGGAAATAAGAAGATTAAATCATTAAGCCATTTTAAAAGAATGAACTGCGATGTGCACCTGACGTGGAAAAGGCTCCAGTGGGCAGGGACGGGAGCGCTGGGGCACGGCGCCCCCTAGTGGCCCTTCTGCACCTGCAGCCGCGCGGCGAGGCAAACTGCACCCAGAGGTGAACCCGGGCCGGCGGGTCCCTCCAAAAGCAGGTGGTGCTGGGGTGCGTGAAGCCCCATCCCGCGTGCCGGCAGCCCTGTTTCCACCCAGACACACACAGGGTCCAGCTGGCCTTTCATCCGGTCCCGTCCAGTCCGTCCAGGATGCACACGGCCCCACAGCTGACCAGCAAGAGCCCACTGTCCCCAACCCGCCCATGCATTCCCACTGCACCCCGCGGTTTCTGTCAGGCTGCTTTCAAAGCCAGAGGCTCCGCCACCATCCTGGGAAAGGATTCTGGTCCTCTGTGCTTTGGGTCACCTGTGCTGTCCCGCAGGGCCCACCCAGCGCCACTGCTGGAGCAGACAGACAGTTCGACCACCTAGCGGGCTCCATGGTGAGCTCCGAAGCCACCAGATCGGCACTGGCTGGCTCTCCCAGGCCTCTGTAGGGCCTCGCTTTAGAACACGCAGGACCTACGTTCTCCCTGTTTACAGCGCCTGTGGCAGAATGGACAATGCCAGCTGCCCACACATGCCCACTTCCTAATCCAGGGGCCTAGAAACTTCCACAGCAGGAGGTTTAGGCACAGGCGGCTAAAGAAGGCTCTGCCCTGGGGCCCGGCGGGCACTGCGGGTGGCTCAGCACTTCAGATGGCTCAGCGCCACGGAGGGGGCAGGAGGCCAGGCTTGGGTGAGAGAGAGGAAGAAGATGCCAAGCAGCAGCCCGGAAGATGCCACACAACCGTCAAAAAAGATGAAGGAAGGCTGGGTGGCTCACACCTGTAATCCTAGCACTCGGGAGTCTGAGTTGCGAGTTCGAAACCAGCCTGAGCTACAAAGTGAGTTCAAGGCCAGCCTGAACTGCATAGTGAGACCCTGTCTCAAAAAGACAAAAAAAAAAACATGGAGGATCAGAAACTGAAGTCCGGGAACAGAGCTGCCTCTGGCCGCTGGGCAGAGCGGGTAACACATCTTCCCAAGCCCTGCACCCCGAAGGAACCCGCCCTGCTGTCACCCTGCTTCAGGACTCCGGCTTCAGAACCCGCAGAGGGCAGATGTGCGTGGTGTTCATCAGAGAAGTTCCTGGTATTTTGTCCCAGCAGCCCTGGGAAGGGAACAGAAGCATCCCCAGAGCAAGCACCACGCATTTCTGAAGGTCGGGGACACTCTCGGGCCACACGGGTCTGAAACAGACCAGCCCTGGACGGGCATTCAACACTCAGGACAAGTGACCTGCGCAGCGGGTGCCAGCACCGACCTCCAGGCAGCCCCAGGGAGCCTGGCACAGGGCACTCCAGCCCGCCTCCCTGCAGCAGGAGCTGAAGCCCCTCAGGCTGCAGGAAAGGAACCAGCGGCCACCAGCTCCCCTCCTGGGCCCGCCTATTCACCGCAGGGCTGGCGGAGCAGCGGGACACGCTAATTGCTTGACCTTTTCAGCCACAGCTGTGTCCTCACTTCCTGCGTACCTGTGTCTCCTCTTTGTCCCCAGGAACACCTGGCACAGAGGTGACCTCGATCCTCCAGCCACCGCCCTTACACAGCAGCCTGCAAGGCCCCTGGAACCGGGTGTTTTCTGAACAGTACCCTGCTTGCAGGGTGGGTGGGCACTAGGTTAAAGGGACCCCAAAGGTCAGGTGTTAGAACAGCACACCCCCCACCAAGAAAGAGGGGGCGTGGCCTAAGAGGTCCTAGGTCCTGGGGGCAGAGCCCAGGGCGCCCCTGCACCCAGAGTTAAAGGCACAATTGTGAAGGGCGCATCTCTCCGCACCTCCTCGGAAATAGGGCAGTAGCAGCCCCGGCAGGGCTGGCTGAACCCTGCGGCTGGTGGACCCAGAAGCTTGTGCAGTGCTGGAAGGAAGGGAGCTCTCTGGCCATGAGTGGACAACAGGAAAGCTCAGGAGCTGGCACTGTGTGAAGGATGCCAGCTTGAAAAGGCCACGTCCGGCGTGGCCTCCAGTGACATCTTGGAAAAAGCCAAGGGGGCCGGGGCTGGGAAGAAGGACGGACCAGTAGGGTGTGCTCAGGAGTCTGAGGGCAGCAGACCACCCCGGGGAGCCCAGAATGAGGGGAGCCCAGGGTGAGAGCTGCGCCCTGCACGCGTTTGTCAGCCTCTATAACCTGCAGGGCCCCGGGGTGACCCGGATGGAAACTGTGGCCACCCGGGGCAACACCGCTGGCGCGGGGGCTGTGTGCAGGGCGAGGCTGCAGCTCAGCTCAGTTTCACTGTGAGCCTAAAACTGCTCGAGGACACTGAGGACAGACAGCAAGAGCAGTAGGGAAGCGGCTTCCGGTCACGGCCTGAATGCGTGCGGGTGGGCGTGCGTGTGTGTTTGTGTCACAGGCAGGCAGCAGGCATCCCTGTGCCCAGGCTCCCTGGTCTCCTCCTCTGCCAGGGGCCTCCTTCCAGCTCAGGAGCCCTAAAGCAGTGCCCCACCTTGACCCGCCTTGCAGGGCCCGTGGCCACATCTCAGCTGCCCTCTGTGCTGCAAACCACAAGTGCTAAGTGCCCAGTGTAAGGTGCTGTTAGACTCTGCGGCCGAGGTGTGGGTCCCCTCCAGGTGCTGCAGGACCCAGGTACAGCCCCAGGACACTGGCGCCCGCAGCTGGTGTCCTTAGCACAGAACCACCCGTGTTCCTGTATCCTTTGCTTTCTGGGCCCCGGGCCAGGAGGTGGGCAGAGGCAGGCGGGCTCACAGGTACCTCCCTCTGCATGATTGTGCCCCGGGCCTGGAGCACGGCCAGGCCCCGACCCGCACCCCAGTGCCCGGTGGCTGGAGCAGCTGTGGGGGCAGAGGGAGCGGGCAGGGAGCAAGGCCAGGGCTCTCCCACCACCACTGCCCCCACCCTCTGCTGCCTCCTCCACGGGGCGCCTCAGGCCTGCCTCTCCTCGGTTGCCTGGGAAACCAGGCTCCTTCCCTCCTCCAGGAAGCCAGGAAGTGAGTGACAGGCTGGGAAACTGCTGGTCCTGACAAGGCCAAGCTCTGGACCCTGGGGACAGCCGGGCCAGGCTGAGGTGGCCAGACTGTCGAATCCTGAAGCCAACATCCTACTCAGACCGATGCCTGCTGACCCGGCCTCCAGGGCACGCACGGAAAGGCCATCTCCCATGGGTGCTCTCACCTGGGCAGGTGTACAGGCAATGGACCGGAACCCGCCGCCAGAGGCTTCCCCACCCTCTGCCCTGACCAGCCTCTTGTGCTTCCAGGGCCCTGCACTGACCTGCCCCCGACTTGCCAGGCAGGACACCAGCTTCACCCGCCTCTGAAGTCAGAGCCTCGTTCGTTGTATCAAACCCAGCCTCCAACTTGTACAGGGTGCAGATGCCGCCTGTGTCTGCACACAGTAGGCCCTCGGGGACCGCCCCAGCACCCAGCAAGCCCTCCGCCAACATCTGCAGAGTCATGAGTCCAATAAGCAGAGCAATCACTCCTTCGGTTCCAGGGGAAACCGAGCCCCTGTGAAATGTCCAGGCTCCCAGCGGTCTGTGCTGCAGACCCACTGTGTACAGACACAGGCAGCAGGAGACAGGCGGCCCTGAGCCGGTCCCGGGCCCACAAGCTGTGTCCCCTGCCACCTCTGTTTTGGGGACATCCCCTCTGGGCATCCTCCACGGCCTTAAGTGATGGCTGATTTGCTTAAACCCTAAATGTTCAAAGCACGTCCTGCTCAGCTGCACACAAACGTCTATGCCTGGGGACAACCTCAGGGACACCGCAGAGCCTGGGCCAGGTGCCACCTGTGGTCAGCACTGAGAAGTTCAGAATCAGGGCCAGGGAGAAGGTGCGGCATGTCCCTTCACTCTGAAGTCCCTGCCCCTTAATAATCGGTGCAACCTCTTCGGGCAAACTTCCTCAGCACTCACGGGAAGATGTGGCCTTCGTGCAGGTGGTATCGCCCACAGCATGCACGGTGGGCGCCCACCAAGGTCACCCCAGGCACTAGGTGAGCCCAGGGAGGTCTCAGACACAGCAGCACTGGATGATAAGGAACAGGGCATGTGGCGCGGCGCCCGGGGAGGTGAGTGGCTGTCCTGGCAGGCTTCCTGGAGGCGACGTCCTCCTGGCCGAGTTCTGAAGGAGTCTGAGTCCAGCAGGAAGGAGGCGGGCAGGGCCAGCCCTCTGTCCCCAGGTCCCCAGCTGCAGAGGACTTGTCAGTGACCACAGAAGGGAGTCCTACAGTGGACTGTCTGAGAGGGCTGAGGACCTCACCACCAGGGTCTGGGGGTTCTGGGAAACGGCACTTAAATGGCGAAATTCACATCCCTACCCAGCCCGTCCAAGCACACGGTCCCTTGCACAACACAGCAGCCTCGAGGACCTCGCCTGGCTGTAAACCTCCAGCCCTTCTTGCCTGTCACCGCGCTTCAGGGAGTCAAAGGCCGGGAAGTCACAGAAGTCGCCCGGGTATCCTGGCAGTGGGCAACTGAGCCGGGCTCCCACTCTGCCCACCGGCCAGGCAGGAGGCTGCGCAGCCAGTGGATCAAAACACGGGGCGTCTGCACTGAGGAACGCACCGCAGTGACCGCGCTGCCCGCACACTGTGGCTGCTCTGCCGTCCTCTTTTGTAAGTTTCTATGGGGCAGGGACTGGCGTGGTGGCGCCGCCTGTAATCCCAGCACTCGGGAGGCTGAGGCAGGAGGGTCGTTTCGAGTTGGAGTCCAGCCTGAGCTACAAAGTGAGCTCAAGGCCAGCCTGAGCTGCACAGCGAGACCCTGACTCCAAAAGACCAAAGAAAACCACAGCGGCTACTGTGTCCGCCAGCTCTGGCCGTGCGACTCCTGCTGCTCCCCAGGGTGAAAATGACCACGAAAGGGAAATGTTCTACATGGGTTCAGGACACCAAGGAAGCACTAAGCAAAGCGGGCTCCAGAGGGCCAGGCCCACCGGGGACCTCGGGCTGTGCCTCACAGACCCTTCTCCACTGCCCACTCAGCTGACCTCCTTCACGCCCCGGCTGTGCCCGCAGTGACAGAAATGGGCTCAGGGGTCTCATGGGCTGGCACCTGGGGACCCCTCTCAGACCCCAAGGAGGCTCAAGCAGCAGCAGTGCGGATGTGCACACCTCATGGTTCCTCAGTTGCTGTCCCCAGGGGAGTCCTCAGGCAGGGACAGCAAGGGCCAGGGAAATGGAGGGGGACAGCTGGGTCTCACAAGCCATGCAGGTGTCCGCCCTGCAGGACTTCTCAGAGCCCTGGCTGTGCAGACTTGAGATGCTGCAGGAGGGGTGAGTCAGTGTCCCTCTCTCCCACTCCCCCTGCGTGGGCCCCAGGTCCTCTCTGAGGCCAGGGGTCAGCAGGTGTCTTGAGCCCAGGTGACCCCTCGGCCACTCTTCGGGGCCTAGAGGTCCACATGGCCCACAGAAGTGAGAGAAGTCAAACCACAACCCCCTGGGCACTAACAAAGGAGCCGAGGGCCTCCTTCCCCACTGTCTGGACACCGATGTCCCATTCCTGTCCTGGGACAAGGCCAACCCAAGAGGAACTCCCCGGAAAGCAGAGACAGACAGAGGCCTGGGTTCCACTCTGCTGCCCACAAGAAGCGAGAAACACAAGGACTCACTGGTGTGGAGGTGCAGTCTCGGGGACAGCAGGGACTGCGGGGACAACAGGGACACTCCTCGGGGCTGCAGGGCTCTGAGAGAGGCCACTGGGCACAGGCAGGGCAGTAGGACGCTATGCATCATATCCGGCCAGCGGGACCCCTCCCCATGACTTGCTGCTCCCTCTCAGAGAGACTGGGGGGCCGCCCCGGGCCCCAGGCCACAGGACGCCAGCTGCCACGCATGATAGCGCTGTGCTGGCCACAACCTGTCACTTCGCTCCACCCCAGGGCCGGGCGGGCCTGGCAAGCGACTCTCCAGGAAACCACCGCTGTGGAGGAGCGGAGAGGAAGGGCGCGCCCCGGGGTGACCAGCACATGGCTGATGCAGCGCCAGAGTGAGCCCCACATCTGGACCCCAACCGCTGCCGCTGGGGCCTGGGGCAGGGAGGCAGGGCAGGGAAGTGACCCAGGCCAGGGCCAGGGCCAGGAGAGGCACGGGCAGGGCCTCCACACCCCCCACAGGGAGGTGACAGCCCCCCAGCGCCCATCAGCCCAGCTGCGTCTCCCGAGGCTGTCAACTACTTGGAAAACCAAACGCCAACGCACCAGCTCTTGTCACCCTGTCTCCACGACAACAGAAATCAAATACCAGACACAGAGAGCGCAGCCTCGGGGCTGCCCAGCTGTGCAGGCTGCAGGCTGCGCTCCGGCGCCCATGCGTGGAGAGAAGTTTCCAGAAGCAGAGAGGGCACGGAGGTGGAGCCCCTCGGCCTTTGCCTGCACTGTGGCCCCTGCCCTCGGCTCCGGACACCGGCCGGTCTCAGCCTGCCCACTGCCCAGCAGCCTGGCAGGTTCTACCCTCCGAGGGGAACAGTGACCGTGGCCGACCTCCTGGGCTGCAGGTGACGGGCATCAGCAGTGGCTCTTGCTCAGTTGCAGGGGCTGGACGTACAGGTGTCCTCTGCAGCTCCAACTCTCGGAAGGCTGAGGCAGGAGGACCAGCTACCTGAGTTCAAGTCCGGCCTGGGCTACACAGTGAGTTCAAGGCCAGCTTGAACTGCGTATGGAGACCCTGTCTCAAACCTCCTTCCCCCACCAAAATAAATTAAAAACAAAAACAACATTCACCACTGCAGACCTGTGTCCCCAAACTATGGACGCGTCCTCAGACGTGGGCCACTGTCTGATTGGTCCTTGTGGGAAGGTCTAGCACACACAGACGCATCCCCAGAGCACACGGGACAATCTCTGTGGAGCCCCCGATGCCACTGAGACACAGCCAAGGTGTGTCCTGGTGCCAGGACACCGTGTATGTCCGCTTGGTTTCTGTTTTGTTTTGGTCTTTGTCTTTTTGAGACAAGCTCTCACCATGCAGTTCAGACTGGCCTTGGCTCACTTTGTAGCTCAGCCTGGCCTTGAACTCGTGGCGGTCCTCCTGCCTCAGCCTCCCGGGTGCTGGGGTTACAGGCGTGAGCCACCACACCCGGCTGCTCCACTTGGTTTCGATGCTGCGGCCGTGAGTGTGCTAAGCCACGCTCCAGCGCTGAGCCACACGCCCAGGCTGAAAGCATATTGGTTTAAATTAGAGTGCAACCACACCAGCAGCACGGTTGTGTGTTGTTATTATAGCTCGTTTCGTTCCAAACGCAGGCTCCCCACCTGTACATGGAGGCGACCGCAGTGCAGTGAGGTGCTCTGCACACACGGGAGGAATGTCACGTCCTTAGAAACAGGAGCTTTTCGGCTCTAGTTAGAACCCACGCTTTGTGCAGTGTGTGCCTGGGCTACCGTCCTGGCTCCACAGGAGGCACCTCATGGAGCCGACGCCTCCAGCTGCTGCTCCACAGCTGTCCCCCTCCCTCCCAGAGCTCTGCAGCTGTGAGCAGGCGTCCCGGGAGGGGCTCCAGGCAGGACCTTTGACAGCAGCACCTGGTGGCACCAGCCTCCCAGACACTTCCACTCCCACAACACAAACCCAGGGTCAGCGCCGTCTCCAAAGCTGGGTTTACTGCCTGCCACGGCAGCCTGCGTTCCGAGGACCCCGCTGCCCGTTTTCACTCCTTTTAGTAACTTTTAAGCAAAGCTAAGGGGAGGGGAAGTCGAGACAATCTCCCCGGCCAGCTTGTTCCTCCGAGGACCCCGTGGGGGCACAGCACGGGGACCCAGATGTCCCCAGCGTGGCCACTTCCTCTGCCGGGACACAGGAAGATAGAGCTCCCACGGCCCAGGGGCAGGATCACCAGGGCAGCTCCTGCACTGCCCAAAGAGCCTCCCAGCCGGGCCAGGCTGCAGCAGTTTCCTCCCCTAGAAGGCACAGAGAGGAGCCAGGTGGTCCACACCTGTCGTCGCTGTGCTTGGGGAGACTGAGGCAGGAGGCAAGTTTCAGCCCAGCCTGGGAAATTTAGCAAGACTCTATCGTGAAATTAAAAAGCACAAACACAGTCGCCTCTGTGAACCAGTAAGAGAGGGGCCAGCATCTCTGACCAGGACACCTCTGCTTGCTCGGGCTGGGTTGGGCCGGGCGGCTCAGTGGTGCAGCACTTGCCTGGTGCACAGGAGGCCTGGGTTCGAGTCCCTGCACTGGGAGAGGAAGGCAGCAGCACCAGAGGCCAGGGCTGAGTCCTGAGCTTGAGGGCCGCGGTGCCATCGGGACTCCGGATGACAGCGTCAGGTGTGATGCCACACTACCCACCACCTTCCGGTCCCAGCCGTTCTAAGCGAGGGTCTGTGCCAGGGTCTGCGGGATGCTGGGCATTTTGCATTTCTGAGCTCCTTGCTGGTGGCGTTGGTGTTTAAAACGGGGGTCCCAGGACAGTGGGGGACCAATCCCCGGGGAGAAGTGTGGTGCAGGGGGAGCAGGGCTGCCGGCCAGCAGTGCAGTGTCCAGGAGTCCTCAAGACTCCCCCTCCCCGACCACGCAGGGAACAGCGCCCTCTACCGACCCCCAGCAGAGGTTGGAGCCTGGGGCTCCAGCTGCCCGCCCCACCATGGATTCCTGGAGACCTCAGGGCTCGATCACAGGGAGCCCAGGGCTACACAGATGAGCCCCTCTGACCAGCTCGCAGTGTCTCTGCTGCCCTTCCTTCCCGGCAGGGGCAGCCCAGCATCGTCAGGTACCGAGGTCTCACAGAGCCGTGTGGCTACGTCCTCTGCCAGGGCCACGGCACGTAACCTCCCACGCTCAGGCTCAGACCACAAAGACCAGGGCTGTGGGAGCCCAAAGCCCAGCACCAAACCTCCTCCCACCTCACGTCCAGGCTGCCTCTTCAAAGCATCCCGGCACTGGGATCAGGGTGGGCATCCCACTCCAAGAAGGCGCTGTGTGTTTCCGGGTATCCCCCCCGCCCAGGACTCAGGCAGAGAGACAGTGTGGGGGCAGGGGACCTGGCACTGTCACCAGGCCTGGCACATGGCACACGCCCACCCGCAGAAAGACAGCCAAAAGACAGCTCCCTTGACGAGTGTTTGGTGACAGTTCCCACACCTGTCAAGCAAGCTCCGGGAGACGCTTTACAGGAGAGACGCAGACACCACTTTTCAAATGGAGACAGCTGTCACCAAGGACGCACGTCTTCCGGGACACCCACGTGGCGCGGCCATGGGCGTCGCCTCTGCCCTAAGATGGAGCCTGGGCCACGGCGCCAGCCCGTGTGGTGTCCCAAGGCTGGAGGGGAGCAGCTGTTACTTTAAGGGCGTCTACGCCAGGAAAACTGCTGCTCACCACGACCGGAAACTACACAGGCCGAAAGCCGGCGGACAGAGCGAAAGGGGCCGACGGGGCCAGCAGCAGGCCTCACACTGTTTCTAATCCAAACAGGACAAATCCCCTCCTCTGCCCTTTAGAAGCCAAGAAAGGCCTTCGAGATGAACCAGCAGCTGTGCAGAAACAAAATATGAGGCGGGCTTGGTGACAGCACTCTGGAAGGCTGAGGCAGGAGGATCCCAAGTTTAAGGCCAGCCTGGGCACTTAGGGACTTAACGAGGAGACCTTGGCTGAAAATAAAAAATAAAGAAGGGCCAGGGAGGTAGCGCAGTGCAAAGGGCCTGGGTTCAATCCTCAGTGTCAAAAGGGGGGGAACATGCCTACAATCCCAGCGCTCAGGAGGCTGAGGCAGGAGGATCACTGTGAGTTGAGACCAGCCTGGGCTCAAGGGAGCTCAAGGGCAGCCTGAACTTCATAGAGACCTTGTCTCAAAAAGACAAAACCCCAAAAGATGAAATGCAATCACCCGTGTGACCCTGCACCCCGCCACCCCCACCTGTGAGAACACAGGGCTGGCCGTAATAACACGGAGCGGCTTTTAGGTGGAATTGAGCTGCAGGGAGCAGGTGTGGACAGTGCCCTGGACTCACACCCCTAGAGCGGGGTCTGCACCGGTGTGATCACGCACATGGGAAGGGCCGGGCTGCCGTCCTTCCTGGAAATGGGTGAGGGCCATGGAGCAGCGAGATGGAGGCACCAGGGAGGACGCCGTGGGACGGCGGGGACAGCGGAGACGGAAGCCATGTGTCTACAAGCCTCGGGCACCAGGGCCGGCCAGCAGAGCCCAGGCTGCGGACCCCGGCCTCCAACACTGGGAGAATAAAGGTCCGGCCCAAGCCAGCCGCACGGGAAGGCCCTGGGGGACAGAGTCTGCAGGACCTCACTGCTTACCTCTAGAGCCCTGGTAGGCAGCAGGGTCTGCATTTGGCAACGGCAGGAGGGTGACTGAGGTCTGGGTGGTATTCGGGGTCATGGTCTCGGCCTGGAGCACGCCCGGGTCTGGCATCGGGGGCTCAGTGCTTCTCAAACAGCCCAGGCTTCCGGCTCAGCCCCTGCCAGCCTGGGGAGGACTCCAGCTCCCCACACTGGTCCTACCCTCATCCCAGCTCCCCAGAACACAGCTCGAACCTGCACTGTCTCCGCAGGGTGAAAGCCTGGGGGCCGGGGCTCCGGCCCCCTCTGCAGCCTCTGGGCCTCCCCATCCCGCACGGGCAGAGACCCAGCACCTCAGCACCCTCCGGGGGCCCCATGAACTCCAAACCTCAAGCAGCATCTGGTTCCACCCAGCCCCGTCCCATCTGCTACCCAGGGCGCTGACCCCACAAGGGACAAGTCCCCCTGGATGCCCTGAAGATGCCCAGCCTCACCCCAGCACAGGCCCTGTCGCCCACCTTCAGGTTTTGGGCACACGGGATTTTTAGCAGCTGTTGTCAATCTACAGCCACTTCGTTAGATCCAAATGATCCGTTATAGTGACCTGATTGCCCCTAAAATGACCACCCCTGCTGACAGATATTCGGGAGCACTCTACCACGTGCTGCGTCCGGCCTGGCACATTTCCTTCTCTTAAAAATAATTCACTTAGCTAGTGATCACACAGCTCTTAATTTAATTTACTCTGAAATGTGTTTGATTTCACTGCCAACGGAACCGCACGCTTCCACCGCGAGCCTTTCTGCCAGGTGGTCCCAGAAAGCATAAACACATGAATTCCCAGGCCAGGAGCCCCGGGACAAGGGCCCGAGCCCAGGGCAGCACTCCCCGGGGCTCCCCGCACTGTTGGCTGGGAAAGGGGCACAGAGAGGCCCGGTGCTTTTCCCAGTGATGCTCAGCATGCGGGAAATAACTCGTGCAGAGTCAGAACCCGCAGGCGACCTAGGATCTTCCCGGTTCTCCAGCCTCGGTCCAAAGCTGCACGGGTGTGTCTGGAAGGGTGTCCTGGACAGGACACCAGGGATCCCACCGTGCACCCTCCTGGTTCTCCAGCTTCAGCTCAGGGGCCAATGCCTCGCCCCCAGATGGGCTCGGGTCACCGAGCGTCTGGTCCTGAGGTTCACCGTTCAGGAACATGGGCCAGGGGTCCTTCCTGCTTAGGGCTGAGTAATATTCCACTCTGGCTGGACCACGCGTGTTTACCCACTCACCCACTGGGGTCCCGGGGGCTGGGGCCTTTGGCCCTTGGGAATAACAACACTGTAGTGTCACGAAAGGTCTTCGGTGACTGTGCCCAGCAGAGCGACTCTGCAGAAGACAGACACACTCAGCACCTCCTGGGTCCCAGGCCTTTCCTAACTTGTTTGCTTTTTTTATTCGTTCATTTTTGGGTTTTCTTTAGACAGAATCTTGCTATATACTCCCAGGCTGGCCTGACACATGACCCTCCTGCCTCAGCCTCCCACGCACTGGGATTACAGGCCTGTGTCACCCTGCCCGGCTCAGCAGATGCTTCAAATGGGCACCTGAGAACCTTCTAGAAGGATAACAGCCCAGCACAGGGCTGTGCTTGGAATGTTGGTTTTAACCGGGAGTCGAGAACTGCGATGTGGCCCACCACCGTTTTGTTTTTCTGTCCTCTTGACTTTATTTCTCTATCAAGTTTATACTTTTCCACTCAGTTACCTGTCTAGTCTTTGTGAACAATGATAATCTTTTCCAACATGAAATATTTTCTTTTGCTTAATATTGTCTTTATAACATTTCCCTACTTTAAAACTTTATTAATCCAGAAAGAGAAGAAAAATTAAAACAGAGAGAAAAGAAAGGGTTTGGCTTACAGTCCCTAAAATGCTGTGGCAGCCAACTGAACCCCTAAAATGACCCGGGCTCCCCCGCCGTTGGTGCCTCTGTGTCTGCTTGCCCTGCCGGGGAGGGAACCCAAGCCTCGCACGCCCAGGATGGACGGTCGCTCCGGCCAACGCTGGCTCTTGGGGCCTGCGCAGAAAATGCGCAAGCTCACACCCAGATGCTTCCCCGGGTTCCGGGATGGGGTTCTTGGATCGGGGTGAGGTTGGAGAAGCAGTTTGCGGTGTATCCCAGACGTGGAGGCGGCGGGAGGGCTGAGGTCCAGCAGCCAGCAGGCCCCCTGGCCTCCACACTGGCCTCCACTCTGGTCTCACGCCCGTCCCCCCTTTCAGGCCTGGCATCACGGGCTATAAATGGGTTTTCTCCCCAGTCACTCTCCCCATCAGCAGCTCAGGGGGGCCAGCTTGTGCGGCAGCAGGGACCCCACGGCCACCGCGCGTGGGCATCGCGGAGGAGCCCTCTCCTGCTCCGGGGCAGCAGGGCTCTCATGGCTGTCACGGGAGATCTGTGTCCCCTCCTCCACGGGGCGACCAGGACAGCACTGGATGGGGTGGGGGAGGCAGGAAGCACCCTGCCTGGAGCCACCCTGAGTCTGGGGTTCTGGCCTCAGGAGCACTGGGAGACAAAACTCACCCCCACCACGCTCATTTGCTTTTGGGGTTATTTGTTTTGTCTGTTTGAGTTTTGTTTTGTTTTTGTTGTGGGGGTATTGGGGATGGAATCCAGGGTCACACCTGTCTGCCCTTTTTTATTTTTTTATTTTCTGAGTCTCCCTAAATTGCCCAGGTTAGCCTGGAACTTGGGATCCTCCTGTCTCAGCCTCCTGAGTAGCCGAGGTTAAAGGTACAAGCCACCCTACCTGGTGTGAGCTCATGTAATGCTCAAACCTTCCTGAGCTGGGTGTGCTGGTGTGCACCTATAATCCCAGCACTCTGGGAGCCTGAAGCAGGGAGATCCCCATGAATTTGAGTTCAGTTTGGGCTACGAAGTGAGTTCAAGGCCAACCTGAATTACACAATGAGACCCCGCCTCAAAAAGAAAATAAAAAAGAGGGACACTCCTCGGAGACATCACAGCTGCCCCCATGACAGGGACGCTGAGACTCCCTGAGCAGACGTGGCCCAGGCCAAGTCCCCAGTGCCTACACTGACCCAGTCCACAGGAGACTGGGACCTCGTCAGAGGCCGTGGGCTGGCTGCAATGCCTTGAGGGGCTCCTGCAGTGGGCACAGGACCCCAGACAGCTTGAGAACAGGCAGTGTCCTCCAGGGCCTCCTGCAGTCAGAGAAGACCAGGGCCAGGAGGGGCGGGGCAGGCGCTGGAGCAGCACCAAGCAGCGGGCTCAGCCTGCCAGGACCAGTACTGCTGCGACGCGGTCACGGCGGGGACAATGACTATACCCCACCCCGCCCCCAGCCTGGTCAGCAAGGAAGGGCCAGCCAGGGCTGAACCCTCTGGGTGCCCAAGGTCCACCAGGAGCCTCCTGGACAGAAGAGTCACCGAGCCTCGGCCACAAAGCCACTGCTGGAGACACCGCCCGGCTTTTTATTTATTTTTTTTTTTTTTAGATTTCCATTTTCACTGTGTCCCTTCCTTTTCAGATCTCTGTGCAGCCTGGGCACGTTGGACACGGACCATGCGGCCTCACTTTGCGGCGCTGAAACACGATGTTAATTTTCAAACACAGGGATGAAGCTGCCTAGGCGAGGTGTCCCTCAAACTCCACCCAAGCCAAAAATAAACGGCAAATGCCCCAGCATCAGGCGCTGGCCCCGCCCGCCTGGCTGCAGCCTGCGCAGCTGGAGCAGGGAACCTGAGACACAGCAGGCCACGCCCAGGCCGGGTCCTCCAGGACAGCTGCTTCCGGCTGCAGGCCCGAGTTAAGCAGCAGGAGCCCGAGAGCCACAGAAGCCTCCTAACTCTTTAACAGTTTAATAGAAGGTCTAGACTCCTTCTCTGAATCACACATTTTCAAAAGGAAGGAAGCATAAAAATGCATCACTTTTCAAAAGAATAGGCTTCCCTTCGGAGGGGCTGGCTGGGAGGGGAACCCCTAGCACCCACCACTGCTCGGCCCGAAGCATTCAAAAACCATAACCCAGGGTGACATATCAAAGGTCTGAACGCGCTGGGTGTGGCGGCACACACGCCTGAGGTTCCGGCACCTGGGAGGCCGAGGCAGGACTGCAAATCATGCCCACGTAGTAATTTAACAAGATCTTGTGTCAGCAGGAAAAATTTTGTAAAGGGCTGGGGGTGTGGCTCGGTGCAAGGGCCCTGGTTCAACCCCCAGCACCATTAGCAAGGAGGGAGGAGGAAGAGGGGGAGGGAGAGGAGGGGAGGGGAGGGGAGGGGAGAGCAGACCCCAGTTCCTCACGCCCTCTGACTCCTTAGACTCTGAGGAAGCCCAGCAAATGCTTCGCAGCACTAGGGCTCAGCAACGCCAGCTCTGGGCCGTCCTCTGCCTCCAAGGAGCAGGGGACCCGCAGGACTCAGGGCAGACCAGCGCCCCCCAGAGGCACACGCTCTAAACTCGGGCAGCCTTGTCACCACTGAGCAGTCGGCAGCGGCTTGGGTCCTGGGGACGCCACTGGGACAGCACCTGGCCCCGGCACCCACCCCCGGGCGCCTCAGAGTCCTGATCTCCTGCTGGGCCTCGGCCTCCCACACCTGGGCTGTCATGGCTTTCTCACCAGTGCTCCCCAAGTGCTGGCCGGTCCCAGGTCAGATTCCACTGCTCCCAGGGCTCTTATCTCCTCCCTCCCTGAGACACGGGGCCCTGTGACCACCAGGCGCTGTGACCACCATAGGGCAGCCCTGCTGGGCTCTCTGAGAAGCAGTGAGAACCCGTCTGCTCAGAAGGGCAGAGGAAAGGAGGGAAGGACCCTGCCAGGCAGGGTGATGCAGACCGGTACTCCAGGAGGCTGAGGCAGGAGGATCACAGGTTTGAACCCAGCCTGAGCAATTGACTGAGACGGTCTCAAAAACTAAGAGTGGCAATGCGGCTCGGCGGGATCGCCCTGAATTCAATTCCCAGTACCTCGAAGAGAAATGAGGCTGAACCAGGGTGTGTGTAGCCCCAGACCCGGACTCCCCGTCAGAGCGGGTCTCGTTCTCAGGGCTGACGACACTAACCCTGGACCGTGGCCTCCAGGAGCTGCTGCCCTTTCTGTTCCTTCTCGTTTTCTGCCAGGGTCTTGCTCCACTAGAACTCACTGCGTAGTCTAAGTTGGCTTTGAACTCGTGTAGATCCTCCTGCCTCAGCCTCCCAGGGGCTGGGATTACAGGCGTATGTCACCACGCCCGGCTCTATTTTGTTTTATAATCAGAATAGTCTCTCCTCTGAATGTGTGTCAAGAGAAGACACTCAAAGGTACAAAATCCACCCCACTGCATCCTCACGCTCCTAGGACAGAGGCGCAGATTAGCACCGCGGAGCTCAACCTGTCTCTGTCTCCTGAAGCAGGGTAATAAACAGCAAATACACTGCTTAGGGGATAAACTTGTTTTTCACTTGAAGAAAAAGGCAGGTAAATCAATGGACCTGCCCTCCCCTAGCCCAGCAGGAGGGGGAGCCATCAAAGGGGCACTTGAAGACGCTCACAGCCGGGATGCACCCACTTACAGTGCAGATTCACCCCTTAATTACCCAGGTGACCAGACAGGAAGTGCCTTGGTCAGCAGCTCCAGGGCTCGCAGAACCTACTAATTCCCCAAAGGCGAGACAGGCATTCCAAGCAGGGAGCCTAATGCGTGCAGGGTGGAAACCTGCTTTTTGGGACAGGATCTCACACTGTAGTTCAGGCTGCCTTTGCACTCGAAACAATCCTCCTGCCTCAGCCTCCCAGGTACTGGGAGTACAAGCAGATCCGATTTCCAAAGAGAATCCCAGAGCCACTGCCTGGAAGAGGACGAGCAGTCCAGAAAGGCAGGCGATAGAAAGGTGTCACACTCACCACCAAGGTTCCAGGTTCCTACCAAAACCACATTTCAGAGATTTTCTCTGAAAACCAAAAAGAAGAGCACGGGGCAGGCAGCTCGCCCCGCTGGACGGCGGGACACGCCGGGCACAACGGGAAAGGCTGCGTCCTGAGATTGCAGCCCGGTAATAATCAGAGGAAGTCTGGCCAGCCCCACCAGGCTGCCCCGAGTGCCACCCGCTTCCTCCCGGCCAGACGTGGAAAAACAGTGGACCCAGGAGTCCTAGGAGTCCCGCTGCACCCCCGGGCGGGCACGCTGGGCTGAGGGCTTGGCCTGCACCCCGGCACGGGCAGGAAGGTGGGAAAGGGAAAGAAAGGAAAGGGGGGAATGGAAGAGAGAGAGAGAAGCTTTAAACAAAGGAAAAGGAAGAAGAAAAACGAGAAAAAGGAAGCGTTCCTCCTTCCCATGGAACATTCTAGAAACCTCACTCGCTTCTCCCCGGCCCGCTGACACTGCCCCGGAGGTGACCCTGCCTGTGCCCACACCGGTGCCCGTTCCTCACCACCCCAGGTTCCAGACACTGCACACTGCGGGTCCCAGCGGTCACCCCTGCTCACACACACGGAAGCCCGGCCCGGGCTGGGGCCTCCAGGATCACAGCTGCCCTTCACTCAACCTGGACTGCGTCCTCCAGCTACAACCCCGTCCCCAATCCAGGTCTCGGTCCCGGGATCTCAGTCCCCCTACGGCCCCCTGCGACCTACCCAGGCAGGTTGGCGCCCCAGCCCCCAGCCTGCAGATGACCCCCAAGGGTCCAAGAACCCTGGGCTCCCCAGACAACTGGACACCGCAGGGTCCTGTCTCAGCTCCTCCCAGGTGTAAGTGAATTTTCCCAGGAAGGTTCACATGTTTAAAAACTCTTAACACGCACTGGCCCTCAAAATCCTCCCCCGGCTCCGAGCCCACTCATCCCGGCCGCTCTCCCCGCTCCCCCCAGCAGCGCTGGAGTCCCCGCTCTGCAGGGCCTTCAGTGTCGCTGCTGTGGCTGCTGCGATGTCCTGAATCGATCCCATTTTGACATTGGGCAGAGCTGGAAGCCATGCGGTGCCGGAGCCCAGGACTAAGGTGGACAAGGACCCGGCACGGTGTTTTTCTGAGTCTGCCTTTCCGTAGGATGGCGCTCTGAGGATGGGGTGATGGTCTCAGAAGCGAGGGGAGGATTTTGGGGGTACTCATAGCAATGTGTCTTTCACTGTGACGTTTCGTTAAATCTAAGCATTTGCTGGGTATTCTGATCGCATCCCATACCTGAACCCCACCCCACCCCGCTGCAGGAGCACCCTGGGGTCCAGGGACAGAGGCACAAACTGGCCTCCCCTGCCCCAATCCAGGACCAGCTGCGACTTGGAGGGTTTGGGTGTATTTCCAGGCCCCAGATGCAGGCTGCTTCCTCTCGCAGGGCTGCCCACTACAGGTCTTTGTGTCCAGCCAGCCGGACCTTGGCGGCCTTGTGGAGGCCCCAGTCCAGGAACTGAACTGACAGCCTCAGGCTGGGCACTGGGGAGTCCAGGGCTCCCCCCGGCCACCCTGGCTATCAGCTTTGCTGGGTTAAGGCGCTGCAGGAAACCGCAGCAGAGCCAGGGACAGAGCTCGAGGCACAGCCGCTGCCTGGCAATTGCAAGGTCCTGAGTTCAATTCCCGATACCAAAAGCAACTAAAATCAAAACAACAGCAGGGCGTCCCCTCCGGAGCATGAAGCGACATTTGGGATGCGTCCTGACAGGACACTGTGGACATTCCCAGGGTCCATCTCACATGCTGGGCAGACTCCCCACAGGGGCGACCACCAAGCCTCTGCACACCCTGGGGACAGAATCATCCCCACTGGGAACCCCTAGGGTGCACTGGGAGCGGGGAGCCTGTGTCTCCTCTACCACAAAAGCAGGGGTGGGGCTGGCAGCAGGCGGAACCCCTGCCTTGCAGGGGGGATTATACAGCACCCCTCTCCGGGTGACCTTGTCACAGAGCAGGGGTTAATTAAGCACCTTGGGGCTGGGCCGACCGGGGCTACGCCATGACCGGAAGGCGCCAGCACATCGATGACACTGCCAGTGTCTCTGCCTAACCACACAGCATGGCGCCTGTCCTTGTGTGCCTTTGTGTGTTTTTAGCATGGACAGCTGAGCCCGGTAGGAACATTCCAGGCAGCCACTCGGGACCGGAGGAATCAGGGCAGAGGACCAGGACTCCGCACAGCTGGGGGTGCCTCTGCCTGAGGCCTCGGGATGAAGACAAGGACCGCACCTCCACGAGGATCACAGCCCGCTTTCCGGGTCCCCTCCTGCCCCGCTCAGGAGCCGTCTCTCCCTCAGTAGGACTCAGGCTCCTAACAGGAGCTCAGCGGGGGACACCGGGCAGGGCGAGAGTTGTAGAATGTCCCTCTGTCACACAGAGACCCTGTTCCATCTTATGTCCTTTCCAGGGCAACTGGGAACAGGAACGTTTTAGGGTTTTTCTGCAAATACTACAGAGCCTGGCCAGTCACGGGTCAACGGGTCACCGGTCACTGGCATGGCAAGGCCCGCTTGGCCGGGGACGTCCAGCACCGGAAGGGGCGGCCCTGAGGGTGGGCGGGGCTGTGTTCCCTGCTCCTTCTCATGGGTCAGCAGCTATGAGTGTCCCCAGCCTCACCCTGGCCCTGGGGTGGGGGGGGTGTCCTCCTCTGCACCTGCTCCGGAGATCTCCAGCAGGGCTGGCTCCCTCTCTGATGCATGGTCCTCTGGGCTCCCAGCCTGTCTGTGGGGTGCTCTGGGGTGTTTTAAGCGCTCCCTTCCAATTTTCTACTCGCCTGAGGTCACAGTTCCCCTTTCTGACCCGGCCACCATGTGACTCCCGGGGGACATCACCCTTCAGCACATGGTGAAGGTCACTGTCAGACACTTCCGGCTGGTTCCTCCTGACCCCACAGCCCTACGGCTCCCAGCCGCGACCCGCATGTCTGTCCCTCTGCTGTGCCTCTGCTAGGCAGCTGGTGCCCAGGCATCTGTGGGCTCCTGACCTGACCTTCACCACTGGCCACTTCCCCCTCTCCCTCCTTCCCACGTCCAGGCAGGGCCGCAGTCACATCCACTTCCTGGGCTTTCTAGCAAAGGAGGAAGTGAGCAATCCAGGCGGATTGGAGCCCTCTCCCCATCATCTCGCCCACCCAGCAGGCAAAGGCTTAGAGAGCCGGGCCAGAAGCCAGGCCTGGAGCAGCTCCTGCCCTGGAGTGGCAGGGCGGGTTGCCAAGGCAACCAGGGGCGGGATCTGCAGCTCTCCACTCTCTGGGTTATTCAAGCCTCATTACCAAGCTCCTCCCACCTCCCAGAGGACCCCAGGGAAGCCAGGACCCCAGTCCTGAGCTCAGCTGCTGCCTCTGAGCCCCAGAAAGGGTCGTGGTCTTGTGCCTTCCCATGCAAACCAGGCACCCCAACCTGGAGAGTGCAGCCAGGGCCCAGCTGAGCCGCAGAGGGTGCGGACCACCACCCAGGGCACCATCTGGCTCCCCCTGCCTCTGTCCTGTCCTCCAGGAAGGGTCCCCCTCCTGGGCTGGCAGCGCTTAGGTTAAACCAGGCTTTGTCCCTGCTCAGGAGCCTGCGGGCGGTAGCACTTGGCCCTGGAACCTGAGTCCAGGCCATTAGGTGAAATGTCACCTATAAAAAGCTCCCGCGGTCCAGCACATCCCCTGCTCTGGCTGTCTCAGTGAAGAATTCTTCCTGCGGCTCCTTCTGGTCCCAACACAAACATCACCTCGCTGGGAACTGTGTGACTGCCCCGGCACACACACACACACACACACACACACACACACACACACACACACACACAGTGGCTCTCGCCCCTGAAGACCACAGCAGATATTCAACAGGAGGCTGAGGCAGGAGGATCCCGTGGGCCCCGGAGTTCAAGGTCAGGCTGGGCAACACAACAAAGCAAAAACAAAAGGAAACAGGCTGCAGGGAGGGGACCTCATTTAAATCAGTAATTGTCCTGCGGTTGAAAGAGGAACTGAAAGGGCTTCTGCTGAAGACGTCAGCTGGGAAGGGGCGACGTGTCAGTCAACAGGAGCGGGCAGAGGATGGCTGATCCACTGGGCGTCAAGCCCAGGAGGGCAGCCAGGCCCCGCCCTGAGGACCCACTGGTCCACTTCCTCGGGGAGCTGGAAACGCAGAGACAGGAGGTCCTCGGTGTCCCCGGGGCTGTCGTTCCCTGGGGTACAGTGCAGTGGGTGCCTCGAATCCCACACATGCCAGGCCGGGCCTCACCGCTGGGTGCCAGGGCTGTCCTGGCCTCTCACATGTGAGCCCAGCACCTCCGGGGCGTGCCTCTCTGGTCGGGGACTTTGGGACCACCTTTAGGTAACTTTTTCTTTGTACTGGGAATCGAACTCAGAACCTTGTGCTTGCCAGGCAGGCCTTAGGCTGCTGAGCCATCGCCCCTGGAGCCTCCAAGGAATACGGTATGCCTTCCAAGAACAGAGCAGCTGGGAGGGGACACACCCTGTGCACCCCAGGCCCGCACACCCTGGGGACACAGCACCCCAGGGAGGTGGGGGTGGGCCTGGTGTCCAGCACGAGTCAGGCCCAGGTGGCTGAGGGCTAGCCTCGCTCCCCCAGCCGGGAGGTGTCCCGAGGGCGCAGGCCAGAGGGCGGCCCCGGGGTTCCCCTTCTGCAGCCCCTCCCGTCCTCCCGTGGCAGCCGCCACCAGGCAGCGTCCCAGGGAGGCGCCGGGGCGGTGGACACAATGGAGGGGCAGGAAGGCCGGGGGAGGCTGCCCAGGCTGCCCGGAGCGCACGGGGCGCCAGAAGTTCTGCTCCTCGCAACTCCGAGAAAGTTTCTGCGTACAAGGATTCTTTCCGGGGGCGCAGGAAAGACACTCGGGAGGCCTCTGGAACCCCCCGCCCGCAGGCCCTGCGCCCCCAAATCCGCCTCCTCCTGCTCGGAGCATCGCGCCCAGGCTGCGCAGCCGGGCCAGGGTGGGCACCAAGGACCGCGATGGCCCCGGGGCGACAGCACCCAGGACACGCGCCCCGGGTGGGGTCCAGAGTCCCGGGGACAGGCAGGGGCCGCGCCCAGCTCCCCAGCTCCGAGGTCGCGGGGTCCCCGGGTCGCGCGCACTCACCCTCCCGGGCTCTCTTCTTCCTGGCCAGGGTGCCGCCCAGCTTGCCCAGGAAGGACTCGTCCTTCTTCATCCTGGCGGCCCGCGGGGTGGGCGAGCGCGGCGGCGCGGAGGACATGGGCGGCGGGGTGGCCGGTCGCTGAAGCTGCCGGCTGCCCGCCGGCCGGGGAGGGGCCTGAGGGCTCCGCCTTCCCCGCCCGCCCGCCCGCCGAGGGCCGGCGTCCCGCCTCCCGGACTGCACGAGGCGGGGACCAGGACCGGCCGGCCGGGGCGGCACCCTGAGCAGCGCCAGCCTGCCCCTGCGCCCCCAGCGCGCCTGCCCGGAGCCCCCTTTGTGCGGCCACACACGTGTGCCCGCGGCCGTGAGCGCCCATCAGGACCTGGACGGGCCTCCACTCTGGGCTGAAGGACTTGGTGGGGCTGGGCGACCCCTGCTGCCCTCCGGGGGACCTCAGGAGTGTCCTTGGAGACACCCCTGGAAGTACAATGCGGGGTGCCCAGGAGCAGGCCTCCAGGCTGTGGGGCGTCCGGCTAGGCGAGAAGGCAGCTGGGGATCGGCAGGGGGGACAGAACGGGGTCCCGGCTGTGACCACACTGTTCCCTGAGGCTGTCCACGGCCAACTGTGGATGCTGGACTGGGGAAGCCCAGGAGACTCCGTCCAGGAGCAAATGGGGGCTCTGGTGGCCCAGGGCTGGAAGCAGGCGCTGAGGGCCATCCTGCCTGGGTGCCGCTGGTGGCAGCGGGGTGGTGGCGGGTGGCTCACCCCAAGATAGCAGTATCAGAGAGCACAGGCTGCACAGACTGCGCTCCACCTACCTCAGCGTTGGGGTGCATGTGCCAAGGGGGTCTGGCTCCCATGGGTGTTTTTGGGCCTGCACCCCGCAGTGAACCCCTTGGATTCAGCGCAGTACGCACCCCAGAGACTGGGGGGAGGGTGGTCAGGGCATGGGGGAGAAACTGGGGAGACAGCAGAGAGACATAAAAGAAAGGGCTTGAGCCAGGCAGGACTAGATGACTCCCCTTTTTCTTCAGTAAGGGAAGAGGGAGACAAGCACAGCCACACTCCCAGCTCCCTGGAGGCCGGGGCCCAGGGCCACGCCGGCCCCAGTGAGGTCTGTCTGCCACGCAGCAGTGTCCATCTGTCCTTTGGGGTTCCTCAGCCTTGGAGACCATGATGAATACAGTAAGCATCCCCGACACAAGCACGCAGCCCTGTGATGGCCACTGGGACCAGACAGGCCCTCTCCGGACAAGAGGTGACCACAGCCTGGGCAGGATGGAGCGGAGCTCCCGAGAGCCTGCAATTTTTTTTGTCTCTTTTTAATTTTATGGACACATTTTACATGCACATGGTGACACTCACTTTAAGCAACTCGTATCCGTACGTGACATGCCTTGCTGCTGCTGCTGATACTTCTTCTTTGGAGACAGGCTCTCACTATGCAGTTCAGGCTGGCCACAAACTCACAAGGATCCTCCTGCCTCAGCCTCCCAAGTGCTGGGATGACAGGCGTGTGCCACCACCCCGGCTTCCCATCCTTATGTACAAAACCTTGTTCCATTTTTCCTTCTATAGTTTTTTTTTTTTTTTTTTTCTTGTCACACTGGTGACTTGTTTACTTCTGGAATTTGGGACTCTGTCTGACCCAGGTAACTGGGACCATGGGTGGGGAGGACGACATGCTGGCCTCGGATCCTGGGCAGCCCAGATCGCCTCAAGCTGATTCCCCCACATTTCAGGGCAGAAATGCAAAGCGAGGGCCCAGTTGCACCGATTCCTTTCTGGAGCCCCTGAGTGACCTCTTCCAGCCCTGTGCAGAGTTTCAGTGATTTGCTGACCATCTTGGCAGTTTCGCCCTGTCGCTCTGTCTTTCTGTGGCTTTGTCCATGTGGGTATGTACGTGTGTGTGTGTGTGTGTGTATAGGTGTACACCTACAGTCCCAGTACTCAGGAAGCTGAGGCAGGAAGATCACCAAAGACTTTGAGGACAGCCTAGATTACATACAGCAAGACCCTGTCTCAAAACATTAATTAAATTTAATAACCCAATATGTATATAAATATAAAGAAGTTCATGAATTAATTAAATCCAGGAGAGAAACTGTCATCCAGCCCAGGCAGACTCTGGCCTTGGAGAATCTGATGCACTGTGCTGACCCCCACTTCTGGACCCTCAAACTCAGGATACTGACGCCCCCAGCCCCAATGCCTGGCTCACCCCAAACCTCAAGCAGAGGACTCTGACCAGGAGAGGTGGGAGAGGGCTCGCTGGCAAATGCCATGGGTCCCTGCAGGCTGAAGGACAGAGGGTGAGAATGCTCAGCCGGGGATGCCCCTCCCCGAGGACAGAGAATTCTCTGTTTTTACTGGGTGATGGCTAAACTGAACCCTGCAGAGACAAGCCAAACCCCACTTTCCAAAATGTGATTACAGTTGGGCGGGGCAGGGTACTGCTGTAACCCAAACTCTGGAGAAACTGAGGCAGGGGCATCATTGCAACGTCAAGGGCAGTTTGGGCTACGTTAATGAGACCCTCTCTCAAAACCACAAAAGCAAATATGTTTTCAAATGCTGCTGCAGGGGGAAGGAAGCTCTCTCAGCGTCATCGGGAGCCTGGCACCCCACGCCCCCTGCCAGCAGCCGTCCCTGGCACCCAGGAATCAGCCTTGGCTTCCCTGGGGGGCGGCTTTGCTGCAGTTTCATAGAACTAAATTGTATCAACGTGGAATCGGGTTTTCAGAGCAAGCCCAGAATTTATTCCTGAGAAGCCTCTGGTGAAGCAGCCACTTCTCAGCCACAGTCGGAGGATTTCCCCGGGCGCAGGTGACACTCTGGCCACCTGGGCTGAAAGAGGGGTGCCCTCCTCTTCCCTTGGCATTGGGTGAGAGGTGGAGAGAAGTCAGACTTGGGTCCCCACCCAGTGGGTCCCCAGCCTGCATCTCAGGGTACCCCCTCTGCACACCTCACCTCTCCTGCCCTGCAAGCATCTGATGTCTGGGGAATAATTAGGAAAATCAGACTGTGTGCAGCCATCCCCACCCAAGAAAACCGCTCAGTGTGCCTCGGAACTGCGGCTTCCGCAGAGGCCGATCCTTAGAGACTTCTCGCCGGACAGGCAGGAACATATACATCCCAAGCTCCTGCTGTAGGCGCCCAGCGCCCTGTGTGCAGCCTCAGACCTGTGGCCCAGGCGCCCTGTGAGCAGCTGGCCCAGGCCCAGTGTGTACACCTGCACACACAGATGCTGCCTCTGTGGACGTGGAGCCCAGCAAGGCCACCGTGGCCGGTGCGCTGGGCAGACTGCCCTGCCTTGGTCTGAACGGCTCAGGTGTGGACAGAGAGCATGGTGAGGCAGAGGGGGTGGACATTGGTGTTGGCGTGGAATGGGGATCTGCTGGGCTGGCCAAGGGACAGCGCCCACATCTCAGAAGCTCTGTGGAGGAGGGAGGACACCCGCCAGGCTCAGAATAGCACCGGCCCAGGTCACTTAGGTCACTCATGTCCAGGCAGCCCCTGCCTGGTGCCTAGTGTGTCCTGGGATAATCGGGGTGGCCCTGGGCTCACTGCGGAGGGTCTCACCTGCAGAGGACACAGCAGACCCCCAGTGACACAGGAGGGCCCAGTCCTGCTCCTGATGGGTGGACAGGAGTGGAGGTCATCAGGCCACACCTGCAAGGGACACTGTGAACCAGGTACCAATGAGCCCCCAGGAAAGGCAGCTTCATCCCAGGAGGGAGCCTTTGAGAGATGCCACCTCCCCGCCCTTTCCCTTCCCTCCCCTCCCCTCCCCGCAGCATAGCAGAAGAGACCTGGCCAGGGCTCCTCCCTTCCAGGACATCCACACGGCTGCCAGTACTTACCGAGTTCTTAAAAACTGCAAGCTTCCTCTCACTTCCCCTCCCTAGAACTCAAAGTGTTGGTCTCTCTCCAAAGACTCTATCAGCATCTGTTAGCTCTCCCTCTGGGAGGGGAAAGGGACCTCCCGCCAGGGAACTCAGGCCTGAGATCTTTCCTTACATTGCCGGTTTTAAAACCTCCCGAAGCCAGAGGAGGGAGGAGGCTGCGGAGCTGATTCCCTGACGGAGAAAACGCTTTATTTCCCCAGGCTTCGCTCCCCAAAATCCTACAGTGCTCCGGGGTAGCCCGGTGAGGGCCTCTGCGCCCGGAATGTCTGAGCTGGCATTTCACACACGGTGTTATTTAATGTTTGCTAATTCAGTGATCTGGCAAGAGACTCACTTGTGATTTCGCTGTAAATGCTAAGAGCTTGAGGAGATGACCAGACGGCCTGGAATTACCAGTCCCTGGTGGGGCTGGCGTCCCCCCCATGCCATGGGGTCTGGGGGTCTCCCGCCCAGGCGGTGGGCTCCTGTTCCTGGGAGGCCTTGGAAGCCGAGAAGTTGTGTTTTCGTCTCTCTGCAAAGCCCCCTGGGTTTTCTTCCTGCACAGCAGGCAAAGGAAATGGAATATGCGCTTCGGGCTTCTTCAAAGATTTGCTAGAATGAATAACATGACACCAGGTCGGAGTCCCCGAGGAAGGGCAGAGCCCATGAACTGGACTCCCCCTGGCTGGGGGAAGCAGAGGGAGGGAAGCGAGCTGCTAGAAACATCGTTCTTCATGCCTCAGACCACCAGCGACAACAGAAAAGGCAAGGAAGATGCCTTAGGTGGGCGGAGAGACAAAGGCCGGGCCTATTAGATGTTCACACTTGAGTCTAAATTTCTCCACCGTCCATTTGCTGTCCACGTACCATCTGCGAGCACAGCGCCAGGCTCTGCTTATGCCCTTCCCAGCTATTCTGAGAGCAGCGTTTTGGGTGAAGGAGGTGGTGATGAGGTTTGGGGGCAGAGCTGAAGTGAGGGGCTCTTTGGGGAGGGGCTTGTTCCATGCTGCCACTTAGAGACCCAGCCACAGAGCACAGGCCCACTCTGGGGCCTGGGAAGGCTCGGCGGTCTGCAGTCCGAGTCTCCAAGAGACCAGGACATCACAGCTCAGCTTGCCCGTGGCTGTGTACCAATAAAACTTTATTGATAAACACAGATGTGAATTATATGATTTGCACATCTCAAAAACCTATTTGCTTGTTTACTGGTTTTTAGCATCTTTTTTTTTTCACGGTCCTGGGGGTTGAACCCAGGATCTCTTCACTGAGCCACGTCCCCAGCCTGGTTTTTATTTTTCATTTTGAAACTGAAGCTCTCTATAAATCATTTAAATTGCCTGGGCTCAAACTGTGATCCTCCTGCCTCAGTCACCCAGGGTGTGGGCAGTAGGAGCGTGCACTGCCACGCCTAGCTCTAGTGATTTTTTTTTTTTTTGGTGCCAAACATTAAAAACATTCTCCAGTCACAGGCCATTTAAAAAATAATAAAGCCAGGTGTGATGGCGCATTCCTGTAATCCCAGCACTCAGGAAGCTGAGGCAGGAGGATTGTTTCAAGTTTGAGACCAGCCTGGGCTCAGAGTGAGCTCCAGGCCAGCCTGAACTGCATAGTGAGACCCTGTGTTAAAGAGATGAGGAAAACAAAAAAGACTTAAGACACAGAGCTATGAAAATCAGTGGCAGTGGCCTTGGGTGGCCGGCTCCTGCTGCTCCAGGCAGGACAGTCCCTGAAATGTTACCACAGTGAGCCAAAGGGTGGCATATATGAAATCCGTTTCTGTAACACTTGGTTAGTGTTCCTGGAGCCTGAAAAAAAATGCAAACCGAGAACCGTTTTTCTAAGGAGCGTCATGCTTTGCACATAGTAGGTCCACAGGCATATGTGAGGAACCATAAAAGCTGGGCGTGTTGCTTCACACCTGTAATCCCAGCACTTAGGAGTCTGAGGCAGGAGGATTTGCACGGCCCACACCTAGGCTTCATAGTGAGCCTGTCTCAAAATAACAGAAACCACCACAACAAAAAAGATAAAGCAGAAGCAACCTGACAGATGAAGGGGTAGAATTTGCATGCAGCTCATAGCAGATTCTAAACCAGGCACAGTGGTGCATGTCTGCAACGCCAGCTGCTCAGGAGGCTGAGGCAGGAGGATTGCAAGTGCAAAGTCAACCTGGAAAACTGTATTGAGAACCTGTCTCCAACAAATGAACAAAAAAAAAAGCAAAAGCTTCCGCCCCACACTGGACAGGGCTGGAGCTGGGGCAGTGGTGCCCAGGGAAATGAGACGGCACAGAAGCAGGTACACGCTGCAGTTCTGCACCTGAGGTGTTCGGGGAGTCGCATTCTTGGAGGCGGAAGCAGCAGGTAGTATAGTGGGCCCTGGTGGACACAGAGCAAGCCACAGTGGCACAGTAGGTAGGTATGCTTCACTCCAGCTTTGTTTTTGTTTGGAGGCAGTCTCACTGCAGTGCAGGCTAGCCTCGAACTCACTCTGGAGCCCAGGCTGGGCGCAAACTCACGTTGATCCTCCCGCCTCAGCTTCCTGAGTGCTGGGATTACAGGCATGCGCCACCAGGCCTGGCCATAATTTTTTTTTTGACAGATGCTTGGGGGTAGGAGTGGGAAAAGCCTTTGAGCCTGGCTGTGGAGGAGGGGAGGTCCTGCTTACCCTCTGAGCCCACAGAACTGCGTTCTTAACTTGTCTGTTCTGCACATGGGCACCTTTTCTCCTCAAGGGTCCCTAACTGATAGAGTATAATACTTGCTCTCCTCCCATGCACAATAACAGTTACTACTCCCGGTCTGCAGAGGAGGGAAGCACCCCGTGGGGTTGCCTGCAGGTTACAACGGATGCCGCGGGGCTGCATGGGGGACCTGGGCGTCCTCAAACACCCTTTGTGCATCCAGAGGGTCCTGGGTCCCATCCCCCTGGGGTTACCAGGGGCAGCAGTAACCAGTTGGAGCTAGATGAAGAGCAAAAGGAAAAACCAGTGGGCCTGGTGACCCATGCCTGGAATTCCAGCTGCTTGGAGGCTGAGGCAGGAGGATCACACATCTGAGCCCCGCCTGGCCCATTGAAACTTAACCTCAAAATAAAAAAATGGAAGAAAAGCCAGGGCAGTAGCTGAGGGCTTGAGTCCCCAGCAGGGGAGGGAAAGAAGGATGGATTTATAGTCTACTAGGGACAGAAAAGGGCTGCAGAGCCTGCTGGCTGGGGAGCAAGTGAGTGTTCAGCTCTTCTGCTTGCTCAAAGATTCACTCAACAAACCTATCGCGTTCCTGCTGTGCACAGCTCACATTGGTCTGTGGACTGATGCTGCTGTTCCGGGTTGTTTGGGTCAACGGCACCTCGTTTTCTTTACCATTTACTGCAAACTCGGCCTCCGTGCCCGTGCCGGCGCTGGGGAGAGACAGGAAGCTGGACACCCACCAGGGCAGCGGGAGCCCCAAAGGGCTGTTGCTTCTGGGCTGAGGTGGGCACCCCCCTCCCCCCGTGCAGCCGGAGCCTGTGTCCTTGTGACCCGGCGCTTTGTCCCTTTCCCACGCCCTGGGATCTGCTACTCCGGCTGCTGTGACTGCTTTGGAACCGTCCAGTGTGACGCTGTTGTCCCTCAGCTCCTTCTGGAGGAGCTGTTCACCGGGGTGTCCAGCGCGGGCCTCGGGGCAGGGGCTGCCCTGACTGAAGGCTGCTGACCACAGAGCAGGGGTGAGGGGCAGGGCCAGGGAGCCGCGGATCCTGCTGGGGCAGGGCCCACCCCTGAACGGGGTCACGGTTCACCCTGGAACTCTGACAGGGGCCGCCAACAGCCCAGTGCCCAGCATTTGCAGAAAGAGGGCAGGGAGGTGTGCGGATTCACAGCCGGCTCTGACTCCGGCACACAAGCGCTGCCCAGCCCAGCTCACACCTCCTGTTCCCCACCTGAAGACGGGGAGCCCACTGATTTCAGACAGGAAACACCCAGGACCAGCCGGGGCCACGGGGATGGGCAGGAGGGTCAGAGGCGAGGTAACCCACTTCCTCCCCCTGGTTTAAAGTTTCCTGATGAGTCATATATATATTTGCTCTGTTTTGTTTTTTGAGGGAGAGTCTCACTACATAGCCCAGGCTGGCCTGGAACTCCTGGGGATCCTCCTGCCTCAGCCTCGCGAGTGCTGGGGTAACAGGCCCGTACACCACGCCCCGCCAGCCTTTACTAGGGACAGTAACATCTCAAGACCTTCAGCCTCTTTGATTTCAACGCTTCTTCCTGATAAGGGCTTTGGTCAATCTTCACTCCGGAAGGTGAAGGCCACACATCAAGGCCACCACACCCAAGGTCTCTATGTCCCCATGTTCCTAGCAGCACTGACGCAGTAATTCCTGGGTGTGAGAAGCTGGGAGCCATCGGGCCGGGTGCCGACTCCACCGGGAGGTCGCCTTCTCCTCCTCGATGGTGGTGGGGGATCCAGGCTGCTCCTCTCCCCAGCGCAGACTGAAGATCTGAATGCACCGCTCCTCGGGCGGTGACAGGTGTCAGGGATGGTGGAGGGCGGAGAAGGAGACTGTCACCCCGAGTGGCCTGATCCACAGCACGTGCTCTTTTCAGAAACAATTGCTGTTTGTTTTTCCAGCCAGACAACGCACCACTCTGCTTTGCTCTGCAGAGCTCTGCCTGAGGGGCTGGCGGAGGGGCCCAGTCACCGGGCAGGAGAAGCCCATGGCTAGAGCCGCGGCACTGGCCCCGGGACAAGCAGATCCCGGTCACCCTGGACCTGAGACCTCACCACCTGCCCCACACTCCATCCCACACCCCGCGCCAGCTTCCATCCCGGTAGGACCTGCAGCTCACCTTCAGACCCGAGCTGCACTCTGGGTTCTGACACCAGGAGTCCCCAGCCACGGCAGCGCCGGGCACAGAGACCAAACAGCTCCCAGGGAACCTGGCACTTTGCCACATAGCAGCTACTGACTGCTTTGGGCACCCCCATTTCACAAATGGGGTCTAGGGGCCAGGAGATGGGCACGGCTCTTATCTGATAATAAAAGGGTCTGGGGGTATTTTTATATTATTCATCACTATTAATTATTATTAGTAGTATTACTGTAGTTCAGACTGGTCTCAAACCCAGGAGGATCCTCCTGCCTCAGCCTCCCAAATCCTGGGACTGCAGTCACCATGGCTGATCACGGCACCACTTGGAATCAGTGTTGGAATCTCCTCTGGCTCTTCCCCACCTCGAGGCCCCAGTCCTGGGATGGCCATGGACGGGCCCTGCACACGAAGTCATCTTTGCAGGGAACAGAGAGGCCGGAAGGCTGTGGAGACTCGGAGGTGGCAGCTGGCAGGCGTTTCCTGGAAGATGGATGACCTTCAAGGAAGTAACTGACAGCGTCTCCCGTCAGGGAGAAAACTTGAGCTTTCAGGTGGGCGTGAGAACAGGAGAAAACATGCACCCACCCCCGGAGCTCGGCAGCCCCTCGGCACCCCCGAGCCTGGTGCAGGGACTACTGAGTGTGATCTCTCCCTCGGCATTTGGAAGACGTGACTGATTCCGAGAAGCAGAGAGGCATTTGGTCCCCAAACGACCAACGCACGCTCTCACAACCCGGGCCTGGGCAGCAGCCCCAGAGCTGGCCCCCTGGCTGTGAGGCGGGGCGGGTCCTCACATCCTGTGACCTGCAAAACACAACCCCGGTGGGGGCAGAGGACCCCGGAGCAGGTGGGAGGCCCTGGGTTCCGCCCCAGCAACCCCGAAAAAGAAACAAAACTGTCAGTGCGCTTCGCTGAAGTGTCAAAGACTATCCAAATCGGATGTGGGAGGCTGAGACAGGAGGACGGCCTCCAGTTCAAGGCCAGTCGAACTACATATCGAGATGCTTTCTTTAAACAGCAAAAAAAAAAAAAAAAAAAAACCCCAAAAAAACACCGCAGAACATGCAGTTACTGGAAGGCCCCTTCCTGCCTTCTCCAGGTGTTACAAGGGACACAGAAAACTCACCTGGTTCAGTCAGATGATACCAGGGAGGCTGCAGAACCCACAGCACCACCAGCCTTCGCGCTAGGATTTTGCTGATGGTTTTACCCGAGTCGGTGTGGAATTCCGCCCGAGTTCTGTCTTGTGTTGCTGGGCTGAATCTAGGGCTGCGTGTGTCTCAGGCACCCACTGCACCCGAGCGGAAATTAGTATTTAAGAGTGTCCCAGCCCAGATTCCCGCAGGGCTAGGCGTCCCCGGCAGTGCCCAGGGCTCCTGGCCCCTGGGTTTGAGGAGCAAACCTTCCTCGACAGAAGAGAAACCTGAGGCCCAGGGGAAGCAGTGCTCGGACCTGGTGAACAGCCACACGGGGCCCAGCTCCGGGTTCTATGCCAGCCGGCTATCCGAGGTTTGTCCCCCAACCCCGCCCATCTGACAGGAGGTGTGACAACTCTGCGGCGTCTGCACTCTGAACACACCCTGACATGTGTCCCCTCCAAACACCGCCCCGGCTTCGAGCAGCCGAGCCCTCCTCCTGCCGCCCTCTGCAGCAGCTCCGGAAGTGGCCTTTCCTGAGGGTCTGGCGGCCTCCATGGGGCTCAGCCCCAAACGTGCTCCTCTCAGGGTCATTCTGACTCTGGGGAAGAGCTAGAGGTCACAGGGGGCCGGGTCGCAAACGAGCTGGGAGAGGACACTGTGCGGGAGAGGACACTGCGGTGTCTCTGGCACCTGCTTCTCCAGGGCCGGACGGCAGCTGGCAGCAGCACTCACTGGTCACACATGGTGACGGTCAGGAAAGAGGACTCCAGAACTGCTGTGGACGATGGGAAGAGCAGAGTGCACTCGAACCAAGGGGCGGATCTCAGGAAGACCTGTTTGCCTCACCTCTGTGGGGCGGAGGGACTGAGGTGTCAGGAAATCCAGACAGGGACCGCATAGCAGGAACCAGCAGGGGTGGCACCTGGGCACGGTCTGTGTGGGTGCCCCAGGGAGGGCTGGAGCCTTCGTGCCCACACCCTGACCTCGGAAGTGGAGCTCTGCATCCACAGACGCGGCCAGCCATGCACTGAGAACCTCAGGAAGCACCCTGCTCCCGTACCGGCCAGGCCTGGATGTCTGTCATTCGCAGGACCCCTGAGCGGTTCCCTGAAACAGCTAACTCAGAGTGCTTGCGCGGTCTGAGGTATCGCAGGTCACCCGAAGGAGGTCTTGTGCCCACGGGAGACTGGGCACAGATTACGCAAACACTGCGCTGGGACAGATGGGAGGAGACACGCAGCTCCGTGTGTAAGAATGAGAGGCGTGAGCACTGGGGGATTCGGGACTCCAAGTGGTGCTGCGCCCGTGGCCGGTGGGTACCGAGGGCAAGGACAGCACGGCGTGAGAGGCAGAGGCGGCGGTGGGCAGAACTCGGGGTGCTGATTGCCTGTGGGGTCTCGGTCATCGAGAGGGTCTGGGGGGGCAGAGGTGGAGCATCAGATGGGGGGCAGGGGGGGTGGCAGCTGGGACCGGGGAAAGGCCCAGCCCTGCTCGCACAGCCCAGCTGAGGCCTCGGCTGGACCCTGGTGAGACCCAGGCTGGACTCGAGCTCAGGTGAACCTGCATCTGAGCTCGAGCTGCGTCTGCTCTGTAGCGCTGAGGATCGAATGCGGGGCTGTCACACACCAAACACAGGCAGGGGCAGCGGCGCGAGCCCTGCCCTTCGCCCCAGTCTGCATAGTCTCAGCCCGAGGCTCTGTGGGTTGACTTTGAGGTGGCTGCCATCAGCCTACAGATGACACGTGTCCCCTGCTCACCTCAGCATCCCAGCACCACAGCGTGGTGACCTCTCCCATGTGACAATGCACACCAGGACCCCCCCATGCCCACGGACAGCAGGTTGAGCGTCCCCGAGAGCTGTGAGGAAAAGGAATCCTGGGCGTCTGAGCGGCCTCAGGCCTGGGGTGGCACAGCCAAGGGACTCAGGCGACACAGACGTCAGAGAGAAGCAAACCGGAGCCCCGCTGCGGCCGAGTGCAAAGCTTCGCAATTTATTGACACCATGTCCGGCGAGGATGAGGCCCAGCTCGTGTGGCTGTGAGGACCCCGGGGCGGCTACAGGAACCTTATCCCAGCTCCAAACTGGACGCCGTCACATATCCTGAAAGAAAGGCGGAGGGACGGTGAGAAGCGGCCAACAGCGGCAGCAGGGACACTGCGGGCAGCCCCGCCCAGCCCCTCTCCCGCTCGCCTCCCCTGCAGCTGTTTCTTCAGCCGGGTTTGGACTGGAAAATGGGAGGAAGGCAGGCAGGGTGGACCCCCTTTCAGCGGGGCTGAGACTGGGACAGGAGGAGTGAGGCCCTGACCCGAGTGCCATCCCGGGCAGTGGCAGACGCTTGGTGAGCTGCAGCAGCCCGGCCAGCTCCCTGCCTGCAGCCCAGGCCTGGCGCTGGGTCCTGCTGTGATCTTTCCTCCTGCCCCATCTACGGAAGCTGCAGAGGTCCAGGTTCCTGATTTAGAAAAACACCTGGGAACGAGCGACAGCATGAGACCCATGCCGCTGTCACCTGAGCAGCCCCTCAGGCCAGGCTGGCCCAGACGACTACATGGACGAGCCTGTGTTACACGGGAGCCACCAAATCCCGTAACCCCGAGGCTCAGCCCAGCCACCTCCCGCCTGAACCCCACTTTCTACTACGTCCAGGAAGACTCGGGCTGCGTGTACCCTGCAGCACATCCATCCCTCTGTGTGCCAGATGCGCTCCAGGCCTGCCATCCTCTGGGGACTCGGCCCAGGCCCCATCTCACTGCCAGCCTGGCCTGGGCTCGGGACTCTGTGTTCAGAAGTCGGCAGCAACCGTACCACCCCATCAGGGTGTGTTTGGTAAGCGCCCAGGCTGTCCCCGCTTCTGCAGAGACCTCAGGCCCTCACACAGCCCACGGCACCGGATCAGGCAACCCTTAAACTCGAGTCCCAGTTCTAGTGACCAAATATCCAGCTGAGCACAGCACTGCCCAGGATGCTGGGTGGCCCTGGTCCACATTCATGGCCCACAGCGATCATGAGCGGCCACCACCGTGCGTCAGCACAGCTGCCGCCGGGGCAGGGCAGGGCACGGCAGGCAGGATGCTCCAGGAATAAAGGGCACCATGAAACAAAGCTCACAGAGTGTGCAGGATCTGTAGCAGGAGTGGTGGGCGGCGCAGGCTGCGGGGTGCACTGACACCCAGTGGTCACTTCTGGTACTGCAGCCCCGGAGCCTGCGGTCCCCAGCTCTCCTCCTGGGTGGGAAGCACAGCCTGGCATGCAGGGCGAGTGTCCCACGCAGACCTCCACCCAAAGAGCTGGGGATCGGGTGGGAGGCGCCCCAGCCTGCCAACCAGGGAGCCCTCCTCTCTGGCTCCCGCTCCCAGAGATCATTAAGCCCTGATCAGCCCAGCACCCCCACCCCCAGCTGAGCCTCCGTAGCTCCGCCTCAGGACAGCCCTGCCCTCAGCCCTGCCCAGAAGGCTGTGTGCTTTCAGCCATAGCCCCGGCCCTGGCCTGCAGGAAGCACCCTGGCTGTGTGGTCCCTGCCCCTGCCCGTCCCCACAGCTATGGGAGGGCTGGGGTGAGAGGTGCCCCAGAGACACCGGAGCCCCCGCTCTCCCCGCTGCCCGTAAGCCAAGAGGGGGCAGCCCCGGGAGCTGGGTCCCCCACCTCCATGCCTGCAGTGGGAGCTGCATCACTGAGTGTGCCCTGTCACCATGAGACTCCCCGAGTTCCCACATCTATACAGTGCAGCCCAGGCGATAGCAGAGACGGCAGTCAGCTGGGTGTGCCACCCACATGCTGGGGGGCTGAGGCAGGAGGACTGCAGGGTCAAGCCCAGCCTGAAAAACCCAGCAAGGTCTCGTCTCACAAGAAAACATTCTCTAAAAGTCCTGAGAATAAAGTTTAGTGCAAAGACCCTGTGTTCAATTCCTAGTGCTGGTTTTAAAAATTTAAAAAAAATTTTTTTAAAAACAAAACTAGCAGGGGCTGGGGGTTTAGCTCAGCGGCATAAGCACCTGCCTTGCAAGCAGGCAGTCGTGAGTTCGATCCCTGGTACCGATAAAAATGAAAAAGACAAAAAAAACAAAAAAAACAAAAAAAAAAAACAAAAAAAAAAACTAGCTAGGCATGGTGGCACACGCTTGTAATCCCAGAACTCTGGAGGCTGAGGCAGGACAATCATTGTGAGTTGTAGGCCAGCCTGGGCTACATGAGACCCGGTCTCAAAACAAACAAGGGATTAATTTCTGTAACTGTAAACACCCTTTGATCGTATTTATCCACATATTACAGGGGGCCCTTAGTATATACAGGTTCTGCACCCCTAGAGTTGCCCAAATGTGAATTAATGATATTTGGGGAGAAAAAAATCCAGAAAGTTCCCACAAGCAGAATTTGGCTCCGCCACGGGCTGAGTCCCGCGCCGCATCCGCACGAACGGTGACTGTGCACACAGCCCGGGTGAGGGGTACCCCGGAGCCCACTGCGCTGGACGTGGACGTGCGCGGGTCCAAAACGGCGCACCGCGTCACCTCAGGGGCTTGGGCGCCACTGGTCTTTGGCACTGTCAATGCCGCCAAGCGCTCTGGGGCTCTGCACCTTGGTGGGAGGGAGAGTCCGGGGGAAGGGGGTGGGCACGCTGCACGCTCCTGGGAGTGCGCCTGTCTTGTGCTTTGCCAGCTGGTTAGTGCCCGCGCGCCCCCGCAGAGGCGCCTGCGCACAGCCCCCGCGTACCTGTCTCCCTGCTGCACGCCCATGGGGATGCAGTAGTTGAGCTCCAGCCGCGCGATGTTGCCAAGCCGCAGGACGATGCCCGCGCCGTAGGACCAGCGGATACACTCAGCCAGCTTGCGGATGTGCGCGCGGGGGCCCTCCCCTGGGGAGAGAGGACGCGGCCATCAGCGACAGCCTGGGCTGTCCCTGCCGCAGCCTGGGCACATTTAGCAGAGGCCAGGAGACAGTACTAAGGAGGGTTGGGGTCCCGCGAGCCCAGGCAAAAAGAGACCACCCCAGGCTCCACCCCCAGCACGCAGGAGGGGTGGGGGCCCCCACGCGAGCCCCGCGGGCCCTCTCACCGTAGTTGAGGTTGCAGAGGTTCCCCGCATTGAGGAAGAAGTGGGTCCTGAAGAGCTCTCCGAAGCCGCCCTGGCCCGGCCGGAAGGGCAGCGGCGTGTACAGGTGCAGGCCGCCGGCCCAGTACGCCTCGCCGCCCAGGTAGTCCCCTGGCAAGGGAGGGGCCAGGGCCAGGCCTGAGCACGTGGGTGCCTCGCCAGCCTCGCCAGCTCGGAGGCCGCACGCGGGGACACCGGGGCCACGAGGCCTGGTTCTGAGCACCCGCGCCCGCCTCCTCCCGAGCCTCTCCTTCCCTCCCGGCCCTGCCGGCCTAGGTAGACTGTGGCAGGGGACAGCATGCACCTGGTGACCTAGCACATCTGCAAAAAGGTTCCAGCATGAAGCGAATCGCAGGAAAATCACTGCATCCACAACTAGATGCCAAACTGCTCCCTCCAGGTAAGAAATGCATCATTCTGCAAACTTGGCAAGACCGAGAATCTGCCGAGTACCCAAAGGGCAGCGCAGCTCGAGACCCAGGACAGTGGTTCAGGACCGCTCGGACTTTTGTCTTCCGGACAAAGGTTGCTTTGCCAAAATTCAAGATTGGCTGCTGAGAGCCAATATTTGCATTATTTCTATAAAGGCTCCTATCTGACATCTTATTTATAAATAGCTGCAACATTAAAGCTATAAAAAGCTCTCCAAGCTGCTACAAGGTTGCAAAAACACTGTTTCCAGTGTCTCCCTCCCTAACACAGATGACAGGCTGCAAGACATCACCAAGCTCCAGGACCAACCTGGAGGCGCAGAGCACATTCATCTAAAGACCTCAGCGACTCCTGACCCCCCTTGACAACTAAAGTCCCAAAGAAACCAACAGCAGAGAGACAGCGGGAGGCAAACTGTCTCCTGGAAACCGCCCTCCTCGCTAAAGCAGGTGATGCTCACCAGAAAAACAATACACTCTTGTAGAAAACCGGACACAGAAATAGGAAAAAAATGAGAATAATTTAATTTCTAACACTCAGACAACTAGCTAAATAAAACCCCATCCACCCAATGACGTACAACACACACGACCTCAGCAGGTAAGTGCTTTTAGTGTATTTATATGCGGTTCTTCTGGGCGGGTTCTAGTCTTTAAAAACGTGACTTTCATGCCCCACGAGGTAGAACGTGACTGTCCATTTCTCTCCCGCTGCCACGCTGGCTCCTACTTCTTCCCCAGAGGGCACCCGGACTCTTGCCAAGGCCCTTCCCAGTCACTCTGCCACCTGTGCCCACAGCTGTCCTGACCCTGCCGTGCACACGTGGAATACGCTGCGTGCACTTCTTTGGGTCTGGCTCTGCTGGGCACTGATTCCTAAGGTTCATTCCAGCCCTCCTCCAGCTGGTGGTGATAATTTGTTCTTTCTCTTTAGTGTGTGAAGATAGCAACAATTATTTGTCCATTTTGTTCCTAGTGGGCTCTGGATTTCTCATATCCAGCTTTGACTATTATTAATTGTATCTTTAACAGTTTTTTTTTTTTTTTTAATCAGTACCGGGGATCGAACTCACGACCTCGCGCTTGCAAGGCAGGTGCTTATGCTGCTGAGCTAAATCCCCAGCCCCTTTTTAACAGTTCTTTAAAACAATAATTTTAAAGAATCTTTCTTTTGCTTTTGTTTTTTGAGACAGGATCTGGCTAGGTAGTTGAGGCTGGCCTTGAACTCTCCATGTGGCCCAGGCTGGCCTCAAATTCTAGGTGATCTTCCTGCACCAGCCCCCCAAATGTTGGGATTATAGGCATGTGCCACCATGTCCAGCTGAACCCTGCTGAGGGCTTGACCGAGGCCACCTTCCCACCGAGCAAGACAAAGGCCTCGATCGTGCGCCCTGGAATCCACACCTGAGCGCCGAGACTCAGGCTGCTTTATGATCCCTACACTGGCAACGGAGCTGAAGGTCCGAGAGTTGCCGTCTGGTTTTCAGAAAATCCTACTGTGTTAAGAAAACAAAACGTGCAGGCCTTGAACACGGTAAGGACCGCATCTTCATCCCGGGGTGCGGGCGGGCAGGCTGGCGATCTGAAAGCCAGGCCGACGGCTGCCCTACAAGCGCAGTCCCAGCCCTGCCCTGACCGAGCACCTGGGCTCGCTGGTATTTACTGAGCGGGTAGGGCGCTGGTTCCTGAGCAGTGAATACCAACATCTGTACCGCACGACCTCAACTACACACACGCACGTGCGCGCGCGCGCACACACAGACACACACACACACACAGCGCCCTCCTCCGGCAGGGACAGACCTTCGCTCTGGGGTCCGATGCTGTGCATGCTGAAGCCTCGGACACTGGTGGGTCCTCCGAGGTAGAACCTAGGGGGAGAGGGCACAAGTGGGAGGCGGGCCACAGGGAAGCTCCTCGTGCTGCTCAGACAGGGGAGGGGACAGGACGGGGGTATGCGTGGGGCTCAGCCAGCTCTGGGTGACCCACGTCAGTCTCACCCGAGAAAGACTCGGGGAGACTTAGCCCACCCCCGCTCTAAACTCCTAAACAATGCTGCAGACCTCTGGCGACGTGGGGCAGAGACGGGAGGCCTGGGACACCGAGGGGACACACGGGGGCTGCTTTCCAAGCCAGGCCTCCTCTGGGCTCGCGCTGCCCAGGGTACCGAGCATACAGGTGTGATATTCTGGCACTGCCGAAGTGCCTCCCAAAGGCTGGAGCAGTTTAAGCTAAGGAGACATTACACCCAACACCAGGTGAGGACAGTCCCTTGCTCTCCATTGGTGACAACGAGTAGCATCTCTGAGCAACGACCATGGTCTCATACCCCATACTACGGCCACCAACTGCTACCAGCTCGCGAAAAGGTAGATCCAGAAAGATTCTTCAAAGGTCTTAAAAAGCCTTACGCTGGGGATTTTTGTTTGTTTGATTTTTGGGTCTTTTTGAGACAGGGTCTCACAATGTAGTTCAAGCTGGTCTTGAACTCACTGTGTAATCCAGGCTGGCCTCAAATTCTACATGACTCTCCTGTCTCAGCCTCCCCATGCTGGGATTACAGCTGTGTGTCACCATGTCGGCAAAAAGGCCTCACTCTGAGATTGTAACTCTCCTCAGTAATAAGATGAGCAAGTGATTTATAACGTTCTGCAGTGTTGTTAGAAATACCACAAGCCTAGCTAGGCTCGGCAGTAGGGCGGTAGACGCCTGCAATCCCAGTACTCGGGAGGCTGAAGCAGGAGGACCACAAATTCAAGCCCAACCTGGACAACTCAGCAATACCCCGTCTTACAAGAAAAGTTAAACAGCGCTAGGTTCAATCCCCAGGGCTATGGAAAAAAAAAATCACAACAACGACCTTACAAAATTATAAACAATTAAAATATCAAGAAATATTGAAGAAGGCTGAAAAGTTACAGCATATGCAAGTAATGAAAGATCACATGCCAATCAAACGCTGTTTATGAAGAGCGTCTCAGAACTGGTGAGTGATTATCCTACAATTCCTCGTGAATTACCACCCATTCATAATAAAAAAAAAATGCATCTTTAATACAATAAGGTAGTATACAAAGCAAAAAGAATTATAAGCTGCACTGGATAGCTCAAAATTAGCTTAAACATCAAAAGTAGATTAAAACCAGGGTGCGGTGGCACATGCCTGCGATCCCAGCACACGGGAGGCCGAGGCAGGAGGATCACTGTGAGTCTGAGACCAGCCTGGGCTACAAAGGGAGCCCAAGGCCAGGCTGAACTGCAGTGTGAGGCTCTGTCTCAAAAAAGACCAAAAAAATAGGACAAAAGTAGGGTAAAATTGAAATACCGTTCTTCTAACAAGACTCCTCTGAAGTATTGTATAAGAAACCATCCAAAAACACCCAAAGGAAAGAGTCCGCCTCCCACCCAGAGGTCCCTCCTTACCTGTCAGCGATGCTGGACGGCTTGTCCCCAATGGGCACCAGCATACCACCCCACAGCGACACAGAGACCACCTGTGCAGACACGGACAGTGTTTGGGTTCCCGCCAGGCGCTGCCCTACAAAGCAGCTCCCAGCTGCCTGCCGACCCGCAGAGCGCTGTAGCCATGAGAGATCAGTCACAGTGCACAAAGCCACCGCCAGGCCCAGCAGGGCCCAGCTCCGCCCTGTCACCAGGCAGCTCCCACCCTGGGCCTGACGCACAGGGACACTGGCCCTGGAAATGCAGGAGGACAGGGATGCAGCTCTCGGCCAGAGGAGGACCAGGATGGCAACGCTCCGGCACCTGCGTGACACAAGGATGCTCCTGGCTAAATGACCCCGGACACAGCCCCCGTCGGGCCGGGTCCGGTCGGGCAGCAGGCACCTATGCCCAGTGGCCTTTGCTCGGCGGGGCGTCCCAGCCGCTCTCTTGCCCAGGTACCTGCTACCCTCCTGTCCTCTCTGCCGTGAAAATTCCTACGGCAGAGGGTCGAACCCATGGCCCATGTGCCACAGCGGGCTGTCTGCATCGCTGTCCCCAGCCTTCAGGGCGGCTCAGACACTGGGTTTTAAGAAGCAGCGGTGGGAAGGATCACAGATGAAAGAAAACTGGGCCGGCAGGAGCGGAGCAGGCCATGTGGGTGCCACGGGATTTCAGGGTGGAGGCGGTGTCCCCACCCAGCCACCAACACCACACAGGGGAACTAGAAAGAACCACAGTAATGAGGCCCAGAGAGCCCAGGATGCGTGAGCAGGCAGCGGCGTGCAGTGCGGGAGGGACAGCGAGAGTCTGGGGGACAGGGCGGGAGAGGCACGGCGGCATCTGAGTGACCGTGCAGGAGAAAGGCAGGAACTGAGCCCCAGGTGCAGCAGAGCCCGGAAGGACAGGGCTGTGACCCTGACTGGAACCAGGAGGCCAGGGCCAGCAGAGTGAGGGCACGGTGGGAGATGGCCACTGTGAATCAGGGAACCAGCAAACTGATCAGTGAATTACAGAAGCCTCCAGAGCCCGTGCCCGGCACAGGACGGTCAGGTCTCCCAGGTAAGAGCAGCACTGAGCAGCCGGCCCAGCCACGCTTCCTGCAGGGCATCCTGCAGGGCATCCAGAGGGCAGGCAGAAGGGGCGCCTTGGGGTCTGGCAGGTTCTTTTTAGAAGAAAGTAGCAACTGATCGTCTGTCCGCAGAAGCCCTAGATCGGAAGCCTCAGCCTCACGCCGCCTGTCTCCCCTAGAGTGCACCGGCTGTCCAGGGTCAAGGTTTCTGAGCAGGGTCTCAGGACAGCAGCTGAGGCGGCAGCGCCCCTCGGACACTCACTGAGTCCAGCACCAGCTGCTTGTTCAGCTGCAGCTCGAAGTCCTCCTTCAGGAAGCTCACGTCCCCGCCAGTGTAGCCTGCCAGCTCCTGCGGAGGGGAGGGGCAGGTCAGGGCGGAGGAGGACTCCTGCAGGCACTGGATCATCAGAGTGCTCCTAATTGCCATAAATGGTACCAGGTGCTGGGCGGGGCACTAAGACATCGCACGGGGCGCATGGCCGGTGTGGGTACCCTGGCTGATCCTTCAGAGTGCCACAGTCCACACAAAACCTGATGCCCAGAGGGTCCTCTACACTGAAGACTGGATGCAGCCCCGGCTCCTGCCCCTGCTGGGCCCAGCCTGGGTCCGCCTGCAGCTGAGGATGGGGCTGGGTGCTGCACCCAGGGACCCAGGCCGGTGCTCACCACGGAGCTTCAGCCTCAGCCCCTGGACAGCCTGCGCAGTTCCCGGCATGCTCAGGATCAGTGCAGATGGCCCGGGGGACTCCCACCCCGCTGCCCCCGCCTGCGGATGGCTCCGCTCCCTGAAGGAGCCTACCTGGTTCACCTTGAGCAGCGCCCCTCTTTTGGGCAGGATGGAGGAATTCCGGGAGTCGATGACCATGGCGTGCTGCAAGAGAGCGGGGCACGGGCGCTACATCTCCAGCGGCTTTGGAAACCAGCGCTGCGGTCTCACCGAGCACTGGCTACCAGCAGCTTCCCTGCGCCTGTCCTGCCCCTGCGCCAAGCCAAGGGGCAAGGCGGCACTGTCCCACCCATCCTGCCACCCATCCTGTCTCCAGGCCGTCTAGCACCGAAGCAGAAGCCAACTCACTTGCTAATTACAACTGGAAGCCACAATTCGAGGGGCCACTTGTCAACAGCCCCAGCCCCCTTCCCACCGATGTCACTTGGGAAAGTGATGCGCGGCAGTGGCCACCCAGGGAAAGAGTCCTGGGCTGCCCAGCAGGCTGGATGCTAGAGGAGACCACACCCCACCCCGGACAGCACAGCCCCACACCCCACGGCTCCCTGGGGCGGGCGCTCACCGAGAGCGAAGACTTCAGCGAGTGTCCACTCTCCTTGCGCACGGCGAAGGACGCGGTCCTGGAGAGGCAGCCCAGCTCGCGCCACACGCCCTCCCACTTGACGGTGTGGCTGGTCCTCCACACGGGGAACTGTAGGCGCGGCAGGGAGGGGCACCAGTGGGTGTGGGCTCCAGAACAGCCAACCACATTCTTTTGCATTTCTGACAGTGCCAAGTCTGCACGTGCCAGGCGAGCGCTCTGCCACCTTGTGCCACTGGCTCTGCTTTAGTTCTTAATTTTGAGATGGGGCCCACTGAACTGCCCAGGCTGACCCTAAACTTGCGATCCCCTGTTGCCGGAGCAGACTGAATCTTTCCAATGTTGAGAGGGAGAAGGGGGGAGGGGCGGGGCGGGGGAGGAGCATGGAGGAAGCGGGGGAAGCTGGAGGACCAGAGGACCAACTGCCCCAGGCGCCCATGGGGGCACCGCTGCAGGGCCTCTCCGCAAAGCCAGAGACCCACAGGCTGTGTGCTGGGGACCAGACAGCCACCTCAGCCACAGAGGGGCTGCGACACCAAGCCACAGGAGCCAGGAGCAGCTTCCACAGCCCAGCGCCCGGGGGGCAGGAGCCCGGGCTGCGGGAAGGGGACCTGCCTCTGTCCCCAGAGCCCTGCCGCCTGCCTCGGGTCTGCCTCAGAGATGCCTGTGTTCTCCCTGGACAGTGAGGGACACTGCTTAGTAGCACTGGGAGTAAAAAGGCGACTCGTGTTGCGCGGAAACCAGGCCACTCCCACCCCCATTGGGCTCTGTGGCCCCAAGGCCACTGTGGGTCGGGGGCACCATCACGGGCCAAGCCCACCCTGTCCTGTTTACAGGATGCAGCCTGGAGGTGCTCACATCAGCACCCCCCAGGCCCAGGGCACTGCCCCAGGTATGCCCAGAGGTGGAGAGCCCTCAATCCTCTCCCAGTGCTCCTTCCAGGGAGGCACCGCCCCTCAGGAGACACAGGTGACGTCTCCATGCTCACTGTGGGGACACAAGGAGCAGTGGGCCCCACTCCCCCAGCCCCACTCGGTCTCTTTCCCCATCCACCTTGGCAGGAGGACAGACAACAGCATAGGATTGAGGTGCACAGTGCGGGCGGCAGATGCTCTCGGGCCAAAGCTAAGGTGCCCAGGATGCACTGGGGCAGACAGGGGTCTGGGCTCGAGTGCCTGCCCACTGCCTTCGAGAACCGCCTGGGAGGCCCGAGGACGCGGAGGACATACACTGTACTCAGCGGACACTCCTCGGTCTGTCTCTCGCAGCGAGCTCCACGGGAACTGCCCGGTGACCTTGTATATGTTTACGGAGAAACTAGGAGACAGCAGGAACAGATGGCAGGCGTGTCAGTCAGTGCAGAGCCCTGTGGGTCCCCAAGAAGCGGCAGCCGACTGTCCACTCCAAGCACGCACAAGCCAGCCACTCCCACTGTCTCATCCGACAGCGTCCACCCGGCTTCCTACTTTCTCTCAAAGTTTCCAGGCCGCGGTTTGAAGAAGGACAGGCCATAGGACGTTTCCTTGGTGCCATAGGAAAACTGGAAAGTCACCTTCTCTGCACGGCCCAGCAGGTTGGGGAGTTTGAGGCCGAGGACCTGAGAGGGGACGAAAGAAAAGCAGGGGTCTGGACAGAAGGAACGGGAGCTTGTAATACAGCACAGCCCGCAAAGGGACACCACAGACACGCAACACAAACGCAGACTCCGGGACGCGGTGCTGCCTTTATGCCTTACACAGCACTGGGCACACGGCCCCGGTCCCTGCAGTCAGGGGACCACTGTCAGGGATGGAAATTCTACAGATGTGGCATTTAAAGAAATCTGAAGAAGCCAGGCACGGTGGTGCACCCTGTAATCCCAGCACTGCCGAGGCTGAGGCAAGAGGATCCTTGCGAGTTCGAGATCAGCCTGGGCTACAAAGCAAGCTCAAGGCCAGCCTGCACTGCACGGCGAGACCCTGCCTCAAAAGACAAAAAACAACCCCCCCAAAAAAGAAAAGTAATGTGAACAAGGGTGAGGATTACTAACAACTTGTAACTATTCGTAATGACTGTTTCCAAATGATTTAAAGTACATTCTCATCCATTTGAGGGAGTTCAAAGAAAAACCACCAATCACAAGGGACTAGGAGACACGAAGTGACACCAGCTTGGAAGCTTCTGCCAGCTTTCAGGGCAGAGCAGAGCCTGGGGCGGGGAGGGGGGGGGAGCCCCCTACCATGCTGCCTTCGTTGTTCCCGACCATGGTGTTGTAGCTGCCCGTCAGCCTCCTCAACTCCGTCACCTCGAAGGTGACATCCAGCCCGTTGGGAAGCGCGTCATCGCCTGAGGAAATACAAGGTTCAACAAGGAGACAGCTGGAGAACCGTCTTTCATTTTTGGCTAAAAACACAAACAGCAACTGAAGGTTCATTTCATGTTACAATCTCCTTGGGAAAACGCGCCATCTATTTTAAAGTCTGAGAAGACTCCCACACGGAATCAGAAAAACCCAGTCCCCGTTTCTGTGGCAGGATACACACAGCCTCAGCCAGCTGACCTCCCCGCCGTGTGGGGACACGGCCGGGCACCGCTGCAGGGCTCTGCCCGCCCACCGCAGGCCCTGGAATCACACGAGGGCGTCGGGGGAAAGAGAAAGGAAACACGGTGTTTCATGTTAAATCATGACAGGGCAGCGGTCCTTCAGCAGGACCTTCAGCAGGGAGGGGCGGCCCAAATTCGTCCGGTGCATGCTCAGGACTGGTCCCTGCTCGTGGGCAAAGCCTGGCCTTGGCTCCCAGAGGCTCGGGCTCAGGGGGTCCAGGACAGGTTTATCCTTAGAGCAGCTCGAGGTGTCCAGAAAGATAAAACAGAAAGCCCAGCGCTCCCCCAGCCCCTGAACCACTCCTACCTCACGTTCCCCTCCCCCAGCTCCTGCTCACGGGGACACCGCCGTGCCCACAAGGCAGTGTGCTGCTGTCAGCTGACTCACAGCTGACATCGGGGTCACCCTGGGCACTGTGCACTCTGTGGGTTTGAGCAAATGTGCATCAAGGCGCTTGTTGTGTGGCAGTGTCACTCGGCCACCTGGTGGCCCCAGGGACTCTAACATGCAGCCAGGCTAGAGGAGCACTGGGCAAAGCCAAGGTCAGGCCCACACCAGAGACAGGGGAGACAGCCAAGGCCAAACGCCAGCAGAGCTGGCAACCCGGTCATAAGTGACTTTGGTGCCAGCTCCGTGCCCCTCGCTGGTTGGACCTGGGGCAGGTTCCTCCCCAGCTCGGAGCCTTGGTTTCCCTGGCTGTGATGTATGTGTGGCACCCCCGTGGGGCCTGTACCGCACCATACACTTACAGCCTGCACCAGCCTCACACAGGCATGCCCACAGCACTCTCCTCCACTACCAGCAATGCCCCAGCCTGGCTCACCTGCCGGGAGCCCCCGGAAACAGTGACTTCCGCTTGCTGCTGCCTCTCCAGGCTGGCTCAGGTGAGAGTCACTGCTAAGCGACGCAGCAGGCCAGCGGATGCGCAAAGCCAACACAAACTGGTCCCCGCCCTTTTTAAAGCACGAGTTTAGGGGGCGCCTGGCAGGAGTCCCTGCAGCAGGCACCGGGCTAGGATCTGGTGAAGGAAGCCTGGCTCCCTTTCATGGGACGCCCCAGGGACCTCGGTGCTATCCAGGCCACCGCTGCTCCCTCAGAGGAGGGAGGGCAGCTGCTTCCCGGGCTGGCCTGATGACCTTCGTGCGTCTGGCCACACCACCACACACGGCTGGGAGGATAGAAAGGGGGTCCGAGGAGCCACCTGCAAGGTACCTTGGCACGTATCAATCAGAACATCCACTTGTCTAAAGATCCCGAGCCGGAGCAACTTTTCACGGGCTTCGTGAGACTTGCGCATGACCTGTAAGGGGAGGGAGACAGAGGATGAGCTCTCGTAAGACACAGGCTCAAGTGACGCTGCGACACCAGGTGGGCACTGAGTCTCCGAGCTGGGAAGAGAGCACCCCAGGCCAGCCACGCATAGAACGGGGACAGCACGGGGCAACACAACCCTGCTCGGAATCACAGCCGGCCGCGGGGTTTGGCCAGCGCACAGGACAGCCGGAAGTGGATAGGGCACACAGGAAGTGGCTGAGGAGGCCATCCTGGATGGGATCTCGATCAGGTGTGAACTGCATGGTTTCCTCTGGTGAAAGGGAGGTGTGTGTGCAGGTGCGTGTGTGTGAGTGTGCACCTCTGTGCTGATTCCTTTCTCTGACCATTGCTGTCACCACTCTCGACTTCCTGCCTGCTCCTCAATGGCACTGCGGTCCTTTCTGATTCCAGCAGTGCCCACTCGCTGGAAAGGCAGCCAGGAGGGATGGCGTGCAGGAGGCAGGTGGGGGAGGACTCGGGAAGTAACCGGAGGGGGGACATCACCTTGTGCAGAGAAGGGGCAATTTCAGAGCTCTCAGAGGGCAGTGGCAGGGTCCTCGAGTGACCCAGGAGGGGGTTGGATTTAGTCAGGGAAGAAACCGGAGATGGAAAGACCAGGCTCCTGCGACAGACCCCGGAGACCGACCGCTCAGCGGCCGGGGCGGAGGCCACGCTCACTGCATGAGACTGCATAGAAGGAAGCTGTGGAGACTGTGCCACCAGGGAGGTGACAGAGACAGACAAAAGGCCAGGCAGGGCAGGTGGTAGGATGGGAGCCGCAGGTCCCGGGCATGAGCTTCGGGTGCCTGGCTGACGCCCGAGGCAGGGCCAGTGTGACGGAGCCGTTCTCCAGGTGACGGCCACAGCTGAGGCAGCTGGCGGGAAAGAGGCTGAGCACCGAGCCTCCGAGGGACAGCGACCAGAGAGGCAGAGCAGCAGGTGATCCGGGGGAGGACAGGAATGTTCCCGAGACAGGGAACAAAGTGGAGAAGCGTAACGGGAGGGCACAGTGACCCGTTCCCAACACGCAGGTGTCTCCGTCAGCCAAAGCTTCAGGACACACAGGGCACAGGAGGCCGACAGTGCTTCCCAGGAGAGTGGCTCAGTGGCAACACGCTCACTCTTGCTCCTCATTAAATAAACGCAAACTGAAACAGTGAAACAGCACTTTTTGCCTAAGAGGCTGTCAAGAACGCATTCCGCAAGGGCATTGCCACACCAAAGGCGTTTAACAGGGATCGCTCGTGGGAGCAGTGCCAGGAGTGCCAAGGTGCGCCCAGGCACCGGCGGCTGGCAGGAAGGAGCACAGTCCTGAGGCGGCGTCCGCCCTGCTCAAGGCGTGGGGGGACGTGGGGAAAGACCTGGACACCCCGACGGACGCGCGCTGGAGCACATGTGCTGTCCCGCCATTCTCTGTGCCATCCAGCTGCCCTGGCATGTATATTCAACTCAATCCTTCACAAATTTAACTGGTTTTGTGTTGAGCATGCATGGGTGACGGTGCCAAATGCTAGTTAAAGGTCAGGTAAAAGTGCATGGAGAGGAGCGGCTGGACATGGCCACAAGGATGCCGCAAGTGACCTCTGCACAGCCATGGTCAGTGAGGTCCCCGGGGCAGAGGGACAGAAGAACCCCGTAAGGCAGCAGGGGCAGTGTGGGGAGGGCAGGTGCTGGGAAAACAGGCCATCAGGGATAGGGGAGGGCCAGCCCTGCAGGGACTGCCACCCGGCAGGATGCCCAGAAGGCTGGGGACTCAGTTCCCAGGTCATGCTGGCTGCTGATGGGGTCAGGAACAGCACAGGGAAGCTGGCTGGAGTGAGAGGACAGACAGTTCTTCCCCTGGGATGACCACTCAGGACGAGCACGTGTCTGGGGACGGAGGTAGCCAGGGACAAGTGCCCAGTGACTCCAGGGGCATAAGTCATAGGCTCTGCAGCGGGCAGTGGGGATCACTCACCCCGCACTCACCTCAATGAGGTTCTTAGCCTTGAAAACCTCCCCGATCTCACATATGATGATGTCATCCTTGGTCCTTCCGAGCCCATCGAAATGCACGTGCTGCACCACTACCTGCAGGGGCAAGGGGACACTGGTCACTCCTCGGGACACGGGCGCCAGGCTGAAGACGCGAACCTGACATCTCCACGTGCTTCTTGGCTGAACTTGTCAGGGGCCTGAGTGACACTATTCACATTTTTTTTTTTTTATCTTGTCTTTTTCATTTTTATTGGTACCAGGGATCGAACTCACGACCACCTGCTTGCAAGGCAGGCGATTATGCTGCTGAGCTAAATCTCCAACCCCTTGAGACTGGTTCTTGCAAGCTGCCTCAGTCGGGCCTGAACTTGGAATCCTCCTTACTCAGCCCCCTGAATAACTAGAATTGCAAGTGTTCACCAACACACCAAACTGTCTTATGAATTTTTGCATCAGGGTCTCATTTTCATAATGTTCCCTAGGTTGCTGGAAACCTAAGTTTCATAATGTTTCCTATATCTTTACACACAGTTACATATATGTGGTCTTTATAACTTTTCTTTTTCTTTCTTTTTTTTTTTTTTTCTCTCTCTTTTTATCGGTACCAGGGATCGAACCCACGACCGCCTGCTTGCAAGGCAGGTGCTTATGCCGCTGAGCTAAATCCCCAGCCCCCAACACTATTCACATTTAAAGGCAGAAGAGTCCAGGAGTGTCAGCTGACACTGTGGGCCTCTCTTCTGGGAGCAGGGGACAAACATATAAATTTAAGCCTAGTCTGAGTCTCTCTCCGCATTGAAAAGCAGAATAAACTCGAAAATGTGCTGCCTAAACTGTCCCCACAACACCAGTCTAAAGCTAGGAGTCACTTCCCTAAAGGTTGTGGTTTCTCTGGCTGTGGCTGCCGCTGGGGACAGGTTAACCTGTGCGGTCTCTCCGAGGTGACCGCTCCTGGATGCAGTCCCGTGAAGATCTGGACCGGAAACTCACATCTTTGTTTTCCAGGATTTCCTGTTTAGCTTCAGGTTCAACTTCGACGAATTCAGCTTCTTCGCCTAATCCTCCAAAATCGGGCCCGCTGGCGGGGAGCGGCTCCAAACTCTGAAAGAGTGGGGATCACAGCTCAACGGCCTTGCAACATAAACCAAAGCAAACCTCTGCATCTCAGCTCCAGAAGGTGCTCTAGAAAGTCGGGGCGCAGAGCGGGGAGAGGGAATAAAAGGTGGGTGACAGCTGCTGCTCAAGGCAAGCTCCCGGGCTGCAGGTTAATTCACTCTTTGGCATTCACCATATTTGCAATCAAAGATTAAAAATTAAAAATGTGTGACACAAACCCAGAAGGAGCACAGTTAGAACTGAGGACTCTAACAAATCTAAATCTACAGTTGTGGGCCGTGTGAAGGAAAAAAATTTTTTTTGTGAAAAATCTGTTCTTCTAGCCAGGGGTGGTGGCTCACACCTGTAACCCCAGCACTCGGAAGGCTGAGGCAGGAGGAGTTTGCGGGTTTGAGGCCAGCCTGGGCTACAAAGAGAGTTTCCATCCACCACGCAGGCTCTGTGCACGTCATCCCTTATGCAGACGACCTTTCCCTTAAGTAATTCCCGCCACTTTAAATGCCATCTCTGCAAGCTACTTCCTTCACAGGGACAGCCTTGTTGACACAAGTTTGTGATTTTCATAGCACCCTGCTTTCTGTCTGGCCCGACACGTCAGGAGTAGGCAATACACATGCAGGAGACAAGAGAGTGCGCTGCGGAGGCTCAGCTGTGCCAGCCTGAGTGGTGGGCAGGCTGCCCGGGAGGCTGAGCACCCTCTGGCTCTGTCTGGAAGGCTCAGGGAGGTGCAGTGTTGGGGCCTGGGTGGGGTCCCTCACTGCTTCCTGTCTGGCACTGGTTCCCCACCGCTCCCTTCCTCCCATGACACTCCTGCCTTGGGACAGCCGACCACAAACTGAACTCCTGAAACTGTGAGCCAGGTTAACCCTGTTTCTTTCAAGTTGTGGGTCCTGAGTATCCCATCCCAATGAGAGGAAACGAACAAGTCCCAGCTGCACACTGTATGCTAAATACCAGGCTCACAGCAGCCAACAAAAGCACAATGTCCTCGTGGCGTGGCTGAATTTTATTTAAACTTTAAAAAAGGAAGATAACAATGAGCAAAGAACATGTAATTTCCTGTCTTTATTATTTCCCTTTGCACTGTAACATTTTAAAAATGGAATCACTGTTAATTTGTCTAAGACACAAGCAAGTTAAGATGTGCTGAGCGTCTGGGTCAGAATGCTTCGCTTTGTCTGGACGCAGTTTATATCCCATTGTGCAAAAAATTCCCACATTTCCTGAAAGACCCACCAGAGTCATCTGCGTCCTCCAAGCTGGAAGGCAGACATTAAGCCCGCGAGGTGGCCCTGCAGCTGGGCAGTTAGACCAAAGCACAGGTCCCAGACTGCCTTGTGCTGTGGAGAGCCAGTCATCCCACGCGTATCAGTGACCCCGTACCAGTCCAATTACTTAAATACAGGATGACCAAAAAACTGCGTTTGCTACTGATTTTCGAAGACAACAGGAAATCTACAAATTGGCAGTTTTATTAAATGTACCCCATACAAGAGCCAAATGGCTGAGATGGCACCTGCTCAAGCTCCAGGAACAGTCAACACATAAACAAACCCACCGCCTGCGTGCCCTCGGTCCACAGTCAGCAAGTTCTGTTTTGTAGTTCCAGGGATTGAGCCCAGGGCCTTCACGCTGAGCTACAGTCCCTGCACCCCTATGCCCTCCTTCAGACAAGATCTCATTAAGTTGTAAATTGCCCAGGCTGAGCTCAAACTTATCACCTCCTCAGCTGGGATTGGAGGTGTGCACCCCCACATCCAGCTTCAAGTTTTTACTGATTTCCATGAACCATGGTCTACGCACAGCAGTGAGGACAGGACATGTGATAAAGTGAATGAGCTATAAACAACACCTTTAAAGGTGACAGTCATCGGAATAAAAAAATACAACAATCCATAATTCATGGCATTTATCATCGAATGCATGATAATAGTGTTTCACAAAAGTTGTTTCATGTATGCATGCCAATACTGAGTGGCAAAGGCCAACTGCTTTCTTATCGTGATTCCTACACAAAACACTGAACAGTGGTATGTTAAAACTAAAACATTGGAAACACTGTTTGTTAGCCAATTAATCAATGCAGCACCAATTCTGGCATCAAAGGAGTACCACTCCACAAAAGTAGATTTTTAAAAAAAACTGTATCCCTCGCACCTACAACAGTGCCATGCAAAAGCAGGCCACCAGAAAATACTAGTTGTATAAATGGAGGGCAGTTCCTGTAGTTCAACATGTTATGTGAAAAGCTGGGGGGCTGGGGATTTAGCTCAGCGGTGTAAGTGCCTGGCTGGCAAGCACAAGGTTCGATTCCTGGTACCAAACACAGAAAAGCTTGGTAAAATACAGTTCACACTGCAATATCTAGAAACTTGAAACTTAACAGGATGAGACAAAATGCAAACAGACCTAAGGCTGAATAGAGCTGACAGCAGAGGAAAAATCCAGAGAAGGCAGCAGCATATCCAAAGGAGCAACAGAGGCCGTCTATGCAGGAAACAACGTGAACTGAGTTTTTGTTTTGCTTTGCATTTTAGAGTTCAGGCTGGCCGCGAGCTTGCTTTGTAGCCCAGGCTGGTCTCGAACTGGCAACGATCCTCGTGCCTCAGCCTCCCGAGTGCTGGGATTACAAGTGTTCGCCATCAAGCCCAGCTTGAACCGAGTTCTAAAAGATGGGAACCCTGTAATGGCTAAAGCTGGGGAAAGAAGTAGCTGATGGACAGAGACCCAGCACCAGAGCCCAATCCAGAGACCAGAGCAGAGGAGCAAAAGGGAAGTGGGTTGAATTCTGAATGAAGCCAACCAGGCTGAGACATCTGTGCGAAATTCTTTCCCTCTACTGAAAACCGAGCAGGCTAAAATGCGACAATTCACCTTCTAGAACAAAAGTTTTGTTGGGACCAGGAATCTGAGGTTTGGGACACTCTGCAGCTCTGCGTGACCCTGGACAAAGGACTCATTCTCTGGCTGTCAGTTAATATTACACAAAAAGAAGCAGTTTGGGACTGGGGATTTAGCTCAGCGGCATAAGCGCCTGCCTTGCAAGCAGGCAGTCGTGAGTTCGATCCCTGGTACCGATAAAAAACGAAAAACGAAAAAGACAAAAAACGAAAAAAAAAAAAAAAGAAGCAGTCTGGGAAGCTCACCATTACACAGAACTGATACAGGCTGCTGGTTTGCCTTGAGCTCCTACACGAACCTCAACAGGCCAAACCAAAATATTGTTATGCGGGCTCAATTCCGTCCTCCCAAGCCCAGACTGACCTGTCTGTCCAACCTTAGGAAAAGTCAGAAGGATAATAGAGGCGAATCTCTAATAAGGCAGCCTTAACCAACTCTGCTTCAGCCTCCACAAATGAAGCGACCCGAAACCACCTGCCAGCTTCTCGATCCGTTTCTGCTTTTCTCAATTTCGGTTCCCAAAGCCAAACTCCTGAACCTGGCACACAGGCACTTTCTCTCGAGGGCATACACTGAAGTGTTGCCCGACTGCAGAATCGCAAGTAATAAAAGTCCCTTGCGCGCGTTAAGCTAAGCTTGCTGCCTGTATTTTCTGACAGTCCCCTGCACGCCCTGTGTCCGCGATCTCACACCAGCCTGGGGAGGCAGGCGCTAAGGTCGTGGGGGAAGCTCTGAAGGCCTTTCTGGGGCACTGACTCGCAGAGTGACCTTGAGAGCAGCGAGCCTCCTCCCCTGGCATCGGCCTCCCGCCCGTCCGAGGCGACCTCCCTGCGGCCTCCTGCACTCGGCCCCGTCGCCTCGGTGCCCGCTCACCCGGGAACCAGGGCGCAGACACGGGAGCGTCTCTCCGCGGCGACGCCAGCCTGCCGGCGGTCGCGAAGTCCACGAGTCGCCGGACCTCTTACCCGGGCATGCACGGCCCCCATGGCTCCCTCTCCAGCCGCCGCCTTGCAGAGCTACCCGAGCGCGACCAAGGATCCGCGGTGAGCGCCCCGGGCGTCCGCGGTGGTATAGCTGTGGGTCAGGGCTACTCCCACAAGTCTCCGGAAGCGGCCCTCTGGGGGCAGCCATGTTGCCCGCGTACGTCCCACCCCCTGACTCGCGGTGCCTTCGCTCATTGGTCCTCTGTAGCCTGTGACCCGGATGCTAACATGACCGCCGGGACGTCCTGAGGTTTGGGGACCCGGCAAACGCTGTGCGGCCCTTGACGCCCGCGGAGCTGCTGAAATGGGCAGGCAGAATTCACAGCCGGGAGTCTGCGGTGGCACCTTTTGGATGGGGAAGACTCGCTGTTAGACTCGACAGGGCATCGCTCAGGTCTCTCTCGTTCCTGCCCGCTGGGTGCTGCCCGGTGGCTGCCGTGCTTGCCCTCACGCGGACCACACGGGCTGGGGCCCTTCTCTACCGTACTCTTCTCCTTCGGGTCTTTGGAACTTTGAGCGCTGCACGCCCTCGACGTGGTTGCATCTGCTTCGCGGGATTGGGTTAGGGGGTCTCAGGGATAAGACTCAAGACTTGGCGTGGCTCCTGGAGAGTCCAGGATACATGACTGGTTCAGCTGCATCCAGTGGCCGGGAGACCATTTTCTCCACCAAAAAACCACGAGATGAAGTTTGCTAAGGACTCTGACGATTCTGCAGAAGATTTTTAAAAAGTTGTTCAGACTTCAGATTAATTTTATCGTTTTAATTTTAGATTTAGGAAGTTACAGGTCCTGGGAATTTGCAGGTTTTTGATACCATATTGGCTGGGTATATAGTTCAGTAGCACACTGCCTCTGTGGCAAGTGTGAGGTTGTGAGTGTGATCCCGGTCCACCAAAAAAACAAACAAGTCAGACATGGTAGCGCATGTGTATAATCCCAGCTCTTGGGAGACTTGAGGCAGAATGATTACTGCGAGTTGGAGGCCGGCCTTGGCTACACAGTGAACTCAAGGGCAGCCCGAATTATAAAGCAAAAACCTTGTCTCAAAAACATAAACTGAGAAATATTGGATCTCACCTAACAGGCTAGGACGCCAAGCAGATAAGCTCCCACTTAACGGTTCTGAGCCCCTCAAAGATGGGCCCGCCAGCCTGCTTCATGATTCTACACCCTCCCAGCCTTGGGAAAGGCTGGTGGAGGGTTCTGCTGGCCTGGGGCTTAGCCACCTGTAACATGTTGGTACTGGACCCAGAGAAACAACTCATTTCTCCCAGAGTACCTTCTGCGTCTCCTCGTTCCAGAGATGACCTCCTGTTTCCTTCTGACATGTGTGCCAAGCCCTCTCCAATCCCGAGATGCCAACCCCAGTAGCCCGTAAATCTTTGTTTCTTGTTTACACAAGCAGATGCTCCTTCAAATCAGTGGTTAATATGTCATTTTTCCCATCTCCCAAACTCCTCCCAAGACTGGTTAGTCCCACTGCTGTGTTCTTGCTGAGAGCCGTTGCACCCCTTAAAGCTCTCCCATGCCCTCATTAAATCCCTACCTTGTCTCCTTCTTACCTCTCCTGTGCTGAAAACACTCAACCAGCCAGTGCTTCTCTGAGCCTGAGTTTACTCTTGTAAGCTGGGAAAGTTCCAGCATTTACCTTGTAGGGTGACTTTGAGGGTAGGGTTAGCTGTCCCTGAAAGGAACCGTGTACCAGCCCCTGCATAGGCTTTTAATCAGGGTGACTTAAACACCTCAGTGGGGCCTTTAAGAATGGAGGAGACTGGGGCTGGGGATTTAGCTCAGTGGCATAAGCACCTGCCTTGCAAGCAGGCGGTCGTGAGTTCGATCCCCGGTACCGATAAAAATGAAAAAAGACAAAAAAAAAAAAAAAAAGAATGGAGGAGACTGCGAGCCAGAGACGGAGTAACTTCCGTTCAGTTCCACAGCTTGCAGGTCAAGTGTGGCCCCCACCCACATGTGTCTGACTCCTTCCCTCCTAATGATGCTCGTGTGTCTCAGGGAGTGGACACAGGGTTGAGGGCTCAGAAGCCTCCCAAGGCCAGGTCTCCTTCCAGCCATCTTAAAGGAGCAGGGTGACATCCAGTGCATACAATAGTACCAAGATCTGTGTGCAGAAAGAAACTTCAGATGCTTCCGGCTGTTATCCAGCAGGATCTTTTTAGGCTCTGGCGGAGATGGAGCCAGGGCCGCACTGTGCTGGCAGGAGCCTGGCCTCGGCCGCACCCACCCCATGGCACTTTGTAGCCAGTTTCACAAGCCCAGACTCTGCAAGCCCCTCCACTTTCCTTTGGCTCAGCACCCACAGGCCCAGCCCAGGGCTCCAGACCTGGCCTTGGCCACCAAGCTGAGGCTTCGGGGCCTTGCTGGCCTCCAGTGCAGACGAAAGGGCGTGTTGGTGTGAACACAGAGGTTTGCAGAGAAGAACTAGGAAATGGAACACACTCGCCACGCACATCATGTAAGTGGGACACTTGTAAAATTAACACTGCCTGTTCTCACCTGTAAAACAGGAACAGTGGTGGCTTTTAAAGCATCCTGTTAGAAGGTCTCCTGAGGGCAGATGTGGGCCTGGTACCGTGGTCACCTGACTTCCTTCCACCAATCATCTTGTTCTATACGTCCTCCATCTTTCCTCTTGTAAGCATGCCACTTCTAGATGAGCGTGTAACATATTCTGCCATGCAACACAAGCGTTGTGCGTGCATGTGTGTGTGTGCTTGTGCACACGCAAGGCGTTGGCCAGGGTGGCAGAGGGCCTAGGAGGAACCCTGACTGGAGTATTTTACCCTTAGGCAAACTGCAGTGGCTGTTTCTGATGATCAGAATGATCATAAAGGCTCTGAAAAGGCCTGCAGTGCAGACATGTGGGTAAACCCCTTAATTCCTGAGTGTTTTGTTTCACAGCTCTGGAGACTGAACCCAGGAGTGCTGAGCTACATCCCCAGCACTGCTCGCCTCATTTTCACCTGGAGACAGGACCTTGGTAAAGCTCGGCTTGAACTCACTACCTTCTGCCTCAGCTTGCCGGGCAGCGGGTACTGCATGCGGGCACCACCACACGCAGCCTGTTTGGGTTTGTTGGACGCTCCTCCGAGGCCTCCTGTGGTGCTGCCCACCGGTATTCCTTGTGATCCTCTTTTCAGCCATTGGCAGAACTGCATTCTCTGCCCCCATCCATATGACTTGCTTGTCAATGCACGGCAAGCAGAGGAAGAGGAGTCACTTACAGATGACAACCTGTAAACCTGTGTCCCTCCCACCCTGCATGGCAGCTGCAGGCTGGATCCGGGAAGGGAACTCCGCTCGGAGCAGCCACGTGCGGCCGACATGTGGTGTGAAGGAGACCCGGGCTTCTGTCACTGCAGTGTGACCCAACCTCTCCTAACTGGAGTCACCGAGTGACATCTGGGAGGCCACCCGCACCCCAGAAACCTTAGTGCAGGGTTGCAAACCAGAAGTTGAGGCAGCAGGTAGAAACAGCTGGAGGAAAAGGGAAGGTTTGCCTTGCAGCAGCTCTCTGGGCTGGGCCCACTATGTAGTCTGGACTGGCCTGGAGCTCACGTTGTAGCCAGCTGGCCTCAAACTGACAGGCCCCAGCCCTGCCTCTACTTACCCTCTGGAATCTGACCTTGGTGGCTGCTAGGTGAGGGGATATGGGAGCTCTGAAGCAAGCTAGGGGCTCAGGACAGGCACAAGACCCCAGGAGGAAGCTGCCCAGAGGAGCAGGGCCTGGCCAGGCAGCAGCAGAGCTGGGACCAGCAGGGTGGGGTGGGGGGCGCTGCCTAGGTCCCTGGTTCCTGGCTCGCTCAGCCTTGGAGACTTCTCTGGGATTCCAGGAGGGTCAGCACAGCGGGAGAAGCGGGGCCCAGAGGAAGGTGCACACCCAGTGGGCCTGGTCCCCAGCACTTGGCAAAGGGCACACCGCAGCCGGGCGGTCCCCTGCCAGGCAGGCCCACAAGGCCAGAGCTTCGGAAAGCGCTGTCATGAAGCAGCACGGAGAGGGAAGAGCGGCGCTTTGCTCCCGCAGAGAAGGCAGAGTCAGGGGGGTGTGTTTTAAAAATCACATTTATTGTGAACCATCCTCCAAGGCTGAAAGAAATACGTGTTTAGCAGAGAAATTCAGAAAGCACCACAAACAGTACCATCACAAATAACAGCAAAATGGTAAGTGTAAAACATTCCCTCGGTCCTCTGCCAGAGGGGGGGCTCGCTTTCTGCACCTAGTTTTCTGTCTACAAATAAAAACACGATCCGCTGTTCCCGGACACTAAGTGTCCTATCCTGAGCGGAGCTTCACAGCCCAGTGTATGCACCGCTTGCAGGGTGGGAGGGTCAGCAAGGATTCCCGTGCTGACAGCAACTTCCAGTGGGCAGAGCGGCATCTAAGGCACGGGGCAAAGGGATGCCAGCGATGCTTCCCCAGTGTTCCCCTTCGTCACACAAAGGAGGCGGGGTCTGCTCGGCGGTGGACAGCCTGCCTGGCACGGGTGAGGCCCTGGGTTTGAGCCCAGCAATTTAAAAAAAAGATCCTAGCCAGACAAAGTGCCATACCCCTGTCGTTCCAGCACCCAGGTGGCTAGAGCAGGGGGCTCTGAGCCCAGGGGGTTAATGCAGTAAGACTCTCTCAAAATACACAAACACAGGGCATGTGCGGCTTAGTGCCAAAGCTCTGGACTCTGTCCTGTTATTTAACAGCAGACAGATATTACACATACGCATTATAAGAAGGGTGAAAAACAATTTAAAAGATGGGTAGAGGGAAGGCCCCTGGAATCCCATGGGCTGGGGAGGGCTTTCCCGGAAGAACCCAAAGCTGGTGTCTGTACCATCATAACAGTTAACCGCTCAGGCCGGCCCTCAGAGGCTCTAACAGCGCCAGAAGCCCACACCCAGGCCCCTGCCCTGATGACCGCCAGAGCAAGGTCAGGGCTCACGGCCCCTGCTGTCCACACCGAGGCCGTCCTCGGTACTGCCCAGCCAGGAGGGGGCTGTGACAGACACAGCCGTCAGAGCCTCTGTGCCAGGCTTCCTGTGACACTGCCCAACCCACAGAGCCAACTGAAGCTTAAATACCAGAGTTGCATGTGCACGGACGCCCGGCTGCCCACCACCAAAGCCATGGGTAAGGGACAAATCAATCCGGGAGAGAGGCGGGGACCTTGAGCTCACAAACAGCAGGACATCTGGGCAAGGTGGGAAGGCTCAGGACCTCAGGAAGGGTCATCAGGTACCTCCTCAAATAACCCTAAGACCCTTTTCTGGGAAAGCAGGGAAGGCAGGTCCCTCTCCCCAAAGATGCTGTGTAGTGGAGGGACAAGCTGGACCCAGGCGGGAGCGCCCCCTGCTGGCCCCTTGCAGTCTAAGCCTGCAACACCACCTTCCGGGGTTCACGGGTGGCTGCTCCCTGACATCTGGGACCTGGAACAAAGGAGGAGGCTGGCTTGGTGGTGCTGGGGGCTTCAGTCCCAGCCACGATGGCCTGGCACTGTCACCCACACTTGGCAGAGGGCCCGTCCAGAGCCACAGTGACCTCCTTGCCACGGTCACTGCCCAGGGGCCAACGACAGGTGTCACTCACTGGGTCCCTGATAAGGCCATGGCCCCCCAGGGCCGTAGCACTGCCACCTGGCATGTCTGTCCCCTACTGAGGCACGGCGGGAAGCCTCATGGTCCCACAGATTTCACTAAGACTGGCCCTGCTCCTCCTTGCCTGACCCGTGGGTTAGCCCCCAAATGGCCCAATGGTTACCTTCCCGGGGATCGGGACCCTCGTGCTCCCCTACGTCCTGCTGTCCTGTGTCTGCCAATCACAGTGACAGCCCAGTGGCCCCCGGAGCCACGCTCCTGACACATCCTCTCCACCTGGCATCCTCCCCTGGCCTCTCCCCTCTGCCACCACCCACACCAGGACCCTGGGGACACGCAGACGGGCAGGCAGCCTGGTTACAGGCACGGCCAGAGGCACAGGGGCCTCAGGTCTAGGTGAGGCCGGACAGACCCAGAGGTGTCCGTGGGACCCCCACAGCCACAGCCACAGTATTCACCTGGAAGTAGGGAGCAGACATGTGGTCACACGGGCATAGACCTGGGATGTCAGCCACTGCAGCCAACGGACATCATCAGGGACATGCGGGAGCCACAACACCAGTCTGCAGAGAGAAACCAAGACTACCTTGCACATGTGCGTGCGCACGCACATACACACACACAGAAATGAGCCAAACGAAAGTAAACCCACAGTAGCCACGTCGCAGTGGCACCTTTGGGCCAGAGCAGCTGCCAAGAGACCCCCACACCCCAATGTAACACTCCTGGAAGGCGGATTCGGGGTGGTCTGGGAAATGCAGCCCAGCCGGGTCCCTAAAGCAATATGAGACCACCTGTGTCTACAGACAGCTCAAGGGCTTCACGGTGACAGAGGGAAAGGCGTTTTCTTTGTTTTCAGGTCACCTGGCTCCCAGGGAGCATCTGGGTCACATGCAAGGTCAGTGAGGTGCCAGGGTCCAGGGCAGAGTCCTTGCAGACCCCACCTCAGTCACGGGGAGGCCCTGCCTCACACACGGATAGCTCAGGGGTGATGTCGGTGTTCCAAGGTGGGCAGGGGTGGGGCAGGCCAGGGAGAGGACAGTGGCCCTGAGGATGACTGTGGTACTGAGGACTGAGCACAGGGCACACTACCACCAAGCTACTCCCAGCGCACATGTTGGGTTTTCCACCTCTGTTTTGTTTTGGAGACAGGATCTCAGAGTTTGCCCTTCAGTTGAGATCCTCCTGCCTCAGCCTCTCAAATAGCTGGGATTACAGATGTGCACCACCATGACCAGCAATACACTGGATTTATTTTCTAAAAAGAAAGTAAAGCCAGGTGTGGTGGCTCACGCCTGTAATCCCAGCACGTGGGAGGCTGAGGCAGGAGGATCACTGGGAGTTTGAGGCCAGCCTGGACTATGTAGTGAGACCCTGCCTCAAAAACCCAAACCAACAAAGACAAAACAGAGGTCAGGGATGTGGCTCTGAGGCAGGGTGCTAACCTAGCAAGCACAAGGCTTGAACTCCACTCCCAGCATCGCCAACAATTAAAATAAAAAATACAAGGAAGACAGGCTTGAGTGGCAGCAAAGACCCTGCTTCCAAGCCTGGCCTGACACAGAGCTCTGACCTCAACCTCTCCAGGCCTCAGTTTCCCCAGATCAGAGGAGCTGTGCCGGAAGCTGTGTGCAGCGGCCGCCCTCTCTTAAGTGCCGATGGCTCTGAGGACCCAAAGTACTGCCCACACCGAGGCTGTCCAGCTAACTGTTGGCTGAGTCCCCGGCCCAGCCCGGCCCGTCAGGGAGCAGCGAGTGGCTTGCTGCACTCACCTGTGGACGATGGCAATTGCAGACTCCACAGGCAGTGTGCAGGGCAGCATGGCGTAGGTCAAGATCCGCACGGGCAGCAGGTTGCTGACTTTGCTCAGGAAACCGCCGGAGTCTTTAATTAGTTTGCTCAGGACTGAAAAAACCATTTTGGAGATTCATCTCCCTGGTAGGAGATGGGGCTCTGGCCTGTCACCTCAGCACTCTGGGAGGCTGAGGCAGGAGGATCTCAAGTTTGAGTCTAGCCTGGGCAATTTAGCAACCTAGTGGGACTCTGTTTTAAAAAATGTGACGAAGAAAAGCTGGGCGTGGTGGCGCACGCCTGTAATCCCAGCACTCGGGAGGCTGAGGCAGGAGGATCCCTACGAGTTCAAGACCAGCCTGGGCTACAAACTGAGCTCAAGGCCAGCCTGAACTACACAGGGAGACCCTGTCTCAAAAAGACAAAACACAAAACAAAATGCAAAAAATAAGTGAAACAGTGTTGTTCAGCGCAAAGGCCTGGGCTCAAGCCTCGGTACTGCTGGGGGAACACAGGTTCCCAATTAAACTGTAAGGAAGGACCGTGGACTTTTTCTCCACCCCTCCACCACTGCCGTACCTACAGTGAGCGAGGGCGACAGGGACTCCAGGATGCGCTCGTCCCAGGGCCTGATGCTGAGACGCAGGTGGTCCAGCAGCTCACCGACCTCGGCCAGGCCCTGCACTGGGCCTTCCCAGCTGTGCGCTGCGACCTCCGGCTTCTGCTCTCGCTTGGAGAACGTCAGGCTGGGCTGGGGCCCATTGCAGATGCCTGGGGCGGGCAGGATTCAGGAAAGGGGGGCTTGAGCACCGGACCTGTTTCCAGGCTCAGACTTGCCCCAGGAGGTGGTGGAAAGGAACAGAGCAGCCTGCTGCTCCCCAGAAGCCAGGGCTGGGGTGGCACCAGGGCAGGAATCTGCAGCAGGGAGAATGAGGCGCTCAGCAGGGCTCTGTCCCTACCTCCGCCGCCCACAGAGAAAGGGAAGGGAGTCCTGACTCATTTGTCACAGCTCCGCTGCAGTCCAGGCCCTGCTGAGCACTGGACGGGCAGCCCTGACCAGGCTCTCCACTGTGGCCATTCACACCATCTCCATTTCCCTGCCCAGATACAGAGGTTGGGGCTTTGGCCAGGGTCACATGGCTAGAAGGCAGGCGGCAGAGCCAGGTCTGGCGTGGGAGGCATCAGAGGGCGACAGGGAAGCCCTAAGTGTGCTCGGTGCCCTCTGTAGTGACTGATCATGACTGGGGGGCGTCCCGCACTGCCCGGGGAGAAAGCCCAGGGACCACTGCACCCCGTCCGCAAGGCACCCCAGGATCTCCCTGATGGTCCGGGTCTCTGCTCTGCCACCCCTCCCCCTCCCAGCTGCTGCCTCCTAATATGGCCCAGGGATCCCTTTCCAGTCAGGTGAGCCCTGCCAAGGTCCTGGCCAGCGAGTGCAGCCCACTTCCCTTACCCGGGGCATCCTCTTCCCCAATCTCCTCAGGTCCTTTCCAAATCCCTCTGGACCAGTTTCCGTATCAGACTCTGCCCGGCCCCATCTTCAGCCCAGCCAAGTCCTCACTGTCTCCCTGCCCTCCAGAATGCTGATGCAACCTCTGTTTGCATTTGCTTTCGAGGGGGGTCCCCATCACATCGCCCACACTGGCTTCCATCTCCTGGCTCAAGCAGTCCTCCTGCCTCAGCCTCCTGAATGGCTGGGATCACAAGTGCCACCATCATACCTGAGCCTGCTCTTGCCCTCTCTCTACTACGGCTGGACAGGCTCTCCTGGGGTCCACCCCACTCTTGCTCCAGGGCTCTCAATGGCTCCCTAGTGCTGCAAGATGCAAACCCCTCCGAAGTCTACAAGGCCCAGCCAGCACCACAGTTGCCCCCCCACACACACACCATGTCTAGCCCTCTCTGACACACAGGGCATGGTGACCGCAGGCCCCATGTCCCCAGGTCCCAGGCTCCAGTTCTATCAGATCTGTGCTCTCTCCGCACCTCACATCCTCCGCTGCAAGGTCCCACAGCGCCCGCCTCTTCCGGTCAGCCCACCCTGTCCCTTTCTCCACTCTGTTCCCCTGACCACTGCTGCCAGTGGTCACCTCCTTCACCACAGTGTCCCTGGCTCATGGGCCCCCAGCCAGGCACCCAGGAGGGGTGCAAAGGGCACTCATATGTCCTCTAAAATCGTATGTCACCTTGGTGACAGCCTAATTCAAAGCTCCAACACAGGGGCAGAAATCAAACAGTTCCCACGCATCTGGAACCCAGTTCTGCTAGGACACAGCTGTGGTGCACAGGGACCCGGGAGGGCAGCTTGTCACTGGGATCCCAGACTGGGACAGAGTCAGCTGGCACTGCAGTCTCACGGGGCCACTGCGGTCTATACAGCCCCCGGTCACAGCAACGAGACCATGTGACCATGTCCTTGCCCAGTTCTGTAGCCCGAGCGAGGCAAGGAGGGCGCCAAGGCGGGCACCTGCCGGGGAAGCAGGACCAGCCAGCCCCACCCCACCCGATGTGGCGGGGCCCAGTGGGGACCGCGGTTGGACCTCTGCATCTGGACCCCTCCTGGGACTCATTTAACCTCACCCTGCATCAGCCAAAGGCTCCCAGGGACTCAGCAGAAAGAAAAGCAAGGTGGGGGCGCTGGGGCCCAACTCCAGGGCCTCTGCGCAGGTCTGTAAATGGGCCGGAGGTTTCTTGATCTTGGGGCTGCGGGGTGAGGGGAGCAAGACAACACAGGAAGACACTGGGCAACAGGGGACAGAACAGAGGGCCACCAGGTTCCCAAGACCACGGCGGGAGCTGGGCAACAGACGCCAGCTGGACTCACCTTTCTCCTCCAAGAAGCGGAGTGCGTCCAGGTAGCCTCGGAGGCAGAGCTCCCCTATCACCTGCAAGCCAACCACACCGGTCACACAGGTGCCCGCTGTGTGGCTGAGGCTGCTGACTACAGCTGTGAGTCAGAATTACATTGGTAACTAAGATAAAAATCAAAATTCCTGGGCCAGGGGTGCTGTGCCCGCCTAGCCCATGCAAGACTTGGGTTTCAACCCCCCCCCCCCCCCCGTACCCTGGAGAACCCTAGGTCCATGGGCTGCAGCCCAATTACATCAGGCCCTGTCCCTGGAAGCCCTCAGGGCTTCGAGTCTGCCTGTGTGACCCCAGGTGATATCTGGGACCAGGTGGCTGCCCCTAAGCTCCTGGGACGGACAAGAGCTTTTCCTGGAGTTCACTGTCACTGCCGGTGACAAAGTCTCCCTGTCCTTCTGTACAGACAGCAGTTCACAGCTCACAACTTACAGCTCTGTGCACGCAGAGGAAGGTGGGCTCAGTGCCCCAGGGGCTCTCACCTTGAGGTTGGGAGGGAACATGGTCCTGGAGAGGAGGTAGAGGTTCCCCAGACACAGGCGGAAGCTCAGGTTGCCAGCGGTCACCTGCATGAAGTTCGTGGACTTGATCTTCGGGCAGATGTCACACTCCCCATAGTAGGGGGACACCGTGATGGTCGTCTGGGAGTCCAGGACCGGCAGGTTGTTGCTCACACCTCCATCCACGTAACGCTTCAAAGAAGGAGACAGAGGACCGCTACCGTCCACAGCTCCGCACTCACGTTCAGTGCACAAGGAGCAGAGGACTCACAGAGCGGCTTAGGAGTCTCTCTCAGGGTCAATCCTGCCCAAGCGTGTCTGTAATGGGGGAGACCTGGCTACTCATGCTGGCCTTCAGGGCCACCACGTACTGTTATATAGAATGTGCACTGCACAACAACGGCTGGTACCAAACAAGACTGATGGAGGCTGGGGTACAGGTACCTAAGTAGGTCCTAAGGTCAGGGGTTCAAATCCACAATCCTCCTGCTCTTGGGAAATCTGGGACAAGATATTTAGCCCATGAGCCTCTCTTTCACCATACCTCGGAGAGGAAAACCAACAACTTGAAGGGGTATTGAGATTAAATCAATGGGCCTTGAACCTAGAAAATCTCCCACATACGGCACTAAGCTGAATAATAATATTATTACTTTGGTACGGGGAATCAAAGTCAGGACCTTGCTCTTGCCAGGCAGGTGTTTATGCTACTGAGCTATATCTCCGACCCTAGCTGAGTTATTCTTAAGATGATTTCACCTTCATCTGTGCTCTTGGGCTGGGGATACAGCTTAGCAGCACAGCGCCTGCCTGGCAAGCACAAGGTCCTGAGTTCAATTCCCAGTACCAAAAAAAAAAAAAAAAAAAAAATAGCTGAATACAAGTGAGTTGTTCCTATCTGAGCCCTTGAGCAATGACATTACTGCCCACCCCTGGGCAGGGGCAGGCTGGGTACAGTGTGTTTGCACCCGGGAGCCAGGGTTTGGACCTAGCTCTAGCCCTGCTACCAGGCTCAAACTGGGGGCTGTCAAGAAGCCTCTGAGGACCTCATCACCGATCCCTGCAGTCAGGGACACCCCAGAGCACCATTTGGCTCCCAACAAGAGAGAATCAACCACCTTCAGCCACATCTCAGCCACCAAGAGATGCTCGCCCAGAGTCCAGAACAGGTCAGATGGGCACCCGCGTGCATTATCAAGATTTCTATGGCAGGGGCTGGGGATTTAGCTCAGCGGCATAAGCGCCTGCCTTGCAAGCAGGCAGTCGTGAGTTCGATCCCTGGTACCGATAAAAAGGAAAAAGACAAAAAAAAAAAAAATTTCTATGGCAAAGCCAAGGGGATCCACAGTTTGAGTTCTGCCTGGGAAATGTAGCAACATTCAGTCTCAAAATTAAAAAAGATAAAAAATAACAGCAGGCCCATGGGTGGATCCCTGGTACCAACAAAAAATAAAAATACAATCAGGAATCTTCAGCGAAGCCTGAGGAGGAGCGAGTCTGGTCTATCGCCGTCATTTCTCTCACCTACTTAGACTTTCCCAGAGGTGGCGCTGGGTGTGAGGCCCAGGCAAGCTGCGGGCCCCTGACACTGCTCAGCCACCGAGCTGCGTGCCAGCGCGAGCTTTTCTGCAGCACCGCCTAAGCTGCTCAGGCTCAGGACCAGCACATGTGACCTAGTTTCCATCAGAACTCCCAGGAGGGCACAGGACTGACCGTGCCTCTGCTGTGTCAGCTGACCTGGCAATCGCCCCATGGCTGGCTGTGTCCCCAGGCTGGAGGAAGGGACCGATGACGATGGTGGGGTGGCACTGAAGGAGCCCACCCTCCCCAAGTCCCCAGCCTGGGCTCTGTGCTAAGCTCGTCCATGTTGCATGGCCGCAGAGCCCCGTATTGCAAAGTGCATCTTGGAAGGAAAGGACAGTCCAAGCTCCCTTCCACTTGTGGTGCATAGCCCAGGGTGACCGCTTCATGGCTTCGGACCTTAGTCTCTCATGCCACAGATAGCACAGGGGCCAACACCGGAAACCAAGCTGCATTTAGGTCACTCCCGGGCAGGGTCCAGCCCCAGAGGACAAGAGTGGCCTTGCAGGGCACCACACGAGCTGTGCCTGAGGGAGGCAGCAGAGGGCAGCCGCAGCCGCCTCCCCTTGCAGATGGAACTCTGCCGCTGGTGATTTTATCAATTACTGTGTGACCTTAAAAGGCAAAGACTGGACAGTCTCGCTGGGCTTATGCATTGCAAAGCAGAAAAAACAAAACAAAGCAAACGCCTGTGGAAAGCCAGATGCAGAGTTTTGCTGCTGTTGGAAAATACCTGGCCGCTCCGCCCCTCCCAGGCAGTGAAGCTCTACCTCACACGGATAATGGATCCCTAAGCGTCCTGAACCAGGCTGCCGGGAAGTGCGCACAGGCAGGTCAAGCAAAGCAGATGACACGTGTCCCTCACAGGCAGCAAGGTGTTTCGCTGCCCAGGAGTCAGTTTTACTGCCCAGGCGGCCGGAAGCTGGTCCAGGGATAGTCTGACCGCAAGGCTGAAAGCCGGGAGGCTCACACCTTGCAGAGACAAGCCAGACTCCAAAGCACTTCCAAGCAGGCTCCCAGGACTCAGCACCCGCTCCCGTGCCGCTGCCACCTTGGTGCACTTACCACACCCCTGAAGGTCGGAGGGATTAAGCCACAGAAGAAGGGGATGAAGCAGGAACACAGCAAGGCCTGTGGGGACGGCAGCAAGTCAGGGCACCGTCCGTGTGCAAACTTCCCAGACCCTTCCCAGCCTTCCCAGAGCCATCTGGGACCGCACTGAAACGCTCCTGCACACAGGAGCGTTGATGCAGGTGGGTGGGCCACAGCAAACCTCCGCACTGGTCCTTGAGGCCCACGGGTCTGACAGCAGCCTGAGCTGCTTACCCTTACGGCTCACCCCACTTTCCGGCTCTTGCTCCCCAGGACGGCTGTGACTGGCTGTCACAGATGGGACAGAGACACCATGAAGCGTAAGCTTGGTGGCTGCCCGGGGCTGGACCAGTGCTGTCCTTATAAGAATCAGGGAGCTGGTGGAACCATGGCTGCTGGTTCTTCTACGGCAGGTCAGCGGGAAGCTCAGAGACCCAACAGCATCAACAGGCTCCCCGGGGATGCCCTCTCAGGATCCGCAAACCCAACTTCAGAAGCAAAGTGCTAGATACACTTGAACTGGTCTTGAACTCATTATGTAGCCCAGGCTGACCAGGTACTCATAGCAATCCTCCTGCCTCAGCTACCCAAGTGCCGGGAATACAGGTGTGCACCATCATGGCTGGCTTTAAAAGATTTTTTTAATTTTGTTAATTATCTTCTGGTTGTCAGGCCCTAAGAAAGGGGCTCTGGAGGTCTCCTCCTTGTAGACGGAACGGTGTGAGGGGAGGAGCGCACCCGTGACAGTTTCCCCGGACAGGCGGAACCTACACGGAGTCTTAAAGAAGGGAGAGGAGTTATTTCAAACTGAAAGAACTGGGCCGGCACTGCTCACTCATCTAGCATGCACGAGGCCCTGGGTTCCATCCCCAGGATTGCAGGGAAGAAAAAAAAATCAGGGGAGGGGACTGTCCTGGAGGACACAAGGTTGACAAACACCAGGAAACACAGAGTTTATGTCATGTGAGGCGGGGGCCTTTGCAACCCTCTCTGTGGCTTTCTTACTCCACGACCCCTGCACACCCAGCAAAGCAAACGGCTTACATCCAGTACTTCCTGCTTGGATTGGAAGTCGGACACCAGCACGTTCTGCCCGTCCGACACTCTGGTGAGCGAGATGCAGATTCTGCCGGAGATGAGCTGGTGCACGTTGTCCGGGAGGATCTCCTGGAGCCCCTCCTGCAGGATACTGCTCAGGTTGCAATACGGGTGGAGGGTGCCCATGCTCCTTGCCCTGGCCTTGCGGACAATGTGCATGAGCATCTGCAGAATCCGGTCTGGGGAAAGAAACAAATACATGAAAGAAGATGCCACCATGAGACAAGGGATGCTTTGGGGCAAGACCAGAAGCCAGGAGGCCCCACAGCTGCCTCTGGACCTGAGTGCATGGACACAGTAGCCACCTACACCCCTGGAGCATGGCACTAGTCTCCCTGAAGTGTGTCCAACACACCCCACACCTCAAAGCTTAGCAGGAAGCAGCTCATCAACAATGGTTTGGCCAGGCATGGTGATGCAAGCCTGGAATCCCAGCACTCAGGAGGCTGAGGCAGGAGGATTGCTGTGAGTTTGAGACCAGCCTGAACTGCATAGCCAAGTCCCTTCCTCAAAAAGACAAAAAAAAAGCGCTTGTATTGATTAGATGTAAAAATAATATTAGGGGTACAGTAGGCTCACTGAAACTAAGTTCACCTATGGGTCTCACTGTCAACACAGCAACAACAAGGAAGCAGGACATGGCGTGCGGGCCTGTGGTATATTTTCACTGACCTCAGCTCCCAGACAAAGCCTATGACAGCATCCCAGTTGTGTGTCCACAAAGCCAGGTACACAGCAGCACCTCAGCTTTGGCATGGATGGTCTTGCTCTTATGGGGTGCAGCAGAAAGAATGTGTGCTTGGCCTGAGTCTGTCATGTAGGTTAAGAGTTACCCACACATGGGCCAGGCATGGTGGTGCACACCTGTGATCCCAGCACTTGGGAGGCTGAGGCAAGAGGATGCCCCTGCGTTCAAGGCCAGCCTGGACTACATAGTGAAGCCCTGCCTCAGAGAGAGAGAGAGAGAGACAGAGAGACAGAGACAGAGAGAGAGAGAGAAAGAATGAGGGTAAATGTAATCTCTAGGGTGTTCCACATACACGATGCTGCCAGGAAATAACTAGCCCCCACCGTAAGCCCCTAATGCCAGACTGAACCAGACCATGTCGTGGGCACGGTCATGGCCCCATCAGTGATTCACCCCGACACTGGCACACGAGCCCGCCTCTGCCATCTACCCCAGCTGGCCACTAATCCCAGGCTGCACACAAAGAGACATGTCCTCAGCCTATCCAGATCTGCCTCTGCCCTGGTTCCCTGCTGTTCCCGCCCATCTGCTGAACCTGGCTAGGGAGACCCTGTACCTGCTGGCAGACTGCCATCTCTTCTTCAAGGTCCAGCCTCTGCTCAGATGCCCCAGGGACCTGGGCCCAAGTTGCAGAGCCCCAGGGAGATGCTACTCAGCAGGTCCCTCCTGGGACCCAGATATCAAAACAGGAAAAGAAGACTTCTGGAGCAACAGGGGAGTGGTTCCTAGTCCTGACTTTTCTGTCCTGTTTTCCCAGGACGTGGTGGCCCCTGTGTCTCCCCAAGTCCTGCACCTGCCCTCTCTCCAGGACTCAGTGTTTTTGCTTATGACACTTAAATCTTGTCCCACTCAGCACTGGGCCACGTGGTCCCCGGAGGCCAGGATACAAGAGTGGCTTTTATCATAGCTAAAGCCCTGGGCACGTAGACAGCTGGCTGAGTCCTCCCTGAGGGGACACACTGTGCCCTTTGCTCTTCTCTCCCTTGCTGGGGAAGACAGACTGCAGGGCAGGTACCCTCCAGGGCAGACTCTCCTAATCCCAAATCCAATCAGGCCAGGGTGTCCTCACAGATCCTGCCCAATGGAAGAGCTTGGCTGGTGTGCCGGTGGCTTCTCCACTACTGCCCAAGTCACACCCTGCTGGCTTGGCAGGCAGAGCAAACAGAAACAGCAAAAGAAGCCCAGACAAACAAAAAATGATAGGGAGGCACAGTTATTACACCTGGGGATGTTTGGTGTCACCAGCTCCCTGACTCAGAACTCCTGGGTGACAACACCTGGGGTCCTGGGAGAGAAGCCACATGCTCCTAGTTTGGGTTAAGGAGAAAACCCTGCCTCCTGCTTCCCCTCCACGTGGATAAATGTTTAATTAGGCCAAGAATCAAATGTCTGGGACCTCACTGTCAGGGAGGACGAGCTGGGCAGGAGACAGCTGGGCCAAGCTCAGCATTCGCTGGGCAAGATGGGATGGGGGCAGGTCTGGGGGTCTATTCCAGCTTCAGGGGAGAGGTTCAGGGAGGGAGAAGAGGAGAAAGAAAGGGAAACACTTCCCATCCCGCATCCTCCATTTCTGGGCTCTGCATTTGAAGCTGCCGAAGGGTGGCCCCCATGGAGTGGGCGGGCCATGAGCTAAGGGCGGCTAAGAGATCTGAGTTTGAGTCCAGCCTGGGCAACTTTGTGAGTTAGCAAAGACTGTCTCAAAATAACAATTTTTTTTAAATAACAAAATTTTTTTAAAATTTTGTTTTTCATACCAGGGTCTCAATAAGCAGTTCAGGCTGGCCTTGAACTCACTGTGTAGCTCCAGCTGGCCTTGAACTCAAGGTGATGCTCCTGCTCCAGCCTCCAGAGTGCTGGGATTACAGGGGTGTGTACCATACCCAGCAACAAACTAAGAAGCAAAACATAAAAGGGATGGAGAAGCTGAGGCTCTAGCTCGGTCGGATCCTATCCCCAGCATCTCCCACCCGCTCACACCCGCGTCTTCAGTCTCTAGTGGAGCTGGAGCCAAGGCCTCAAGGGCCCAGAATGCCGGGAGCACCACCACCTCGAGCTTCCCCACCAAGTATCCCACTCCCTCCCTCCCTCACCTCTGGAGCTGGGGGATCCCCGCCGTGTCCTGGGACTGGGGGCTCTCTTGGAGGGTTCCCTCCGGTGGGGAGGTGCAAATGTCCGCGACCCCTGAAGCCCAGCTCTCACCCCTACGCCTCCTGGCACACTGCGAGGCGCAGCCGGCACCGCGAGGGAGGGAAACATCTGTCTGAGCGCGTGCAGCCCGGCCCCGGGCCCCCAGCACCCCGCGGTCCCGCACGCACCCATCGGGAGCCCGGTCAGGAAGGTGACCGCGTGCAGCGCCCCCGCCGAGCAGCCGAAGAACATGCGCGCATCGCGCAGGAGGTGCGGGGCGCGCTCGCTCAGGCAGCGCGTCGCCCCAATGTGGTAGAAGGCCAGGAATCCGCCGCCCGAGAAGGACAGGCTCCAGCCGCGCTCGGGGTCGTACATGGCCGCTCGGGTCCGCGCCGCTAGCGTCCCGCGCGCAGGCGTCGCCAGCTCTGCCGCGCCCCGGCAGCCACCAGGCAGGTTGCCGCATGACGTCACGCGACGGCCCCGCCCCTCGGGTCATGCAAATGAGCCTACGAGACGCCCGATGGGCGGGCAGGAAACTCGCCCCGCCCTTCCTTCTCGGAGGCGGGGCCCAGGAACACCCTACCTGGGCGGGGGGGAGGAGTTTTCCCCAAAGGAGGGATGCAGAGATGTTGGGGAGAATTCTCGACTTGCCTCCCCCACTATTTTTTTTAAACTGGGAATTGAACCCAGGACCCTCACATTTCCAGCCCTTTTTAAACTTCTGAGACAGCGTCTCACTGAATCCGGCTCGAACTTGCCATCCGCCTACTCCTCCCAGGCGTGCACCACAGAACTACGCTGGCTTTTCTGTTTCTTTTCATTCGAGTCCACGAGAAAGTCGCAGGTGGAGCCAACGTATGTCCTTAACATCCTTCTGACATGCTCTCTGTCTCTTTCTTTCCCGCTTTCCTCAGGGGGAGGGGGTTTGAGACAGGGAAGACCCTGTAAGAACTGTGTATCACAACCTGGCCTCGAATTCCTGATCCTCCTGTCTCAGCCTCCTAAATGTTAGAGTTACAGACAGATGCCACCACGTTCAGATCCCTTTGACATTTTTTCCCCATTTCTTTTTTTATGACATCAGCCAGCATAAATTTGGCCCACTATGTAAATAATTTAATTTAGTGCCTCTGTGTTTTCTTGTTTGTTTGAGACAGGGTCTCACTAGGTAGTGCAGGCTGGCCTTGAACTCAGTATGTAGCTCAAGCTGGCCTCTAATTCATGGTGATCCTCCTGCCTCAGCCTCTGGAGTGCTGGGATTGTAGGCTTGCACCACCATACTTGCTTTGCTTTCTTGCACTTTTTGTTTGGCTCGATTGTCTTTGATGCACAGTAAGTGACAGAGATTCGCCACATAATGACACTCACAGGAAGTTTTCCTAAGTGTCATAGTAAGTACAGGCCATGATTGACAGGTGTGGGGCAGGAAGAAGGAGGGGGCTGAGAGGTGGAGAAGGGAGAGCTGGTGATTTCTGCAGCCCTCTGTGGGCCTCATCCAGGCTGCTACAAAATAACGCTGACCAAGTGGTCTATGAGCAGGCTGCAATTCCACTTCGTGGGCTGAGAAGCCCAAGTCTGGGTTGAGGCAGATTCTGTAAGGTGAGGGTGGCCCCCAAACAGATCACTTTCTCCTTGCGCCCTTCCTGCTCCCCTCTTCAGACCTGGTGAGCACCCCTCAGCCTCTTCCAGGTTCCGTGTCCTTATCTGCAGCCTGCAGAAAGAACAGCTGGACACAGGTCAGCAGAGGTGAAAATGTGATGAGCAGCCAGAGGCCAGCGGCCAGCACAGCACCTCAGCCCTGGCTCCACAAACCGGCTCCAGGCTCCAGCCCCGTGCTGCCAGCAGGCAGAGCTGGAAACGTCTACCCTGAGCTCAGCATGTGGCCCCCGGGGAAGACTGTGTTTCTTCACCTATTATCCCAGGAAAGGTGTAGGTGTTAGTGATTGTGCCCTGCTGGCCTCAAGCGCCTCCCTCTCCCCCCCCCACTGGAAAAAAGAGGGGGTGTCAGGTCCTCCCCAGAGGTAGGAAGCAGTCCCAGGAGCCCCAGCGGGCGTCTCCCTGGCTCCTGATTCTCAGTCACCAGGATCCATCTGGAGATGGATGGGCAACAGCTGTCTACGAAGGCTGGGAAACCATTTTCATTGTGAAACGGGGCTGCTGAATTTGCATTTGGAAAGCTGCAGCTCTGGTTACAAAGTATGAAACGCGATATTTTAGCAACTAAGCAGGTGTGAAACAGCGGCACTGCTAACCTTCCTAGCACGAAGTTTTTAATAAGGTTTTCCTTTCCAGAGCTGGTAAATCATTTATGTTTCAAAAATGGTAGCACTTACCTGTAATCTCAATACTCTGGGAGGCTGAGGCAGGGAGATGGCAAGTCCGAGACAATTGAGTGACTTTAGGGAGAGCCTGTCACAAAGATAAAACAGGGCTGGAGATGTAGCTTAGTGTTTCATTCCCAGTACGGGGGCGCTTTTATGTGATATGGTGGGGAACCAGCTCATCCTGGTCTGCCTGAGCTGGGCCAAGGGTCAACGCTAGTTCTCTCACTCTGGGCAAATGCCAGGGGCAGATTTGCCTGACTAATAAACCCCTAGGATCGTTGGTCTTACTGGACACTAGGAGAGGACACAGAGAATGAAAGGCCAGCGCAGAGTGGAAGCAAGTTCACCACTGGTCCTCATTAGCCACAGACTCTGTTTAGGGACTCACCTACTTAACTCCAGAGTCAAATGTGTGAGGCGTGGTTGTTGGGGCTTGCTTAGTGCCCTGTGAAACTTTGGGTTGCCTGGCTGGCCCCTCCCAGCTGAGGCTGAGCAAGCTGTCGTGTTTGGTTCCCACCATGTTACTCTGTGGTCCGTTCAGTGCCATGTTTTTCACATTTGAGGTGCTCTGTTGGGGATTTTGCTATTTAAATGACCCTCATCCAGGGCTGAAGCTCCAGCCGGCGCTCCCAAGTGCTGGAAGAGTGTACCGCACCTTACAGAGACAGGGCAGTTAAGGAGGCCTCACCCTGTTCAATGTTAGTGAACTGACAGTTTGTATCAAGCCGGGTGTCTTTAAACACAATTGACAAAATAAGGTGTGGGGAGTTGGGGATGCAGCTCAGGGGCAGTGCTAGCCTAGCACAAATGAATCCCTGGGTTCCATACCCAGTACTGGAAAAAAGCCAGGCAGGGTGACTCAGGTCTGTAATCACCAGCAAGTCTGCACGCTGGGAGGCTGAAGCAGGAAGCTTGCAAGACTGAGCCCAACCTGAGCAACAAAATACCTTTCCTTCAACCAGTGTTGCACTAGCAAAAAGAGCTTCGTTATATTTGTATTATACCAAAATACCTGTAATGTGGCCTACTGTTCTGTATGCGTGTTTCTTTTCCTGTGGGTGACCTAACTGATACATTAATCAATGCTCTCCTCTTTAAAGAATTGTAAAACCTAACCTAATTGATATGTTAACCATTGTTGCCCTCTACAAGTAACAGACATGGTGCTAAAATAAGCTAACAAAGGTTGTTAATTACTGCTGGACTACTCTGCCCTCTGCTAAGGAAAACAAAGATCTTCCTCATTAGCAGATTTCCTGATCCACGCCCATAACCCCTTACTGTGTAAATTGTGATGTGTCAAAGGTGGCAAGTATAGAGGAGCAACACACAGCTTTTGCAATCTCCAACTGCACTGTGTCGCTGGGCCCAGGATAAAATAAAGCAGTGCTGCTTTTTAAAATATGTTTTTGCCTCATTTTTTGAACTCAAGTTTGGGGGCTCGTTTGTGGATTACAAGACCAGCTGTCTCGGGGCTGGGGCTTTAGCTCGGCGGCATAAGCGCCTGCCTTGCAAGCAGGCAGTCGTGAGTTTGATCCCCAGTACCGATAAAAAGGAAAAAGATAAAAAAAAAAAAAAAAAAAAAGACCAGCTGTCTCAGTCTATCCTATGCTACTGTAACAGAAGGCCCTAGAGGAGATCTTTGAGAAAGAACTGATGTTTATCTCTCACACTTCCCAAGGCCAAGTTTTATTTATTTTTTTGTTTGTTTGTTTTTACCCGCAGCCTTTCCCGCAGCAGCCTTAGCCTGTTTCCCACAGGAGGAAACTTCACTGCCCCGGGACCTCAGGATACAGGCTCAGTGCATGTGACAGAGGGGACACAGGTGATCGATCAGAGCAGGCCCTGCTGTGGGTCTGGGCTGAGCAACCACAGAATCAGTGTAGTGGGACACACGCCCAGTCCAAGCGTTGCATGACTTGGGAGCCTCCATGATGACAGGGACAACCCAAGAGGCCATGAAGCTGAGTGCTTCAGTACCAGGCTCCAGGAAGCCCAGGCCAGTGTGACAGAATCAAGGACCAGAAGCTGCAGTGGGGCTTGGGGACACCTCAAGCCTGTGTTCCCCAGAAGTGACAACAGTGCTGCTTCTCTTGGTCACCAGAGGGCCCTCCCCCAAGGAAGGGGTCTCGGGGCAAAGGGATTTCTCAGATTCCTTCAGTGTAATGTTTTCGGATGCCAAGATGCCATATTTTGTGGTGACATGTTCTGAGCCCTGTCCAAACTTGTTTGTTTATGTGTGGGTTGTAAGGACTGAATCCAGGGCTTTTGCCCTGAGCTACATCCTCCTCTTCCTCCTCCTACTTACTGTATTTTATACATTTTGAGACAGGATCTTGTTCAGTTGCTACACTGCCTGGGATGAGCTCCAACCTGTGATCCTCCTGCCTCAGCCTCCCAGAGTGCTAGGGTTATAGGTGTGTACTATCACACACACCTTACCCTGTTGGTATCTGGCTAGACTTTTCCACCAGGTGCAGGGAGTGGTTCAGAGGTACGGCATGAATGCAAGGTAGGTGTTAAAATTCTGACCATCCAGCTGAGCAGCTGGCCCTGCCCTGTCAATCTCAGAGATTCAGGACAGGGACACAGAGCAGAGTTCCTGATCCCTGAGCCTGAGGCCAATCAGCATGTGCTGGCTTCAGTTCCTCCTGTGTGAAATCGAGCAGGTTTTCCACATGACCACCCAGAGCTGGAGTCAGGCTGAGGAACAGGGCATACAAGACACCACTAACCTGCCAGAAGCTCACTACCTTTTTATTGCTTGCTACTTTTTTTTTTTTTTTTTTTTTGGTACCAGGAATCGAACTCACAACCTTGTGCTTGCCAAGCTGGTGCTTATGCTGCTGAGCTAAATCCCCAGCCATCTGCTACCTTTATAAATGCAAAACCTCACTGCCATTTGCACATGCCATCCAATTCTTTGTTCAGAACCTGGAAAGAATCCCTAGAATGAGTCTATTGAGACCCCAGAATCTGGGAGGCAACGTGCTTGGCCCAGACGGGACCCTGAGTTTGATCCCCAGCTCTGTGGGGGGCAGAGGAAAGAAAAAGAGAGGGAAGCAACGTTTTCTGTGTGCGCCTAAGGAGCTGTAGAGAAAGGTAGCTCCGGGGAGGAGAGAGGAACTTCCCCACTGTTAAAAACATCACAGAGGGGCTGGGGATTTAGCTCGGGGGCATAAGCGCCTGCCTTGCAAGCAGGCAGTTGTGCGTTCAATCCCCGGTACCGATAAAAAGGAAAAAGACCAAAAAACAAAACAAAACAAAAACAAAAACCACATCACGGGATGGGACCTGATTCCTGATTCCCTGGTGATGAGGAACCACTGTAACCACGCAGCTCTAGCAGCTCGCAGCTGGCCTGGACGCTGTGATAGAATCACTCTCACTTCCTCCTAGTCGTTCCCCTAACCGTTCCCCAACCTCTAAGGCCCCATCCCTTTCACATGGATCCCTGAATTCCATGCTGCCTCTTCCCTTTAGCGCTGATGAACCGACTTCCAGAAAAGCAAGTGTGTCAGTCTGAGAAGGAAACCCGGATTCCGACCCAGGGAGTAGAGGTCCTTTGAGGTTCTGGAGAGGAAGAAGCCGAGGTAAGCACAGAGCGCTGAGCTTCTTGGAGAGGAAGATCCCACCCAGGGCTCGGCCATCCTGGCCACCAGCTCACTGCGTCCCCGCCCCGGCCCCCACTGCCTTTTTCCTCTTGTAAAAGCTCTTTGCACCTGGAGAAGCCATTGTTTGGGGCTGCAATCCTGCACACACTGGGCTAAAAATTAAAATACGCAACTCCTGATAAAGTTCTGAATCATCAAACAGCCTATGCTGTTTTCCTGACCTCCTTAGAGACGGCAGTCCATGCTGCCCAGAGAGACAGCAATCCAAATTGTCTAACCTGATCATTATGCCAATTAAAGCCCCGACACAGTCTGGTGACTTCAGGTGACCTCCATTTGCCTGTTGTTGTCCCTCCTTAGTCGTCCTTACACGGAATGCCACTCTGCAGTGAGCCCTCCCTTTTGTTTCTGCTTTCTTCAGAGGTCACCCGTGAACCAAACTCCTCGCCTGCCCCATTGGCACGTGGGCATTCCATGGAATGGGGCGTTGCTTGATTCCAGACTTGACAAGAAAGCCAATTAGACTGAATTATTTGTGTGCATATAGTGCCAGCTACCCAAGAAGGTAACACAGGCGAATAATTTGAGCCCAGGGGTTCAACACAGTGAGATCCTGTCTTAAAAAAAAAACCTACAAAATTCGAAGCACTGTAACGCTGTCTCCTGACATTCCTCTCTGGCTTCTGTAACTTTCTGTGATCTGGGATTTCCAACCCTGGCAACTCAGCCTTCATCAAAGCTCATTAGTTTCCTGAGTCTGTCTTTATGGTGTTTCATGGGGACTCATGCAAAGTCTCTGAAGGTACTTCCCACCCCAGTTCTCTGCTGGACTGTAGACTCCAGGAGGCCAGGACCATCCTGCTCAGCATGGAGTCCCCAGCAGTAGCCCTGAATTAGTTCCACATGTCTTGCTCATTGGGTGTGAATGAGTGAATCAATCAATCAGTGAGTTTGCAATGAATACCCTTTCCCCATGCCGAACTAAACACGGACTCTTTTCCAAACTTAACTGACTTCACAGACTTACAGGCTTTCTGAACTCCACTGTAGATCTCAAATATCCCACAAGTCTCACCCAACCATGCGGTTGGATCACAGATCACCATGCTCACCAGTGGATTCATGTACAGATGATTCAAGGCTGAGTGTGCTGTGAGCAGGTGGAGCTGGCTGGAGGAGGGGGATCCCTGGGGCGAGGCTTGGAAGATGGATTCTTGGCCCCAGCTTCACTTTTCTCTGTCTCCTTCCTGGCTGCCATAGTTGGAGCAACTTCTCTGCCAGGACCTTCTTGCCGTGAAACCAACTGGTCATGGACTGAAGCCTCTGAATCGTGAGCCAAAGAAAAATTTCCTCCTTTACGTTACAGGAGTCAGGTGCCTGGTCCCCGCAACAGCAAGGCTGAATAATATACTAATAAAGTAAAATCTCCAAGGTGTCTTAAATTTAACTATAAGGCCCAGAGGATGAAGGGAAGAGAACAGAGAAGTTAATCAGCTAACTGGAAAATCAACACAAAATTTGTGTATCTTGGAACCTTGATTTAAATCCCATCCTGGCCAACAACCAGAGCTGCAGCTTCCTATTTATGTATAAATTTTCTGCAGTTTATGTCTAAAGCAAAACATTCCCAAACCAGAAATTACTTCTCCTTATGCAATGAGGAGGAAGAGGAATAGAGGAAGGGAACGAAAAAGAGGAGGAGGAGGAGGAGGAGGAGGAGGAGGAGGAGTGTCGATGTCCGCTCCCGGCCGGCAGGAAGGACACACGACACAGTCTGGTAGTGGACAACCTTTTCTTTTTATTTTCCTTCTCCGTACAGCCTGCCCTGGGTTCTCCCAGCTGAAGCCTCCTTTGGTCCGCTCCCCGCGGCTCCTTTTGTGCTTCAGCCTGCCCCAAAGCCTCTACCGGTCCGCTCTCCGCGGCTCCTTTTGGGCTTCTACTTCCGGGCTTCTACCTGGCTTCTACTTCCGCCCAGGGGTGGCACCGGTATATATACGGGTACAGTGTCCAATCATGTTAAAGTAAGCAAGGCAAGCTGATTGGCTAACATCATCAGTTGCCAGGCAGACTATATTGTTGAGCGGGTTGTTTACGCGGTAAGCAGGAAACTAACATATTCGATGGGAGGGGTAATCTACCTCAGGCCTCACTCTTTACTACAGGCCTCACGTCCGCCAAGTGAGGCGACCGGGCTCGGGGCTGCGGCTCCCAACATCTCCCCCTTTTTTATTTTTTATGAATGTGCGCATCGTAGCCCTTCCTGGACTGGGTGCAGAGGCTTATGCCCTATGTGTAGGCCCACCGTAGGTCCTTGGCTTAGACCCTGGTCGGCCGTCCCATGGTCTGCCAAGGCCCTGAGGCCCTCGTCCTTTTTCTAGGGCCAGGCACAAACTGGACGGAACCTGGATGCACACAAGCTTGCACTCATTTCCTCTCCGTAAAGAAATCCCCTCGGAGAGAAATTTAGACCTGGGCAGCATCTAACAGTCCAGCGGCTTACGTGCAGGATGGGGTAGGGCCTGGCTTAGGTCGAGTCATGCTGGGGAGGCATGCTCTTACCCGTCATTGACTCATCTACCCTGCTATATCATAATTTTTTAGAGGAGGAGTGTGGGAAGCTCACCGTCCCTAGACTCGGTCGTAGGCTAGGCGAGCGAGCCATGCATATGCCTGAGGATCTTCTTGTCCATTTCGGGCTACCGCTATTTCTATTCATCTTGTTGGTTGGTCTGTGATGGATCTCCAGTAGGGCAGGTCTGATCTTTAGTCGAGGGCTTTGTTGTCCGTGTCAGTCTCTCCGGTATCCACAGTGGTTCTCGTCCCGATTCCTGTGGGAAAACACAAACCGCGCCTCGGTTCCAGCTGACCACTGGATCCGGGCCCATCCATTGTCCTGTCAGGACATCTTTCCACTTCACCCACCCTTTATGGTTGGGGGAAGGGTTGCAGTGCTCCACAGCTGGGGAGCGATTATCATTATTTAAATTTAAAAAATTGTGTGTGAATAGTGCCATGGATAATCGTGCCTTTGGGGCCAGGCCTTGGCCTACTCCCCCTTTTTGTTTTTGTAAAATTTCTTTGAGGCTTCTATGAGCCCTCTCAATGATTCCTTGACCTTGGGGATTGTATGGGATACCATGTTTTAATTGAACCTCCATCATTTTGCAGAACTCATTGAAGGCTTTGCCTATATAGGCTGGTCCATTATCAGTTTTTAATATTTTTGGTTTGCCCCATGCGGCCCAAGCTGCCAGGCAATGATTGATCACATTAGACACTTTTTCACCTGTTTCTGCTGTTGCAAATATGACGTGAGAACAGGTGTCTGTGGAAACATGAACATATTTAAGAGTCCCAAACTCCTGTATATGTGTGATGTCCATCTGCCAAACATCACCAGGGATCAAACCTCGAGGGTTTACTCCCATCGGTATGGCAGGTTTGTATGTGGCACAGGAGTCACATAGTCGCACGATATCTCGTGCATCTGCTCTAGAAACATGGAAATGGTTTGCTAGTGTCCTGGCACTGACATGAAACTTATCATGGAAGGCACGGGCTCGCTCGATTGGTGTTAGTAAGGTAAAAATCCATAACGGGCGAGTGGCAGTGTCAGCAGCCGCATTCCCCTGTGCCATAGGCCCTGGCAGGGATGTATGTGCTCTTATGTGGGTGGTGAAGACCTTATGGTGTCTGTTCTGAAGCAATGTCTGGATAGACAGGAACAGCTCTCTAAGATCTATAACATAAACTGGCCAGGACTGAGGGATGGCTGAGAGAGCTGGCAGCCCCCTCTGGACCGCCCCCAGGGACTGCATCTGCGCGTTGACCGCCCTTAGATCATGGAGCAGCCTCCACTTGCCAGACTTTTTCTTAATTATAAAAATGGGGGTGTTCCATGGGGAGGTTGACGGCTTAATATGTCCTAATCTAAGTTGTGTACTGACTATTTCTGACAAGGCTAATAGCTTCTCCTTAGGCAGGGGCCACTGAGGTACCCAAACCGGATCATTTGATCTCCAGGTGATTTTGATCGAAGTGGGTAGGAGAGCTTCTTCAGCGGCCCCTAAGAAAAACCCAATCCTTGCCTACCTTTTTTGTTCTCTACTGGTATTGGGGATGTCCGACCCTGCAGGGCATTGCCCAAGCCTTTGCCGGGGGTATATCCCTGGTTCCTGAGTATATCCTTAGCCTGGGGGGAGCAGTTTGACGTAAGCGTGACATCCATCTGAGTGAGGATGTCCCTTCCCCATAGAGACACTGGCAACTGCAACACAAACGGTTGGAAATGGCCCTGATGACCCTCCTCATCGCACCAGAGCAGGGTTGAAGCACTAACCTGAGGAGCTGACACCATCCCCAGGCCCTGCAGCGTGTTATCTGCAGTGTTGGTGGGCCAGTTGGAAGGCCAATCCTTTCTGGAGATAATGGAACGGTCAGCTCCTGTGTCTAGGAGCCCTGTTATATTCTTGCCATTGACCTTAAGTGAGAGCATGGGCCTTTTATCAAGTGTCATATGGAGTCCCTCAAAGACTTCCCCTGAGGAACCGAAACCTTGACTTTCTCTAATTTTCTGCTTTGAGGGAAATCTCTTGTGGAGACTGGGGAGCAGCAAGAGCTGCGCTATCTTGTCTCCTTTATTAATTACCATAGTACCCACAAGAGATTGAACCATAATTTTAATATGTCCTGTGTAGTCTGAGTCTATGACCCCCGGGACTACTGTGAGACCCCGAAGGGCCGTGGAGGATCTCCCGATCACCAGACCCACGGAATTTTTGGGTAACGGTCCCTTAAAAGTGGTTTCAACCACTTGAACACCCATATCAGGCACTAATATAAGTCCTGAGGCGACACTGAGGTCCACACCTGCTGACCCAGGGGTGGCCCTTGTTGAAGGCTGCCACCCTGAGCTGTCCTGTCTCTGGGGCGGGGGCCCGCCTATGAAGGGGGCCCCCTCTGGCCGTTTTTTGGCTCTCTAGCATCTTGTCCACAAATACGGTTGCCCTGAGCATCAAAGACCGACCTACACTCCTCAGCTTTGTGTGATCCCTTCTTGCATCGCCCACAAACATATGGTTCTTCATTCCTAGGACGAGGCCTAGCATCTGCATTGTTTGGGCAGTGACGTTTAATGTGTCCTGGCTCCCCGCAGGCAAAACACCCTTTAGCCTTACATTCCCCTTCTAACCCGCGAGGTCCCCTCTGCTGTACAGCCGCGGCCAGGAGAGCAGCCACTCCCGAGTTGGAGAGCGGCCCCCCTATCTCTCTGCATATCCTAATCCAGGCATTGAGGTCCTTGTTCTTATGAGGAGCTATCGCTGCTTTGCACTCCTTTGTACACTGTTCGAAAATCAGCTGCCTTACCAGCGGTCGAGCCACTCCCGGATCAGAAAATATCTTATCGGCAGCATCTTGCATTCGGGCCACAAAGTCAACAAATGGCTCTGTGGTACCCTGAATTATTTTTGAAAGACACAAGGAGGCTGTTCCGGCACCACTTACTTGCTTCCAGGCGCGGAGTCCTATGGCATTGATTTGCTCATAGACAGCGCCGGGGAACTGGGTCTGGTCATCAGCGTGCCGACCTTCTCCCATAAGCATTTTTTTGTTCCACCCCCGGTTTCCCCGATTGGCGTTTTTCTCAGCCTGCTCTGCAGAGAACTCTGCATACCAGGCTCGCCAATCCAGGTAACTACCCGAGGGCAGACAGGCCTTTGCCAGCTGAATCCAGTCCGCGGGGGTGAGGGGCCCAGAAGACAGATTCTCCAGCATGGCAATGGTGTAAGGCGCAGTCGGCCCAAAGGTTGTAACTGCATTTTTAAGTTCTCTAATCTGCTTTATCTCAAAAGGCTCCCATACATTGTGTCCCTGGCCCATAGCTACTTGTACAGGAAATATCTCGTAGGGGTCACTATCTATCCCAGGTGGATGTACCTCATGAGACAAGCGTCCCCCCTGCCAAAGCCGCCTGTGAAAATACCGACCCGCCGGCGGCGGAGCATAAGACGGCGGCCGTGATTGGGCGGAGAATGGGGGCCCGTGCATCACTTCCTGTTCTGGCGAAAGGGGGGGGGGCTCCCAGGCGGCCGCCTCGTGGCGAGGAATCGCCTCCGGAAACGGCCCCCGAGGTGGGGCGGAAGGCTTTGCCTCCCTCTCGCGCCGGGGCGCACTCAGGAGCTCTCTACTCCTCCGAAGACCAGGTTGAGCAGAGCGCAATTCGCGGGGCAACGCTGGAAAAGAACCCTGCGACTCCTTATTGAGCGACTTAGGCTCCTGACAGCTGGTCTCTTTGGCCTCCCTGCCATTCAACTTTCCCTCGTCCTCGGAGTCAGACGACTCCGAGGCTAGAGCCCCGTCCTCCTCCTTAGCATCCTTGTTCCCCTTGACAGACACCTCTCGGGAGCTCCCTGACTGGGCCTGCTCAGATACCCTGCGTACTTTTGTAAGCTCTTGAGAGCTTTCTCCACAACCACCCTCGCTCTTAGTGCCGCTACCTAGCATGTTTCCCATTTTTTAATATGTTACTCACCGCGTGAGGCCCAAGGAATCCGCCACTTACGCGTGAGCCTGAGGGGAGTCTAAAAGCCCTGTAGGTGCGCGCCACCCAGAGCCCAGGCTTATCCCCAACTCACCTGTCTCGCAGCTCTGTACTGGAGCGTTGTCCACTTCCACGTCGCGGGGGTGATCAGTCCCCGGGCGGGCCTCCAAATGTCGATGTCGCTCCCGGCCGGCAGGAAGGACACACGACAAAGTCTGGTAGTGGACAACCTTTTCTTTTTATTCTTCTTCTCCGTACAGCCTGCCCTGGGTTCTCCCAGCTGAAGCCTCCTCTGGTCCGCTCCCCGCGGCTCCTTTTGTGCTTCAGTCTGCCCCAAAGCCTCTACCGGTCCGCTCTCCGCGGCTCCTTTTGGGCTTCTACTTCCGGGCTTCTACCTGGCTTCTACTTCCGCCCAGGGGTGGCACCGGTATATATACGGGTACAGTGTCCAATCATGTTAAAGTAAGCAAGGCAAGCTGATTGGCTAACATCATCAGTTGCCAGGCAGACTATATTGTTGAGCGGGTTGTTTACGCGGTAAGCAGGAAACTAACATATTCGATGGGAGGGGTAATCTACCTCAGGCCTCACTCTTTACTACAGGCCTCACGTCCGCCAAGTGAGGCGACCGGGCTCGGGGCTGCGGCTCCCAACAGAGGAGGAGGAGGAGGAGGAGGAGGAGGAGGAGGAGGAGGAGGAGGAGGGGAAGGAAAGCTCTTAGCTCTGGCCCCACAAATGTTTTTCCAGCCATTGCTGGTAGTCTGTGGAAACCTGTCCCAGGACTCGGAGCTTTTTCAGGCTCACATTGATTGGTCTCTGGTGTCTTGGTTTGACAGCTCCGGTCCACGCGTTTGATCGAAGAGTTCCTTTCAGTGACTCCTGAACATCTCAGATGTGCCTGAGGTCAGGGTCCCCTGGGAGATCATCCTGAAGCAAGGATTTGGTGCCTGTAGGGAGGGGCTCAGAATGGGTGCTGCTGCCCTGCCCCTCCCACCTGAGGGCATTTTGTGTCAGCCTACATTTCCCATAATCCTCCCCTTGCCTACAATGCGCATGATGTAAGCGCCTTCCCGCTTCAGCCTACATCTCCCATAATCCCCTCTTGTTGACATAAGGTCCGCTTACCTATGTGCCTCCGTATGACTTCCTGCTAGTCTGATAGGCCCACAGTATATGAGAAGATCCAAGCTGGCCCATCCTGTAAGGCCACGTCCCCTTTGACTCTATATAAGCCATGTACACGTCCTGAATAAACGAGACTCAATTGGAATCTCATCCTGTGTCCTCTCTTTTCTCTTGCCCTGCCCTCCAACCCCGTCCCCTCTCCAGGCGAGGCCTTACGGACGGGTCCGCGGGCCAGATCAGGTGCCAGGTGGGCGCAGGAGGTGTCTCAGGGGAACACAGGGTTAGGGAAGGAGGGCTTAGCGGGCAGACAGCTGAGACAGAAGCACCTGAGCCTGCCCTTTCCCTGGCAGGGCCAGAGTGGGGCATGGTTTGGCCAACAGCTGTCACCCTCTTCCCCTTGCTTCCCTTCACTCTGCTTCAGTCCCCCAAGGATGGACGTGACAGCTCACCTCAGTGTTCTCCCTTGGCGTTCCCTTGTGACCTCTGTGACAGGAGGTGTGGCCTTGTTAACTGTGGTACCCCTGGGGCTGGAGATTTAGCTCAATGGCATAAGTGCCTGCCTTGCAAGTGTGGTCGTGAGTTTGATCCCGGTACTGATAAAAGAGAAAAAGACAAAAAAAAAAAAAAAACCCTATGGTGCCCCTGCCCCACTCTTGCCACTCCACATGGCAGAACGGATAAGGAAGTCCACCCATGTTGCAGAGATTAGGGAGAGATCCAGGCCCACTAGTAACACCCCCGGACCTCCAAACTCCATCAAGCCAGTGATGAACATGGCCAGCCCGCCTGGAGGTTCCCTGGTGCCAGATCTGCCAGTCTCCTAGAGAGGCAGCGGCTGTCAGTCAAACAGCTTGAGTATCCTGACATTCCCCCAGCACTGTCACCATGACACCTGCAGCTGTCCTGGGTACCCTGCGTCCTTTCCAGATGATGTCTGCCCTGACTGCAGCTGCAGCAGATCCAGTGTGAACCCAACAGTAGGACTGAATTTGAACCAATTGGTAGGCTCAAATCAGAAGGTTTGAATGTAGAGCAGTTTGGACCAATCAGAAAGGATCAAATTTGGGCCAATCAGACAGGCTTACATTTGGACCAATCAGCGGGCTGAAATGTTGGGCCACCAGAGACCCACACCTGCTATACATGCAGCCTCTTCTCAAATGTCTCCATAAGTCTAGGAGAGCTCCCTCTAGTGAACTGATTCCTGTGTTGCAGCACCCACCTTGAACAAATAAACCCTCACTGGGGTGGTTCTCTAGATCTACATATGATTTATTTCTTGGCCTCAGAAGACCCTGTAAATCTACTTGTGTTATCTCCAACAGTGTGGACAGAGGCTGTAAAAGGCTATAAAGCTGGGCATGGTGGCCCATGCCTGTGATCCTGGCATTCAGAAGGCTGAGGCAGGAGAATGGTTGTGAATTCAAGACCAGCCTGAACTGCATAGGGAGACCCTGTCTCAAAAAAAAAAAAAAAAAAAAAAAAAAAAGAGTTATAAACACTAAAGCCGTTAGCCTTCAAGGTGGCACCCAGTAGCTGATGCTATCAGTTGACAAGGTCTGGCATTAGCCAGCATGAACTGGTGGCAGGTTCCAGCAGCAGCCAAGGGTCCAGAGCTGTAACACTGAGCCTTGGCCACTGGCATCCAGGCCCATGGCTGCCAGCAGAGCTGCACATTGTCGATTTGTGATTTCTATCCAGATTGAACCAAAGAACCCTCAAGTGGCACCACTGCCACTAAAGCAAACCAGACTCTGTCCCACAGAGTCCCTTTGGGACAAACAACTCGCCACACTCTACCAAGTCTCAGTCACCTGGGCTTGGGCTAAGCTAAGAATGGCAGGGGCTGCAGCAGGAAGCTGTCCTCAGGCAGAGGGACAGAAAGGCCCATGGGATGTGGGTGGGGCACAGAGGCATCAACCAGGACTCAGCCTCAGCATGCTCACAGCCTGGGGGCGGGACGGAAGAAGTTCTCACTTACAAAGCTGGTGACTGCTAGGATTATTTCCAAAAGATGAAAAATATTTCCAAAAGATGAGAAGTATAAAATAAAAAGCGGCCTTTATTCTGAGAACACGGAGATGACTGGCACCCCCACTGCTGGTGTCCCGCAATCTCTCTGGCAGACACGTGGCGTGGGGGCATGTAAATAGCCTCAGTTTAGGGTGGAACCTAAGGCAGGCATTAGGGATGTACTGGTAGCCCACTGGTCCTAGGTTTGGCGCCATATGTAAATTTCCAGGGGTGGGAAGATGGCGTCACAGGTAACTTCCTAGGGGCAGGGGAGATAGGGGCTTCCTGCTTCTGGTTGTGGCTTTCCTGACTACAGTGTCCTGTCTGGGCCAAAACCCTTTCATATCCCATCTTATGATTATTATTATGAAAAGGGGTGAAGATTTCTCTCTCTAACTACTTCCTGCTGGCTGAGGGCGCTGTACTGGAGCCTAGGGGAGTCAACAGGATGAAGGCTGATGCCCAGGTAGACGCTGGTGCCAGTTGTTTTAGCCAGGACAACTTCACTGGTGAATGCACGTATGTCAGACTGGAAAAACAAAGAGACAAGATGTTATGAGGAGACATGGCACTGTCATATTTAAGGACCCAGGTGAGGTAGAAGGAAAGGTGCCTTTGATTTAGACATATCATTCTATCAGGACCATGTTGAGTTAGAAACATTTCCACGGTAAGGCAGAATTCTGAAAATTAAACATGGGGTTAGGAGGAGTGGAGTTATGAGAGGTGATTACTCCCCCATCTGAAAGCATAAAAGTTAAGAGGGTAGGTGTATAAAACTCGTCTCCGGTCCAGGAGTTGAATTGGAAAAAATAGGGGGAGCAGGGAAGGCGGTGGCTGTACCAGTATAGGGAAGGTAAGGGCTTAGGCTTTCAGGGATGTCACGTTTAACAAGACAGCTGAGGGTAGAAAGAACTGCAACTGTTGTCATATAGAACATTATGAAGATTATCTTATGCATGTGAGAGTCTTTAGGAAAGACTGTCAAGAGTCCTGCTGTAAAAATGATCATTAATAGAATGTAAGAAATTAGGAACCAAAGTGGATAACAAAACATGACTTAGCCTGTTAACTGTGGCTGCGCGGCCTTTGTGAGATGGAGACGGGTAGGTGACAGAAGATGAGGTGACCGCTCAGAATGATCAGATTTAGGGCTGGAAGGGCACCTCTTAGCCTGAGTGATGTGAAACCAGGATGGGAGTCCAGCAACTTTGATTTAGGCATGGGTCACTGTAGCCCATTTGTATTAGCAATTTGTGGGAAAGGCTTTTATGTATCCTGAAAAAGTATAAACAAAGTGAGAAGACAAAATGTATCTGTGAGTCTTGACCAGGGTTGTCTGACAAATTGGTGAATAAGAAAGGAAGGGGGTGGTCTATATCCCTGAGGAAGGGTCCACCAGCAACAACAGGTGGAAGCTGTTGAGGCCTCAGTGTGTCTAAGTCAGTCTATATAAACACAAGGGAATAGAAAGCATTTTAAGATTTAGGACTTGGACCTGCACGAAATAGGCCCTGTTTATAAATGGCATAGGTTGACCCTCAATGTCTCCTAGAGATTGAGGACTTATTATAGCAGCCTGAAAACTCAGGAAGAACTCTGTATATATGGCCTCTATGTCCACAAATATAGAGAATGTCTTACCTGAGACTTTAGTGCGACTTGGAATCTGAGATGGACACCTTAAAGGGGGCTGTTGTTGCCCTGAACCCCCTCAGTCTTCAGCAGCAATTTTCTGTCAGTGACGAATCTGGCAGTGTCGACATTTCCTGTGAGGGCTAGAAGTTAGGATGACTTACCCACTCTCTAGTGGCTAGGACAGTCCAGTAGCCCTGGAGTAAGGTCTCAAAGAATGCCAGGAAGGGGCATTTTCTTGTCCAATGTCTTCTGCTGCATTTGAGCATGGTCCATGGGGGGCCAGGCAGCTCCACCTTGTGTGGGTTTACCTGCCTCAGAACTCCAAATGTCAAAAGTGTTAAAAATATGATAAACCATATTAAGATCTCTATAAGGTTTGAAGGTCAAGTTTTGCCTTTTTGTTTGGGATTTGGACTATAGTAGAATTAAGTAAGTATGCAGGAATTTAATTTTGGCATTTTATTTATTTATTTATTTATTTATTTATTTATTTTGGTCTTTTTCGTTTTTATTGGTACCAGGGATCAAACTCATGACTGCCTGCTTGCAAGGCAGGCGCTTATGCCGCTGAGCTAAATCCCCAGCCCCAATTTTGGCATTTTAGATCAGAGAGCAGGCTTTATCTGGATGGCATATCACTTTTTTATAGGGTGACACGTAGAATTAACAAAAAAAGCTTTAGTCTGCCAAACAAGGCTTTAATGGAAACATTTTGCAGTAAAGGTTTAGCAATCTTATGAATAAATATATCAAAACTGATCTAATACTGTCAAATTCTGAACACATTTACTTTTAAAGTTGTTATTTGCAGTAGTATGAACCAAGACAAATAAAACTTTGAAGAAAACCCTTGTCTTGGAACAGAGCTAGTGGTTCCCAACAAAAAGGAATTTATAACCTTAGTTGTTAAACAGGAGATTGGTGAAGGCTTTGATTGATAAACAAGGCTGGTAAAATTATCAGGTGGCCAGTAACCTTGATTAAATGGTTTGAGAATTGTGATAAAAAATAGCATCTCTTGAGTGGAACCAAATTGTAAAAAAAGCATATGCCTGAGCAGAGCCGCTGAGCTGCTGTGCGGCAGGCCAGCAGAGCATGCCCAGCGTGGGGGTGGAGCAAGTGCCGGGACATAGCGTGCAGGGGCGGGCTGGGACTGCCCCCAGAAATGCGTAAGGTGGCAGCAGCGGCCACGACGGCGCACGGGGGAGGGGCTGGGAGGCGGCCCAACACAGTTAGGAACACAGCTGGGTTTTGATTAGCCTTCTGGACCTGTTTTAAAAGTTTGTTATAGTTAGTATTCTTGTCCTGCTCTGGCACAGCTATAGGCCCAGGATCATTATCAGCGGTGTTTACCTTATGTCTGTGATCAGCTTCTTTTTGAGCTGCTTGCCACAGCTGATTCTGCTCTTGTGAGTTAAGGGTAGTATTTAAAATCACATAAACATCCTTGAAATGTAAATCATAACAATTAGTAATGAATTCAAATTGCCTGATATAATTCTGTGGGTCAAAGGAGAGGCTACCTAATTTAAAGGTAATCTGAAATAGATCAGAAAGAGAAAAAGGCACATGGATGCTAACAAGTTCCTTGGGGCCAGCTTGCTCCCGAAGCGGTAGCAGAGCCTGAGGAGATTCCGGAGCAGAGGGCCATTGGGCAGCCATCCGTCCAGTAGGCGCGTGTGAGCAATCATCTGTAGAGGGCCTACAGAGCTGCTGCCGGTCACCCTGGGAAACACAGGCAGATGGCGTCTCACTGTGTGCCTTGCAGCTAGAGGACTGCTGTCGGCAGCACAACGAAGCATCATGTGCACCGCAACAGGGCGGCTGTTGCAGTTCACAAGAAGAGCCACAAGGGGACGCCAGTTGGCAGTGAAGGTCCTGGGAACATGGCGGTGCCTTGTCATGTGACCCAAAACATGGCAGCACCCTGTCACCATGTGACCCTCCTGAACATGGCGGTGCCATGCCACGTGGCAGAGGGTTGCAACATGGCGACTGTTCCCGGCGCAAGCTGGAACAATCACGCGGCCTGCTGGAAGGACATAGCGACTGAGACCTAGTATGGTGGGCAGGCGGCAAGAATGCTGTAGGGGATAGAGAATTCTCAGAAGTTGGAGACTTCGAGGAAGCGCTAACAGAGGGATTAGAGCTGCTGGGAGAGTTATGGGTGCTGGAAGGAGGAGAGGGAGAGGATTGCACAGCGGAAGGTATCTGCGACGGAGAGGGATTAGAGCTGCTGAGAGAATCAGGCATAGGGGGAGGGGAGAGCAGTCCGGCGGGAGTTTGGTGGTAGGCAGGTGGCGGCCGGGAAAACACCGCAGGGCAGGATGGAAAAGTTTGCGGTGCGGTAGACTTAGCTAAAAGTATGTGAGCGGGAGCACAAGACTTAATGAGAGATGGGCATGTTCTCAGAATAAGAAAGGCTTGAATATAAGGGAGTTCTAATAACTTGTTGCCAGCTTGACAAAAATCATACAAGTTCCTGAGAATGCAGGGGTCAAATGTTCCTTGTTTGGGCCAAGGCTTGCCAATAAGCGGGTAGGTTGGCCAGACCTCCTGGCAGTAAAAAGTTAATTGTTTAGTTTTTATGGTACTTTTAATTTTTAGAAAATTGGAAATTAGGCATTGTAAAGGCATCTTTTGGGAGTTAGAAAATATGTTCCCCATGACTGATTCAGGAAAGAAAAAAGTCCGGTGTCCAGAACAAGCCGTCACTTGTTTGTGGCACCACGTGGCAGCTACGGTTCCAAAACTTCATAAATTCCAGTTGTCACTGAGAGATTTACAAGTGGAGCCTGCGTGGGGTCAGTAACAGTTTTGCCCGTGAAAGCGCAAGGCTTTAAGGGAAGTGAGGCGTTCTTTCAGTGTGGGCGGTCCCAAAAATCTCTGCTTTGGGCTATCCGAACCCAAAGAACGTGAGAGATTTTGTGGACACAGGTTTGCCTGTGCCTGCCCTGGGCGGTCCTAAGGACGTGAAAATGCACAGACCCACGCAGATGGGGAGAACAGTTGACTGTGGCTGCCCAGTGCCAAAAGTTCCCCGGGGAGTGCTCACCTGAAATCAATCTGTCCGGTGCTGAGTGCAGGCGGCTCACGACAGGAACGTCTTGGGAGAGGAAAAAGCTCGGGATTAATCCAGGATGTTATCTGGTTATCGGCTAGGGGACTCATCTGGGTGTGTCCCAGGAGTCAATCGCCTGCCAATCGAGCCACGGCACCAAATGCTAGGATTATTTCCAAAAGATGAGAAGTATAAAATAAAAAGTGGCCTTTATTCTGAGAACACGGAGAGATGACCGGCACCCCCACCGCTGGTGTCCCGCGATCTCTCTGGCGGACACGAGGCGTGGGGGCATGTAAATAGCCTCGGTTTGGGGTGGAACCTAAGGCGGGCATTAGGGATGTACTGGTAGCCCACTGGTCCTAGGTTTGGCGCCATATGTAAATTTCCAGGGGCGGGAAGATGGCGTCACAGGTAACTTCCTGGGGGCAGGGGAGATAGGGCTTCCTGCTTCTGGTTGTGGCTTTCCTGGCTACAGTGTCCTGTCTGGGCCAAAACCCTTTCAGTGACCCCCTACAGTATTGTCATGCTAACCCTTATCCTTAGTGGTAGCCCAAGCGCAACCAGAGGACATGAGAGCAGACTGAGACTTATTACTTAGGGGAAGCAAGATGCACCCTGGAGATACTTTTCAAAGCAGTGCCTCTCCAAGAAAGCGGAGACCCTTACACGTATTCCCACGGAACAGGTGAAGACCTTCGTCTGCATGCTGGGCTTCAGGCAAGAATGACACACTCAGAAAAATATCCCGGGTGGGGTACACCTGCTGGAAGGGACACTGAGTATTTTAATGAGTAAAGTAAGAGCAAGTCAAGGTGAGCCAACAATTTTGGGGGGCTCCCTGTGAGTTTCTCTGGAGGTATGTTTCTCTGAAACAAAGACAGCTTTGAAGGAGCGATGCCAGGCCCTCCCCACGGGCACAGACAGTTTGTCCCTAGAAGTATCTACCTGGCGGGCAACGTAGCCAGGGAAAGCCAAGGGGCCGGGGAGGGACAGGCACAGATTCTAGATGTTTCTGGCGGCCATGGGAAGCCATGGAGGCTTTAGGTAGAGGAGTGATGTGATCATCACCTGAAAAGGAGCCCCAGGCCTTCTCAGTGTTGTTTGGCAGGGTCATGCTGCCTTCCTCCCCGGGGGCTGGCTCAGATGTGGGAACCTTCCGCCCCCGCTCCCTGGAGTGCCAGAGCTGCTGACCCAGGCTGCCGTGTGGATCTTAATTTTGCAATCTAGATTACTGTACTTTCCACTCTGAGGTTAGGCAACACTTCATTCCACAAGACTGAGCACGCCTGTGAGCTGAACAGAAAGCGGGGGCTATACAGATAGAAAATCCCTTGAAGAAATCGCAGACAAACCAGAGCAGATTGGTCACTCCGAAGTCACCTGTCAGGCAGGAGACTAAACAATAGGGAAGTGGCCAATTGGCTAACAGGGGTCAGGACAGGTCTCCTCCTCTGTGTACAGACCAAGGTGGAGGGGCCTCCTTATCATCTGATGGACATGGCCTGTTGGGAAAGCAGCCGGTTCACTCCAATACTGATTGGCCAAGTTAGATGAGCCGCTGAGCTGCAGCCAGGTGACGTAGAATTCGGCAAGGGTGACTCCATCCTGAGTTTTAGCCTGGCCTGATAGGGCCGAGTAACTCAGATGATGCCCAAAGGCCAGTGCTTGACCTGCACAGGACCCAAGACACACACACACACACACACACACACACACACACACATACACACGCCCCTGGGGGAATCCAGGTCCCTTGTCCCCTCCCCCCAGGGCAGGGGCTTTATAATTTTATGCATTTTATTTCACACATTTAAAAGTTTTTTCTTCTTTTCTTTTGAGACAGTGTCTCCTTATGCAGTTCGGACTGGTTTTGAGCTCACTTTGTAGCCCAAACTTGTCTCAACGTGACCCCACACACCAGGATAGGAGTTCATCTGAGCCAGCTCCTGAACACAGCAAGACCTGGGGTCAAAAACAACACTGAGAGGGGCTGGGGGTTTAGCTCAGCGGCATAAGCGCCTGCCTTGCAAGCAGGCAGTCATGAGTTCGAACCCCGGTACCGATAAAAAGACAAAAAAAAAAAAATTAACTTTAAAAAACAACACTGAGAAGGTCTGGGGCTGTTTTTCAGGTGATGGCTCCAGCAGACACTTCGGGGGTCACGGGTCATGGAGGTCACACCACCTCTGCCAACACACCTTTGTCCTGTGTTTACAATCATTTACAATCCATTAGAATCATTTACAATCCTTTGTCTGCTTTTAGGGGCCCGGTGGACTTTGTCCCAGGCCTCAGATAAGCTTAGCTGAGTCTCTCCTGGAATCATTCATCAGGGGCCCTCAAATGCCTGTGCCCCCTCCTTCCTCCTCCGTGTAGAAGAGGGACAGAAAACAGAAGCCAAAACAAAACATGAGAAAGAAAGAGACCAAACACAGAGCAAAAAAGGATGCGTGTCCGCCTCGCGCTGGGAGGGGCGCAGCTGCATTCTTGGGGTTTCCCTGTGCTGTGATTCTCCTCCTTCTGCACATTAACAAATTTGCAAGACTTTGCGTGTATTCATTGATTCTGGGCGCTTGGTCCAGCGGCTCCAGCAGGCAGCGGGGAAATCTCCGGCCACCCTCAGGACCTAGTGCAGGACCTGTGTCCGAAACCAGGGCTTCCTGTCATTTTTATTTAACGTCACATTGCAGTTCTAGCACTCCAAATATGAGATATTTATTTCTCTGAAACACTGGGGTCATATCTGATCCCTGCAAAATCTGAAGGTTAGATTAGAACAAAGATTAGATTAGATTAGATCAGGTTAGAACAAAGAAACACTTCTATTGTGGCATTGTAATGAAAAGTCATGTCTGAAAATAAACTTTACAATTCTTTTTAAATTTTATTATTATTTTTGTACTGCGAGTTGAGCTCCACACTTGCAAGGCAGGCACTGTGCCACTGAGCTATATCCCTGGCCCATAAGCTTTATAATTTTATGCATTTTATTTCACACATTTAAAAGTTTTCTCTTTTTTTCTTTTGAGACAGTGTCTCCTTATGCAGTTCGGACTGGTTTTGAGCTCACTTTGTAGCCCAAACTTGTCTCAAACTTGCTACAGTCCTCCTACCTCAGCCTCCAGAGTGCTGAGAATCAAGCATGCACACCATGCCAGGCTCGAAACACATTTTGGTTGGTTCTTACTCGTATGTGCACGTGAGTGTATGTGTGTCTGCGTGTGTGCGGGTCTGCACACACATGCGGTGAGACCAGGGCTTTGTGCATGCTAAGCAGTGCATGCTCCACCACTGAGCTACCCCCAACCCCTTTAGGGCTGTTTATAAAAAATGAGTGCCTCCGGAGAATTCTCAGGAGAGACCACGGGGCTGAGGTCACCTGGGTTCATGCACGACTTCTGGGTCCCCTCTGACCTTGGCGCACCTGTTCCCCGCAGCTCCTACCCGGGGAACCTACTGCCTACCCGGGGAGAGGGCACCGGCTGCTCCTCCTGGAACCCGATTCCCACCACAAATTCCAAACCATTGCCCGGCACTGTGAGGAGTACCTGCGCCCGGGACCCAGATGGCCGGGTTCCTCCCGTCCGCACTGCCTACTGGGTCACTGAGTGCTTTTGGGACTGCTCTCCACCTGCCCGGGGCAGAGGCCGCCGGCCCCACCCGCTGTGCTCCTCGCGGGCTTGACGCTGCCTCAGCCTGCGCCTCCCGCAGCCCGGGCACAGCGTCTCCACCACAGGCCGAGGCAGGAGGAGAAGGAGAAATTCCCGGACAGGGGGCCTGAAGGCCGCAGGGACAGGAGGACGCCGGCTCTCCAGGCCAGAGTGCAGGTCCTCGCAGCGGGGAGCAGCCCGGAGAGACTGCAGTGCGCAGGCGCTAGGGCCTGCTGGGCTCCCCAGAGCTGCGCGGCGGAATACGCAACCACGCCGGCCTCATTATCATAAATTATAATCTCATTTACATTGCTGCTTGGACGCGCACCACCCCCTAGTGGGCTTTGGGCTCCGTGACGGTCCCTTAGAGGCGCACAGAGGAACAAAAACTCCCCTTGCCACCGACAGGAGGAGACGCAGCCGGAGCGAAGCCCAGCGGGCCTCGGGGCCGCGCCCTCCCTGCAGGCTGCACATCTGGGTGCAGCTGGGAGCCCGGCGGAGCCCACGCTTTGGGTCCACTTCGTGGGTCCCGCTGTAGAGGGGAAGCAAACTCCCCTCTGCTGTGTCGGGTAGGAGTTCCTGTTCTCTAAAATTGAAGAATGAATTTTAGGAACAACGGAGGTTAAGGGTGGAGTCTTTTTTTTTCCTTTTTACCGGTACCAGGGATCAAACTCAAGACTGCCTGCCTGCAAGGCAGGCGCTTATGCCGCTGAGCTAAATCCCCAGCACCTAAGGGTGGAATCTATTTATTGGGAGAAAGAAAGCTTCTGTCTGAGAGGGGGACAGAAGGGGTCCCGAGTGGGATGACAGGGTCTCTATCTTTTCCAAGGATTTTATAGGGTAAAACCATGAAGTTAGACGGGTCTAAGGTGGGAAAATGGGAATTTGCAAGGTGGGCATGAGGCGGGACAGAACTGTGGTCAACCAGGAAGATTAGATGCCCAGGTAAAATTAGTTAAATCAGGAGCAAATGGGGGATCGAGTGGCATAGTAAGGGGCAGGCTTAACAGCAGAGACCCTTCCTGGAGGGGAGGGAGGCTGACTCCTGGCTTCCTCGGGGTGACAGAGAACTATTTGCACTGTGGATCCTTAGGGTGTCGTCACATTTGCTTTGGTTTTGTCCTGAGAGCTGGCCCTCAGCAGGAGGCCACTGTCTCTTGCAAGGCTGCAAGGCATCTGCACTCCTGCTCCGGCTCCTTGCAGGGCCCAGCCCTGTCTGACCCTAGAATATTTCTAAGTAGCTCAGCTCCAGGGTGCAGATACCAAGAACCCGGGACAGTCACCAGCAGGATAGCAGTGACTCTAAACAGTGACACACTGAGTGTAAACAGATGTAAGACTTCTTAAGCAAGATGGCCAGTGTGTTTCTGTGTAGCGAACCACATCTAGAAACTCAAATTCTGGTCTTTTTCAAGGTAACTTGAATTGCTCTAGTTTTAAAGATTTCATTCCTGGGAGGTGTGTTTAAACCAGATCATCTGTCCTCAAACTGCAGCCTCTGTGCTGTGCATCCACAGGTGCACACGCACGCACGCGCGCGCACACACACACACACACACAAATGGCCCTTGGGTGCCTGCCTGTGCTGAGGTGTAGGACATTCACAGAAGTTGAATTAGTGAGTGGTAGCACTGGGGGTTGCGGGGCAGGGACCCTGGTGTCCAAATGTGGACTACAGTGTCGGGTTTTTATTTATTTCTCTTTTTTGAGACAGGGTCTCATTGTACAGCTCAGGCTGGCCTTGAGCTCAGTTTGTAGTCCAGGCTGGTACAAGGATCCTCCTGTGTCAGCCTCCTGAGTGCTGGGATTACACGCATGCCACCACCATGCCATCCTTGAAATGCTCTTTGGAGAAAGAAGACTGGGCCCACTGGAATGAGTGCTATCCACAGACAGCTCATGGTGCCACTGGCTGTATTTGAGGTTGTGAAATTGTCCGTCTGCTCCGATGAGTGAGCTGAGAGGTTGGCCTGACAGCCTGGAGATTACACTCAGGGAAGAACAAATGGCAGATTGGTGATCTCAGAGCCACTTGACTGTGACTATGGCCATGGTATACCTTCTCTGCCTCAGTTTCCCTGCCTATAAGTTGGGAATACAAAGTCCAGGCCTTGGATGTCACAGCAGAGCCAGGCAGGGGTAGGGGACGGCCCTGAGCTGCTGCAGGCACCAGAGGCTTCTGTCTGCCGTGCTAGGGGTGGAACCCAGGGCCATGAGAGGGCTGGGCCTGGGCTCTACACTGGGCTACAGCCCTGCCCTGTCCCGGTGCTGCCGAAGTCAGCCTGACACCCACTCACTCTCCAAACGGCCGGCCGCACCTTAAAATGAAGGGCTCAGAAGGAGGAGTCCCTGAGTACCCAAGCCCTGCTCGGATTCTTTTCCTTCACCTTTTGAGACAGGGCCTCCCAGGCAGCTCTGGCTTTGACTCGGGGCGATCCCCTGTCCGGTCTCGGGCTGCTGGGATCACAGGCATCCGCCCCACACCTGGCTCACCTGGGTAATACTGGTCTGGTGATAGCAGGAACATACAGATGACGTCACTAACCTTGGCTGCCCCTAACTCACCCCAGTGAGATAATGGGAGATCTCCAATAATCTCAAGCCTCTGTTCACCCCTTAGGGGAGGATGTGAATCTAGCTACTGTGATTGTATCATCTGCAGAGGCGCTCCGGCCACAGCTGCTCTGCATCCTCACCCTCCTGCTGACCCGTTCTGGGCCCGCCCTACCTGACCACCCAGACTATTTCTACCAAATCGCTGCCTATAACACTCCCCCTTGGAAGAGGTACCCCGACTGTGGTTAGGGGACAAGTGGTGTACTTCCCCCTGGCTGCCTCGAGCTGAGAAGTGTCTGCAGGGGAGGCTGCTGTCAGGGTCCACTCCATTAATCTCCTGGCTTTGGCCAGAAGTCACGTGGTAACTAAAGGGGTCTGCAGCCCTGGAGGCTGGCTCCATCTGTGTGATCACTTGGAGTCTGGCAGCCTCTAAGGCAACAATAAACAGATTTTCCAAGAAGTTAAAGTGTGTATACTCAGAGCATGAGCACTAGAATAGAAAGGCAGGTTGGGGAAAGAGCCACATTCAGAAACTGCTCGTAAGGGGCTGGAATGCTTTTGAGGTTTTTTGTTTGTTTTGTTTGTTTGGTCTTTTTGAGACAGGGTCTCACTGTGCATGCAGGTTGGCCTTGAGCTCACTATGTAACCCAGGCTGATCTCCAACTTGCAAGGATCCTCCTGCCTCAGTTTCCTGAGTGCTGGGATTACAGGCACGCACCACCACAACTGGCTGGTCTCGTATGTAACTCAGGCTTAAACTAGCAGCAGTCTTCCTGCCTCAGCCTCCAGAGTACCAGGATTTCAGGTGTGCACCTCCATGCCTGAATGATGCTGTTATTATTTGCCAGAAAACCTGCTGATGATACAGAGAGGAATCATCCATGGGCTTTGATTTCTGAAAGGCTGATGGCCGAGATACCCAAAGGCCTAATCCTGAACAGCAGCGCCAGCAGAACTAGGGGTGGGTGTCAGTGACCGCAGATGCAGTAGCCCGCACTCCCGAGGCCTCACTACGTCCTAGCTTCGAAACTAGGTGAGTGGCCGTAATTCTTTTTCTTTTAAGATAGACCGAGGGCAGAGCTTGCACCCAGGAAGCCTGACTTGACCGGAGCCGCGGGAGACAGGAGACCAAACTCGAGCAGGATCAGCTCTCAAACTTTATTACGTACAGCGAACCGGACCTAACAAGATCCGCCACCCTCAGTGTTGCTTCCTCTTCCGCCGTTGGGGGCAGGAACAACCTCTTATAAGGGGAAGCAGTATCCAATCACAGAGAAGCGCGCCTAACAAGCTGATAGGCTAGCGTCACGGGTAACTGGGCAGATATGACAATTTGGCGGGCTTGTTCAGGCCGGGAAGAACCCGGAAGCAGGAAATGGGCGCCATTCATAGGCGGCTTCCCACACTGACTCTTCACCAAAGGCACGGCCACCTCTGTGGGAGGGCAAGCAGGAGTCGGGGAGGACTTCTCCGAGGAGGCGACACTGCGGGCAGCAGGTGCAATGGGCCTACTTCTCGGTTCCCGGTATCAGAATGGGCCCAAGTGTGCGGGCCCCTGATGCCTGAAGGATACAGGATCTCACAGGTTGCCCAGGCTGGCCGCAAACACCTGTGCTTGGACGACTCTCCTGCCTCAGCCTACAACGTTACTGGGACTAGAGATGCATATGTCACACCCAGCCGGAGAGTTAACTTCCTGCCTCATCCACGCCATGCTGCACTCCCCACAACCTACTGCACACCTGCAGCCAGCTCCCATCCAGCTTAACCCCAGCCTGCTGATGGCCTGGGGGCCCCAGCTCTGGAGCCTGCACAGCCTGTCTCTGGCAGCAGGGCCCTCGCTGCTTGGCTCTGAACAGGCAGCGTGCTTGGCTGGAAAGTGTCTCTGACCAGTGACTGCTCTGGGCTGCACAGGAAAGGGACATTCACAGAAGTTGAATTAGTGAGTGGCAGTGCTGGGGGCTTCGGGGTAGGGACCCTGGTGGCCACATGTGGACTGCAGTCTTGGGTTTTTATTTATTTATTTCTCTGTTTGAGACAGGGTCTCATTGTGCAGTTCAGACTGGCCTTGAGCTCAATTTGTAGCCCAGGATGGTCTCAAACTCACAATGATCCTCCTGTCTCAGCCTCCTGAGTGCTGGGATTCCAGGCATGTGCCACCATGCCCGGCAAATGTGGTTTTATTAATATGAACTCCATCCCTTCCCTGTGCAGCCCAGAGACTCCCTGGGGTTTCTGGCCAACCTTTCTCAGGCCAGGTCCAGCGACACCTGTGGGGTGACATGGTTCCTCCCCCATGGTGGCAGCATCTGCTTCCCTCGCAGGGCGGAGTCTCTGCTTGCTGCCCATGACCAGGGCAGGGGCCTGCCCTGGCTGGGGAAAGCTGGAGTTCCTGCCATCAGATGAGGACATCAGTGCAGCCCAAGGTTCTGAGCCAAGGACACTGCCCCAGGTGTGAAGCATGGTGACACCTGCAGGAACACACGTGGGCCAGGTGAAGGGTGAGTACACACCTGGAACACCAGGTGTTGCCCCACAGTCCTATGGGCTATGGGTCAAACGGTCAGTCCACAAACACTCAGCAGCTGCACAGATGCAGGCATGGACCTGGCCTCCAGGGGTCTACTGGAGAAGCCAGGTGACCCAAGCCACACAACTCTCGGCTGGTGCGCTGGGTTCAGACACCTCACCTTGGGAGCTGGCTCACTCCTCGGCAAGGTCACTTATTCCCCCCATGGGACATGAGCCCAGAAGTGCTGGAGCCAGAACCAGAACTTGGGCCACTGTAGCTGCACACCCCAGGGTTCCTTGCTTTATGGTTTTATTGTTTATTTCGGGACTGTTTGTTTCCTCCTCTACCCCCCCCCCTTTTGATACCAAAAATTGAACTCACAACCTCCCGTTTGCCAAGCAGGCGCTTACACTGCTGAGCTAAACCCCCAGTCCTATTTCCCCTCTCTTCTCAGGCAGGCTGGGGCTCCTGTGACCTCCGGTTGCTTTTTCTCCTGAAGGATGGTTAGCATGTGATCCACGGTCAGTAGGGGCCCATGGGGGGAAGCGCATCTCTCCCTGGAAATTCTTGGTCTCTGCTTTCCCGGTACCAGGGCAATGGCTCGTCGGGGCCTCCCTGAGATCGTCTGTCCCTCTCTGCCCTGGAGCATAACCAGGAGGCCCACGCTGGCATGCAGCCTGGTGGGGGAGAGAACTCCAGCAGCTCCCCTTGAATACAAAACAATTACTGCTTTATTTGGAGACTCATTTCCTCATACTGAGGTGTAGAGAGCTGGCTTCGGTATTTCCTTCTCTCTTCAGTTGGCTCTCAGCATTGCAAATAAAGCCGGCTGAGGTGCTGGTGTGTGATCTCTGAAGCCAACAGACAGTCCTGTCTCCACAGTGTGCTCTGTAAACGGTGTGAGCACAGTGGGATGAGCACTGGGTTGGAGTCTCAAGCTGAAGAGGCTGTGGCTCCTTAGAGCACAAGGGTTTGCAAATCAGAAACCTAAGCAACAGCCTCCCAAAACAACTCAGTTGCTGCTTAATTGGATTACGTGAATTGATCCTTCTGCATATCCTCATCTCTGCATGTTGCAAAGACACCGTCCTCCCACCTGGCCACCAGCTAGGCCGACGGTCAAGGCCTTTGTCCACATGTCCTCACGGGCACTGGACTTAGGTCCCCTTGGCTGCCCTTAACCTGGAACATGTCTTGGTGTCTTTACTCTCGCCGTGGGTTGCCCTGGAGGTGCGGATTGGAATTAACTTGCTGGGATTCCAATGACGTCTCAATAGGATTACAAATACAACGTTTTGGATGGTGCGGAAAACTGGAAAAGGGATTTCAATACTTGGATAACCGTACACAGTACTTGGGATTACAATAGCGTGGTGCCTCAGCCCTCTCGTGCCCACGGTCCCCCTCTGTCCACAGCTGGCCCATCTCTGATGCTGTCGCTTCCAGCACTAGTCCTGTCCCAGTTTGCTGATTTACACCATGGGTTTGGGGCCTTCGGGCCCATGCTCTGGGGGGACCCTTTCCGGTCCGGTCCAGCTGCCTCTTGTCCTGTGTGCTTCCTGGGATAATTCAGGAGGCTTGATGCCTGCTCGATGAGGCCGGCAGGCTCAGTCAGCCCCCAGAGGACTCAGGAAGGGGGAGCGGCTTGCCTGAGGCACCCAGCCAGGGAGAGGAGTGAGGACCTGGCTCAGCCATGCCATTCTGGAAGAAGGGTCTGGAACCCCCTGGGATATGGGGCTTCCTTCAGGGAGAGTTCTGGGTTCTCACCTGCAGGCACAGGGTGGCAGCCAGGGCTTGGGGGCCTTAATAGGTGGGACCCTGGGGTAGCTGGAGGGGGCTGTAGCTGGAGGGATGAGGGGCCGGCTGGGGAGCTGGGAAGGGTTGGGCAGGCTGCAGTGGGAAGTGGGGTGCTGGTGTTTCCGAACTGGCGCAGGGAGGGCAGTCTGGGCCAGGAGAGATGGGGTGGACGGGGCCAGCACGTCTCTAGGACCTTGTCCACCTGGGTCCCAGCTCCCCACCCTCCAGTGTCCACAGTGAGCTGAGCATGTGCCCCCAGGGCCTGGTCAGCTGCAGGGGACACACAGGGAAGCTCCCTGGGTTCCCCAAAGGGCCTCACCGTCCCGCAGCCTGCTGGGTCAGCCCTGCTCTAAAAACCAGTGCCCGGTGCTTGAGGGTGGCAGCTTCCGAGCCCCCAGCCAGGCTCCCTGTGGGGAGTCCCCACCCAGGGAGTGTTAGGTCTGAGAAGGGGAAGAGGGGGAAGGAGTGGCCGGCAGCAAAGATAAGAAGTATAAAATATAAGTAACCTTTATTTCTGGAATGCGGGGAGAGACCCCCCGGCCCCCGGGGCACAGCATCTCCACCCCGGAGCCGGCGATCTCTCTCTGGAACACTTTCTCTGGAACACGTGGAGTGAGGCACATAAGTAGCCTCGGCCTGGGGTGGAACCTAGGGGGTATTGGGGATGCACAGGTATTTCACTGGCACGCGTTTGGCGCCAGAGGTAGGTTACTAAGAGCAGGGGTATAGGGTTACAGGTAAATCTCTAGGGGCGGGGGAGGCAGGGGCTCCCTAATTCCGGCTGAGGCTTTTCCTGGCTAAAGTGTCCGGTCTGGGCCAGCAACCCTTTCAGGGAGATGGTGAGGGAGCCCAGCAACACCCCCCATTCACACCCAGGGCACAGTGGGCACTGCCAGGCAAGGACAGGCGGCCATTTCATCCTGATGGGGACGGGAGACCTGGGAAGGGGGAAGGCCCTGAAGCCAGCCCTGTCCCCACCACCCTGCTGGGGCTGAGCTTTCCTCCTCCTTGTTTTATGAAAATAAAATAAAATGCATTTTCACAACCAAATAATGCGCTGTCACTCTGAGAGCTCCAGGCTGGTGAAACCCAGGAGCCCTGACGCCACAGATCTGCCCACAGGCCTCCCCCAGGCCGCCCTCAGGACCTGCAGCGCTGCCAGACCGGCCACTCAGCTACCTCCACTGGAGCCTTTCCAGGCCAGGCTGTGGCCCCAGCGATGCGTCCCCGGGGAAGCCGTGGGCTAGGAAAGGCACACCTGCTGGGTCACTCGATTCACAGGAGAAGGGCAGGGCAGGTCCTCGGCACAGCCGACACAGCTCTAAGCTTCTCCCCAAACGCCCGGAAGCCCTGCCTGGCCACCCCGGCAGGCCGCTGCTCCGGGGCCAGGGCCGGACACTCCGCATCCGCGTCCCTTCCTCACTTCCAACCTGACCTCCCTGCAGGACCCTCCCCTTCCAGCACTGGCTCCGGGGCCCTGGCACTGTGCCGTACCCCAGCCCTTTGGATTTATTTTTCATTTACTGGTTTTTTTGTGTAGCTTAGGCTGACCTGGAACTCACATGGTTGCTCCTACCTCAGCCTCCTAAGTGCTAGGATCACAGGTCTGTTTTTATTTTTTGTTTTGAGACAGGGTCTTGCTAAGACATGCAGACTGGTCTCAAACACGCCATCCACTCACCTGATCATCTCTAACCCAAAACAACACAAAACCAAGCACATAAGTCCACTGCGAAGGCCTTTCTTTTGTTTGTTTTTGTTTTGTTTTGTTGCTATTGGGAATCAAACTCACAACCTCATGCTGGCCTGGCAGGCACTGTGCCACTGAGCTATGTCCCTGGTCACCAAGGCCAGATTTTCTAAGTCCTCTGGAATCCCTCTTCGGTGGTTGTGGGTGCCCAGATCCAGCCACGCATGGCTCGGGACCTTGGCCCAGACACCCAGGGGCTCCAGGTCTGTAGCCTCCCTGGGTCGGCTTCCTCTGTCACATCTTTAGTGCAGTGACATGGGGTGGCCCCAGGCCCCGCTGGGCTAGGCATGGAGGTTAAGACAGTGCCCAGCTCCATGGGGGGAAGACAGGGGTGCACTGGTGCCAGCTGGTGAGGTCTGGAGGTGGCAGTGGAGGCTGATGCCGTGTCACTGCGGTCAGAGGTCCCGTCCTCAGACACAATGGGCTCCCACTCACCTGGACGCTGCCCAGGTCCCCAGGGGCAGTGGTGAAACCCAGGCCCACGGGGTTCGCTGGCCTCGGACCCCTCTCCTCTTAGAGCAGAGCTGGGAACGCCGTGAGAAGCCGATCTATCCTCTGTTCCCTGGGAATGAACCTGTGTCAGGGACAGCGTGGGTCAGGAGCCCCAGCCTCTGCCCCCGGCAAGTCCCCAGTGTCCCTGGCCTCCGAGCCCTCTCCACAGCCTGGCTGCACAGACAAGGATATCTGATGTCTGGGCCTCCGGCTCTCCCTGCCTGACCTCCCTAGTGCAGAGCTGTGAGCAGACCAGCTGCGTGGCCATTGTGGACAGGGTAATATGGTAAACTCAACCCAGCACCAGCTGTGATGAGTCTCAAAGGGAAGAGGTAACCCCTTTCTTCCCTCTGACCCCTGTGTGCCCTCTGACACACCCCCACCCGTCTCCAGGAACCAGCATCTCCTTCCGGGTCGGTTGCTTCATCTGCCACACACAAACCAGGGCACGCAGCGCTCCATCGGGCTGTGCCTGGCTTCTTTGCTGTTGCACAATATTCTCCAGTGCCAGCCAGAAGAGCGGAACAACAGGACTGCCCTCCTTTCCAGGTTGAATAATACTCCACAGCGCCTAGTAGTACTTTCCTTATCCATGCGTTCTACACTTTGCCCTTAACCGTGCCACACTGCAGAGCTAGCTGGGCTCTGTCCCAGAGCTCTCTCCCATCTCCTGTGGGCCCCTGGAAAGACCTGCCCAAGGCCCTGTTCCCCGCAGCCCTGCAGAGCCCTCTGGCTGCAGCCCAGGCTCCAACTCCTCCCTTCCCTCTCCCCAGGGCCCCCCAGGAGGCCCATAGACTCCCAGGTCTGCCTCTCCCTGACTGGACCCCTATTTGTACCTCAGTTTCTTCATCTATAAAATGGGGCTGATCTTCCTCTCTCCTAAGACAGAGCGTGAATACTGCAGTGTGTCCGCGGTGACTACTGTGAGGTGTGATGCAAACTTACTGAGCCTCCCCCAGAGCCTCTCCTGACCCCCAGCTCCCTCTGCCCCACCAAGAGGCCCCCGGGAACCCTATCTCCAAGCAGGGCCGCCCTTCAGATGCTCCCCATGTCTTCCTTTACAGTTTCATGCCGTGCCCCATCCTCTCTCCACTGCTCACCAGCCCTCAAATCTGCCCAGGCTCCTCCTCCGGGGTACTCACCATGCAGCCTCCTGGATGGTGACCCACAGGACTCCCAGAATGCAGGACGGTGCTGGTGGAGGGCGGCGGAGGGGTTGGCATGGGCAGCTGTGCCCGGCAGCTGCACTCCAGGCTCCCTGCCCCTCTCTGGACTGCAAAGCTCCCTGAGTTCTGGCCTTCCCGTCCCCCTAAGAAGACTGTCCTGTGCCCTGCTGTGTGCCCTCTTCCTCTGTGTCCTCTTTCTCCCTGATGGGCTCCTGGGGACTTTTGGGGGGACTTCATGGTGGCGAAGATTCATGCAGCCATGACAGGGTGTTTTAGAATCCCAGCAACTAGGAAGGAAATATCAGCTCATGGGAAGGAAATATCAGCTGCGGGGGTCTTTGAACAATTATGCCTTCAAGGTTTTTCTGTTCGTGTCCTAAAAGGGGTTCATTGTCTCAGTGCGAATCAGTTTCCTGTTGGAGTGAAGCAAATCGTCCCTTTGACCACAGCCTTTTAGAAAAGTTGCCATTTGTTATACTGGTGTAGCCGGCCTTGATCTAAACGCGCAGGGGCCACGCTTTGGTGTATCTATAAGCGATGAACTCAGCTCCTGGCATCAAAATTTTTTACTTGGAAAAACATAAAAGACTGCTGAATTCAGGGCAGGTGCGGAGAGGGGGGTGCTGTCCTCTGCTGTCTGTCCCTTCTTCTGGCCACACCCAGCCTCCCCCTCAGAAAAATGACAACAGAGACAGTGTCCCTGCCCCCACCCCGGCCACCTATGGTAGGTGAAGTTGGGTGTCAGCTCTGAGTCCTCTCACACAGAAATCTTTGACCTCAGTGTGTGGGTGTGGGACTGGGGGTTCACTGCAGGCCGGGAACCCCATTGGCCCAGCCCTGCTGACTCAGCCTAGGGCGGGGTAGGGCTGGGGATACCTAGGCTGAGAGCAGGGTGCCTGGCCAGAGCAGAGCCCAGCATCTGGGCTCCAACCCCGTGCATCCCTGGCCTGCAGCCTGGCCTGGACCAGCTGGTCATCCGTCCTCACCCCCTGCGCGGCCAGTCCCTTTCCCCCATGGACTTCTTGGAGGAGGGCAGCTGGAACCTGTCCTTCGCAGGTGCCGGCTACCTGGCTCTCTACCACGTGGGGGTGATCCACTGCCTGAGCCAGCATGCCCCGCGCCTCCTGCAGGGCGCCCACCGCTTCTATGGCTCCTCGTCGGGGGCTCTCAGCGCAATCAGTATCATCTGCAACAAGTCAGTGGGTGCGTCCTGGGCTGTGAGGGAGGGGGACCCCAAAGCTGGGGGACACCCCAAGGAGGCTTATTCTGGGGGGGAGGCAGGGAGCTCTGCCTGGCTGTGTTATGAGGTCTTCACACCCAGCGCGATCCATCCCAGCGTGCATTGGATCCAGGGACCGAGGTTACCACTTCTGCAAAGCAGGGTGCCTGAGCTCAGAATGAGCTGGAGCCTCCGAATCCTGGGTGCGCCAGGGAGATTCTGAGGAGCAGTGGGGCGCACCCTGCCCTCCACCCCCACCACGGGCACCGTGTCCCTGGGCTAAGGACTCCCCTTCTCCGCCCACCCCATAGACTTCTGCTGCTGCCAACTCCTGGGCATGGTAAAGCTGGTGGAGGAGCTGAGCCTGGGCATCTTCCACCCGGCCTATGCGCCCATTGAATACATCCAGCAGCAGCTGCGAGACACCCTGCCCGACGACTGTCACATCCTGGCCTCCCAGCGGCTGGGCATCTCGCTGACCCACTGGCCTGATGGCCACAACCACATAGTCACCGACTTTGCCACCAAAGAGGAGCTCATCCAGGTGAGTGGCCCTGTGATCCAGCCTGGGGGTTCCCCCTGGTGCTGGAGGGACTTCCATCCGGGTGCTTTCTGGGGACAGCGGGCAGGTGCTGCTGTGGGAGCCTGCAGGGGTGTGGGGAGAGGAGCAGGTGCCCAGAGGAGAGCAAGGGGAGTGTGTTTGCTTCAGAAGCGCCCTTGGGTGTGCAAAAGAGTCGGAGCCTGCCGGGGGCTGCTGTTTCCAGAGGGTGCCTGCCCGGCCTGACCCCCACCCAGCATGTTTTGAGGCTTTTATGGAGCGCCTGTTCCAAGCACCCTTGACCCTCCCAGGGAAACTGACAGACGGAAGTCAGGCCTCCGTGGGACTCACATCTCAGTGTGGGGGGCTCGGATAAGGAGCCCATCTCCAAGGACCCAGTCGACCGTGGGCTGGGGGCCAGTTCTGGGCAGACAGATGAGGGAGATGAAGGACCTCTGCGTGTCTGTGGGGGCCGGGGAGGGGCGGTCTGCAGAGAGGAGGGGGTGAGGTGGGAGTCCTCCCTGACCTCCGGGTCCCTCATCCATACCTGAGACCGGGGTCAGCGCCCTGTGTGGGGGAGCAGACTCAGGCGCAGGTGCAGAGCCCAGGTGACAGGTGCCTGGTCCGCGCTGTCTCCCCAGGCCCTGGTCTGCACCCTGTACATGCCCTTATACTGTGGGACCATCCCCCCTGCGTTCCGAGGGGAGGTGAGTGCAGCCTGGGGGTGGGTGTCCACGCCCTCCCTGTGCTCGGGGAATGGAAGGCCCGAGGCCGGGAGGCTGTGCTGGGGGAGGCTCCGTCCCCTGGGGACCCTCTGTCATGGGTGCCTTGCATGACCCCGCCAGCCCACCTGTCCCTCTGAATTGCAGCGCTACATAGACGGCGCGCTGAGTAACAACGTGCCCTTTGCCAACTGCGCTTCCACCATCACCATCTCGCCGTACTACGGGACTGCGGACATCTGTCCCAGGAGCACCTCGGCCAGTCTGCACGAGCTAAATGCCTTCAGCGCCAGCTTCCAGATCTGCACCGCCAACATCTACCTGGGCTACATCTCCCTCTTCCCCCCCAAACCCGAGGTAGGCCCGGCCCCTCCCCGGCAGAGGCGTGGCTAGGGCTGGGGCCGCCCCCAGGGCTTCAGCTTCACGTGTCCTACTGCACACTCAGCCTGGGCATCCGAAGCTTGGGGCCCAAATTGTGGTCATGCCGTCCCTTCTGATCCTCCTGAGCGTCCAGTGAACACTGGCCTCCATCTCAGGGCACCGCTGGAACTGGAACTGGGTTTTGGCCTGTGCCAGCGCCCTGCCAGGCTCTGTGAGCAGGCCCTGGTCATCTCCACCTCTCGGAAGACGGAAGGCTCAGAGATGTTAATGGTCTTGTTCAAATCCACAAAGCCAGGAGCAGGAAAGCCCAGATTGAGGCTCTGCTCTTGGCCACTGTCCTACACTGGCCGCACTGCCCATCGGTTGTAGAGGCATAGGTCCACAGAGAAACGGACAGTGAGCCTGGGCTTCCTGAGCGCTGCCCTGAGAGCTTCTGGAAGATGAAGTCTGACGACAGACCGTTGGTCCACGCCATGAGATCCTCCTCTCCAGGACTTTCCCCGGCTCAGCCCTCTTCTGCTGATTTGGTGCTTCCTAATTTCCATGCAAGGCCACATTTCTGCGCTCTGGGCCTCCTCACAGCCTGAGTGGACAGAGATGCTCAGGAGGGGAGACCGAGGCCTGCGGAGTGTGCCTGGGGTTCTCACAGTGGGGCCTGGCTCCAGGTCCCCTGCCTGTCTCCACTGGTCCTGGACATACTCACCAAAGGGGAAAAAGAGGCCACCACTCTGACCACACAAGCTGGGCAAAGGCCCCACCTGCCCAGCAGGGTCTGGTTACCCCATTATCTAGGGGCCAGAACTGGAGAAGTGGAAGCTGGGAGCCCATGGTGGGGGGCAGAGTCCAGCAGGTTGGGGTCATCCACAGCATTGCTGGGAGGTCACTGGGTGGGGGGCCGGGCTGGGCCCCATTGGGCTAAAGACAAACGTTGGCCCGTGACTCCCTGCCCTGTGTGTCATCAGGTGGTGGCCGACATCTCCAGACAGGGCTACCTGGACGCCCTCAGGTTCCTGGAGCAACGGGGTAGGTGGCGGGGACGTGTCCCTCAGGAGTAGCGGTGGCCCCGGAGCCACACACAGGTCTCCACCGCAGCTGCCTGAAGCCTGGTGCAGGGTGACAGGGTCACCCCCAGAGAGTCAGCCTGAGGGAGAGGGTGCGAGGACAGGGCCGGTCCCTTTGTCCTGAGTGGGGTGGAGAAGGTGAGCTGGGAGGGCTTCCTGGAGGTGGGGGCAGCCAGGAGCCTTCTAGGCACAGCAGGGCAGGGGCTGCACCCCCAAGGCTAGAGGCCCCCGGCTGCGCTCTTCACAGCAGGAGCCTTGTTGGGCACGATTCCCGCCCAGATCCTGCCCATCCATCTCTCTCAAATTTAGTCCTGAGCCCGGCTCTAAAGAACAGGCCTCAGGTTCCCTGTGCCCCGAGATGTAAACCAAGACAGGCAGGGGTTAGGCCACGCAGCCGGCAGGCATCAATGGTGAGTGCTGACCCCGGTGTGGGCTCTGGTGACCTCAGAGAGAGGAAGGAGCAGCACAGTGAGGCAGGGGCTGGGGTGCAGGGCGGGCTTTTCCCGGGGGAGCCCTGGGTCCACTGGGGCCCCGCCGGGCGCTGAGAGCTGGTCAGTGCCCCCGTGAGCCCTCTCCTCACCGCGGCCCAGGACTCATCAAGGAACCGGTGCTGTGGACGTTGGTATCCAAGGAGCGGCCAGCGCCGGCCAAGGGCGGCTGTGGAGGTTTCACCTGGGACGTACCCCATGTGCAGCTGAAAGACGTGGCCTGCTTTGAGCAGCTCGCGCCCGAGCTGGAGGCTGGTACGGACCCTTCCCCCTCACCCCGGCAGTGCCCTGCTCCACGGGCACTGGGCTCATCTGCCGGACGCCCACTGTGTTCAGGACTTTCCCCCACTGTGTACTGGGAACGGACCCCAGGACCTTTGCACCAAGCTACATCTCCAGACCTTTTTAATTTAGTTTTTATTCTGAGACAGGGTCTCTATGAATTGCCCAGGCTGGGCTTGTATTTGGGATCCTCCTGCCTCAGCTTCCCAGAGTGCAGGGATTATAGGTGTGTGCCACCATGCTTGGCCTGCGGGGCCTTTTTACACATGGTGTCCCTCAGCTCTCACAATTGCCCTGGCCAGTGTGACTCCCACCCCTTTCCAGTGACAAGCAGGGGTTTGGCAGGGCCAGAGCCCCCACCTGTGGGATTTGAACCGAGGCCTGTGTCTGAGAAAGCCAGGACTCAGCAGGAGGTAACTGGAGACACAGACGGAGGTTTCTGGGCCTCCCAAGGGAGGGCTGCTGTCAGCCTCTGGCGACTCTGAGGATGGGACAGAATTGCTCCCAGGACTGAGGAGGAAACCGTAGCACAGAGGAATTGAACAACTTACCCAAGGGTGCACAGCTGGCAAATGACCCAATTAAGCTCTGCTCTGATACCTTTGGCCTGCTGTCCTGCCAGGTAGCCAGGTGTCATCACTAATACAATAGCTGGAGAGGACCCAGGCTCAGAGGCATGGGGAGAGGCAAGAGAGAGAGGCATCTGAGAGAAACTAGAGAAGCAATGTTGGCCAGGCAGAGTTGGGCAAGGGGTTGGCATGTGCAAAGGTCCTGGGGCTGGGGAGTCTGTGGTTACAGCACAGAGATCCAGGGGCATTGCAGAGATGAGTTTGGGGGAGGTGGGCAAGTGGCCTGGGGAGCCAAGCCTTTGAGAGGTGTCCTGCGTGTCCTGCTTGCAGCCGAGGAGACACACAGTGGTCAGAGTGGAGCAGTGATGTGGAAGCAGGAAGCTGGGGCAGTGGGCGAGGCCAGCAGGGACAGGAGGCCAGGGTGAGGGCAAGGGGAAGAGATAACTGGCCTTGGTGTGTGCTGAGCCCTTGGGGTGGAGCTCTGGGCTGAGAGCTCCAGCGGGACCCTGAGACCCCCCACACAGGGGGTCCATCCTGGCCTTCTGGCCTTCAGTCCTGCCCTGCCTGCCCAGGAGGTCACGCCTGTCCCCAGCCCTCCACCCTAGACCGGGTTGGGTGTGTCATCTCTGGACGGAGTCGCTTCCACTCCCCGGGGCTGGAGAAGTTGTCACAGGGGCTGTGAATCACGCAGCCACCTCACTGTCCCCGCCGCATTGTCCCTGAGGCACGGGGTTGGCAGACAGCCTGGGAGTGAGGCCGACCTGGGTCGGTCACACCTTGCACAAGTGCTCTGCCTCGGTGGCCCTGCCAGCCCTTGGCAGGGGGCTTAGCCAGCAGCACCTCGTGCCCTGCAGAAGGTGGGCGTGGGGGGCAATCTGGGGGCCTGGCGGGGGTGTTGCTGGCTCCCGGGGACCACGTAGCGCTGTCCCTGCAGCCCTGAAGAAGACTTGTCAGAGGGACTCCAGCGTCTGGACACGCTTCCACCGCTCGGGGCCCGGAAGGGCGCTGACCTACCTGCTGCTGCCCTGGTCACTGCCCTTCGAGTACGTCTACTACCGGAGCCGGAGGTTGGTCTGGGACAGGGAGGGGGACGGAGGGTGCACCCCATGTCTGGGACCTGAGGCCACTGTCCCACTGTACGGCCTCAGTGACTTGTAGCTGCCCCTCGCTGCCCACCAGCCATGCAAACCCTACTGGGAAATCTATCCAGAACACGGGGAAATCTGTCCTTGGTGTTGTGTAACCTACACGTTCATCACAGGCTGTGTCAGTAGAGGCACAAGGCCTAGAACAAGGGAGATGATGTTCCAGCTATGTCTTGCTTAGTCTCCTGGATTTGTTGCCCAGACTGAGCCTCAGTTTTGGGGTGTCCCTCACAGGGCTGTGTGGCATAGATGCCTCACTTGGTGGGCTTCTCTCTTGGGCTGGCTTTGCTCCCTCCTTGAGAATTTCCTTAGACTACCCACATTCCTGGCTTTTCCAAACTTCTGGGGTCTCCCTGCACCTCTGGCTTCACACTCACAGCTTCACACACTGCCCTCTCAGGGGCTCACAGCCTGGCCTCCCAGGCCTTCTGAAATTGGGGTGGAAGTCTTTTTAACCCCATAACTCTTGCATTCTGCATGCACCTAAAACCAGCACCATGTGGACGAGGCCAAGGTCTGCTGCCAGCTAGAGCAGTAGCCAGGCTTCCCTTTCTCTTGGCCATAAGGGTTAAGTGCCTGGATCAGTGGGCACTCTGAATCCAGTTCTGAGGAACAAATTTTCTATGCTGCTGCCATCCTGGAACACGGTGCTCCGTGGCTTTGCCCTCAAAGCAAAATTTTTCCATTTTGCAATTTTGAGGCTGCAAAGGGTGGAGACTTGCTGCTTCTTGTGATGCCCTCGGGCCATCTTTTCTATCCTCCTGTTTCTTCTCAGCAACTGAGACCTCCTCAGTGCTGTCTTTGCAGTTCACAGCTTTACTGGAGCTTCCCTTCTGGCTAAACCCACATCATAAACCATCCTGCTGGGCTCTCTGCTCTTGATTCACCACATGAATCTGGCTAAAAACCCCTACAAAAGCCGTGCCACTGCCTCAACACTGAACTGCCTTGGAATTTCTTCTGCCAGATTAGTCTGCTGCCCTTAATGTCAGTCTCATGCAAAGTCCCTGGACATGAGCAAAATGCAGACGGACTTTCAGCCAAGCCATAACACCCATCATCTGGAATTCAACAACCAGTGCAGTCCTTCTTCCCAGCAGAAATCTCTCAAGCCTGCTGTCTTAGTTACTTTTTACTCGTCGCTAAGACAAAATACCTGAAGCCCAAAGTTGGGAAAGGAAAGGTTTATTTCTTACAGTTTTTGGAGGTTTCAGTCCACACTCAGTTGGCTCCAAGACAGGCGGGCATGGCTGGGCTGCAGTTCATGGCACCCGACGAAACAGCAAGCTCAAACCAGCAAAGAGAAAGACACACCTTCTTCCTGCCATTACATCACACCCTGGCTCCACCCCTATGTGGGCGGAGCACTGACACAATCACTAGACAATGGACGAATAACAAATGCACAATTCAAACTCATGAGGGCTGGGGGACACAGACATAAACCATGACACCTGCTCTTTACCGATTTTCTGGTCTTCTGAGCTCTGACCAGAATCCCCCACACAGAGCAGCCTAAGTGTCCCAGCCCTGCCCTTTCAGGTACATCTCTGAACCTTTCCAAACTCTACCCACAGCCGTTCACAGACTCCTGAATCACATGGTCAGGTACGGTCATAGAAATGACCCCACTTCTCTGGTACCAAATTCTGTCTTCATTACTTTTCTCTCGCTGCTGGGACAAAACACCCGACACCCCAAATGAAGGAAGGAAAGGTTGATTTAGCTTACAGTTTGTGGAGGTTTCAGTCCATAATCGGCTGGCTCCGAAAGCTGGGTGGCCTGGCACTGGGGCAACAGGCCAGGTGGCAGAACCCATCAAAAGCAGCAGGAGCCGAAGTGGGTGGGGCAAGCCTCCTGTCCTCCCTTACACTGTAAGCTGGCTACCACCCTTCCAGGGCCAGTGTGGCACTCACAGTCTCCTTGCCGTCCTCCTGCACAGGCTGGGGATGTTTACAAAGTGAGGACCCTGGTGGCTCCTTTCTGAGTCACTTTATTAAACTTCTAAACTCCTCAAATTGACAAAATGTATCAACCAAGCCAGGCATGGTGGGGCACAACTGTAACCCCCTCAGCACTCAGGAGGCTGAGGAGGGAGAATTGCTACAACTTTAAGGCCACCCCTAGTGAGTTCAAGGCCAGCCCGGACCACATAGTGAGATCCTGTCTTAAAAAAAAAAAAAAAAAAGATCCATTATGGAAGGTTCCCCTGAGTGATGCCCTGAGGCTCTGCCCTGGGCAGCCCTGTCTCATCTCTAGGCCAGGTGCCCCAGTGTCTTGGCTACAGCCAGGGCGCACTCTGCTAGCCCAACTTACCCAGCTGATGCTGCGCCTCCTCCAGGTTAGCTCTGTGGCTGCCTGACGCTCCAGCAGACCTGCTGTGGATATGGGGACAGATCAAGGGCATGGTGTACTCGGTCTTCTCCAGGACAAAGCCCGGGCTCCGGTGAGGGACAGGAGGCATGGAGGGCCTGGGTGTGTCCTGAGGGTGCCCCATGTCCCTCCTGGAGGCTGAGCGGGTCCCTGCTATCCTCCTGGATGTCCCTGGACCTCAGAAGGCTGGCCTGTGTGGTCTAGGGGCTGCTGGCTCTCCTCCACCCCCACATGCCTCCCCTACTCCCCGCCACCAGGTCCACCCAGATGTGCCCAGGTCCTGCCTCGGGAGAGAGGGACCTGAATGTGAGGTACATTGCCTTCCTTTCCTTCCACAGCCTGCCGGTCAGCAGTGCCAGGGACACAGGCTCCTGCCAGCCCAGGACTGCAGGCACAGATCTCTGGTCCACCCATTCAGCCTACAGGGCACCGGGAGAGAGGCCCTCCTGATACCTGTTCCTGCCTGCATCCTGGACACTCACAGTTACCGCCAGTCTGTGGTGACCTGGGACTCTCCCTGGCCCCTAGCCTGAGGAGGTGGTGGGAATGCTGGTCAGACAAGGACACCCTCCCTCGCCTCCATGGGGACTCCTGCTCTCCTTCCTGCCTGTCTGCCCTCAGTGGAAGGGATAGCAGGAGTGATTCACAAGGGCCTGTGACCATCACGCACTGTCTGCAGAGCTCGCTACAGATCACAGGACACAGCCCGGACGTCCAGATGAGGGGGCAAATTGGAGTGAACGCGGGGTGTGGTGTGGGGTTCCTCATGCCCTTCACCTTTTGGTCCTGCACTGGCCCTAGAGGTGACTCCTGTGAACTTTGACTGCTCGTGGAGCCCTTGGAGGGGGAGGCCCTGCAAGCAATGGGATGGAGGAGGAGAAGGACCAGGAGGAGCAGGAGGAAGAGGAGGAGGAAGGGGCCCTGCTGCAGGCACCTTCAGGGCAGTCTCCACCCTCCCCATCTGCTCTGCAGACACCAGGCCTCCTCTGGCTTCTCCTTGGGGCCACTGCTCTTCCTGTCCTCATAGCAGAGCCCACACGGTGTCCCAGAGAGGCTCCAGGGGACCCTCAGCTGCTGGGGAGATGGGGACCTGAGAGACACAGCCTTGAGCAAGAGAAAAACGATCAAAGGAGTAAATGTGGGATGCAAAGGGCCAGTGCTGTCCGTTCATCCATCCATTCACCCATTCACTCATCGGGCTTCCAAACATAAAGAGCTTGGCCTCTGAGAGACAGGGCAGTGAGCAGCACACGGGAAAATACAAGGGCTGATCAAAAATATGGTGTGCAAAAACTGCGGTGTATAGTTAAACATTAAAAAAAGTATTCCTCTAAAAGACACATTGCTATGAATCGCTCTCAAAATACTCTGGCTTCCAGCACACTCAATCCCATCATCCTCGACCCTTTCTGCAGCAGTTCTGGAGTCCTCTTTCCCAAGCATCTTTGCCAGGTGTGATTTAAAAAAAAGTGCCACAGGCGGCTGCTGAGCTCCATCCACCGGAAAGGCAGCTCTCAAAAACATGAGGCCCTGTCTGCAGCCAGCTGATTCATCAGCTCTGGCCCCATGTGACTTTCAGCTCGTCCCCAAAGTTACAGTGACCATGGAAAGGGGACGTTTTGAATCAGTGCAGGATCTTGAGACAGCTGGAACCCTGCAACTAAAGACCCTCAGGAGAGAGGATGCCAGAGCTGCCCCAGGAAGCCGGGCAGGCGGATAATGAGAGGAAGGCAAAGCCTTTTATCGTAACAAAGGTTTTTCAAACTGTGAGCATTCCCTGTCTTTCTGGCTCACCTTGTGTGTAAGCGGAGGCTCCTCTCAGGACTGCAGGCCACAATGAGGAGGAGACAGGGCGAGAGCCTGGGCCGCGGTCCAAGCTGCAGGGGTGAGGCCTCTCTGACAAGCCTGATGAAAGGCTGGGCATCACAGCAGAGGGAACAGAAGGTGCAAAGGCCCTGCAACAAAACCAAAGCCGATGCGTTGGTTCCCGTGCAGCTGGAGTGCACAGCAAATCAGCAGGCAGGGGTGGTGGGCTGGTCACAGGCAAAGAGCCAGGGTCAGACAGGAGAACCAAGAGGTGAACTAACAGGGAGCCAGGGCAGGAGCTACACCTGTTCATGGCTTTCTAGGTGGGCTAAATTTATTGGGAATGTTTTCAAAGAGATTTTTAAAAAAATGATATCTCACTATGAATTCAAAGTTACCAACTTTGTAGCCTGGGCTGACCTCAAACTCACAAAATCTTCCTGCCTCAGCCTCCTGAGTGCTGGGATTACAGGCAGGTTCCACCAAGACCAGTAGTTTAGAGGGCTGTTTTTTTTTTTCCACTTAGCATTGCCACTGAAGTATTAGTGAAGGAAATTATATGATGCACAGACCTTGCTTCAAAATAACCTGAGGTGACAGGGTGGCTGAGAGCTGCCTCAGCAAGCCTTGGCTCACGCTGGGGGCGGCCCACAGGAGCTCCTGACGATGTTCTCGGCTTTGGCATGTGCGTGGTATTTCCGTGGCCAAAACCAGTTTAACCCGATAGATGTGATATCACACGGCAATAGGGAAATACACTTTCATGCGGGCCGCAAAGCCAACCCAGGCCTGCAGACTCCACTTACCAGAGCAGCGGGCCGAGGCCCTGGGCGCGGCGGGCTTTCAGCACCGCGGACAGCGACTCGCGTTCCCGCCGACTCGGCAGCCGGGCGACGCCAAAGGGCCGAGAATTCGCACATCTGGGGGCCTTTTCCGGCTAGCAGGCTCGCTAGAGGCTTCTTACACAGCTCCAGGGACGGGCGGTCAGTACTCAAAGCAGCCCAGATCTTGCTGGACATCTCTGCACTGCAAGACGCTATTGCTTCAGGCTTTTTTTTGGCGGTACCGAAGTATTAAACCCGGAGCACTCCTCCGCTGAGCTGCATTCCCAGCCCCTCTCCTTCCTCCAGCGACGAAACCGTTGAGGCTCGCTCAGGTTCCTTGTGACTACCTGAACTGGTGATCCTCCTGCCTCAGCCTCCCTGGGCTGGGCGTGTGCCCCTGAACCTGACTTGCTCTGTGCTGTTTAAGGATACTTTTGTTAAAAACAATCGCTCCTATGCGCTTGCTTCATTTCTGAGGTGTCTGTGTGTTCCGTGTGATTGATCTGCACGGTCACATTTCTGCCAATTGCACAGTCTTGAATTACCTCTTTTTTTTTTTAGTAAGTTTTGAAATCAGGTGCGGTGAGTCCTCCGACTTTACCTTTTTTCAGAATTCTTTTGTCTTCTCAACCATGCCATCAATTTCTATAGACGACCCGGGGCTTCTGCTTGGGATGGCACTGAATCAACATTCGAGGGGAGCAGGTACTGTAGAACCTGGTCCATCCTTCCATTTCTGTAGCTTTTTAATTTCACTCATCAACATTGTATAGTTCTTGATACAAAAACCTTGTACATATTCTCTTAAATTTATTCTAAGTCTTTATATTCTGATGCTATTGCAAACATTTTCAAATTTTAGATTTGCATTTGTTTGGCGCTAGGATGGATAAATAGGAGTATATTTTTTGGTTGGTCTCATGGTCTGATCTCACTAAAGTTAATAGTCGCAGTGTCTTTTCATAGATTCTCAGGTGCTTTCTATGTTTTTTTTTTTTTTTTTTTTTTTTTTTTTATAGCAGAGATCGAACTCACGACCTCGCGCTTGCCAGGCAGGCACTCATACCACTGAGCTAAATGCCCGGCTCTATCAGAGGTTTTATGTGAAAAAAGTGAAGACCTTCCACTGAAGCGCTGCTTTGATCCATGAATTCCCCTCCGCCCTCAATGTCTTCCATTGTTTCTACCTCAGTGTTGTGGCACTTTTATTCGCCGTTTCATGTTTCTCTCTCGTGCTCTGGGGTGCTCATGGGGTGCCTGGGGCTCCTGCCCCATGATTCCAAACGCAGCCCACTAGTTGTCATTTCCTCTTCCTGTTACCCATGGGATCAGCACATCCTGTCTGGGAGCAGAGAACTAAGACCAGAAATTCCTCCTCCCATGGATCCACCATGCAGAGGGCACTGCACTGCATTCCCCCACGAACCAGGGCCCGCATTGGGGTAAGAGTCCCCACTGCTAACTCACCAAGTGTGCTGCAGTGCTCTGGCTGGGCCCCGCTCTTAGAGGCCACCATGGGATGACTATGAACCAAGGTTTCCTTGCAGGCTGTGCCCAGATCCCTTTAGGCACTGGGTAAGGGAAAGGAAAGAGGCACGGATGGAAACTAACTGCAGGATGGGACAGCGGGGCAAGAGCTTGCTCTGAAAGCCAGCAGGTGGAGCTGGCCCTGCGCCGAGACCCTGAGTCCTAGATGCAACCTCCCTCATTCCACTGACAAAATACAAATTCAAAGACAAATGGTCAGGACCACACAGCACTGACCTCAAGTTTGGGGCCCTCATACCTGTCCCCAGTTAACACTATGCTGTTTTCTCTCATTACAGATTGTTGGAGCTGTTGAAGCTGAATACATGCCCAGGTTGTGGCTCGGGCATGATTAAACTGAGAACTAGGAGAAACCTCAGGGCGCAAGACAGGCCACAGCTGAGGCCCCCTGGGGACTTTCTCCATAGTGTCCCTTAATTAGCATCCTCTGTCGCTCTGAGGGGTCCTTGAACCCCTCCCAAGATCCCGCTCAGGTTTCCTCCATTGTCCACTGAGCTCCTTGCTTGTTCTGATTAAATATAGGCTGTCAGTCAGCGGGCCGGCTCTAGCTCTGCCAAGGATCTGACTCCTGCAGCTCTAAAGACCATGCCGCATGCCTCATTCCATTGAGTCTTTGCCGTGCATCCGTTTGTGGGTTTGGGGGACCTAGGTACAGACCCCAACAAACAATTGGTTTTGCTGGTCCCTGAGCTGTGTATAAATGCCATCATAAAACATATCTTTTGTGTTTGGCTTACTTGTTCATCACTCTGTTAAGAATCATCAACTCTGCTGAATATAACTCTTTCTATGGTCTTTGACTAGATATACTTTTGTCACTACCCTAATATCTGCACCACTGGAATATTCTTTTTCTTTTTGGAAAGACAGCGACAAGCTTTCTAGTCAGGGATAATTGCTGCTTCCTCCCTGCCCACTGTACACACGTGGCCCTGAGCCCCTCTACAGGCACAGGTGTTGGACATCTGATCTCAGCAGAGTCCTCAGAGTGAAGAGTCCTTCGATTCCTCCAGGTACACCACCTGGTGACAAGGGTTATATTCCCTTTCTATGGCTCAAGACACTAAGCCACAGATACTCAGATCACAACTGTATTCTTTTTCGTTTTTCTTTCAGACAGGGTCTCATTACGTAGCCCAGGCTGGCCTGAAACTCGTGGCGATCCTCTTGCCTCAGCCTCCTGAGTGCTGGGATTGCTGGGATCACAGGCGTGAGCCACCACGCCCGGCTATGACTGGATTATTTTCATCTTGTCGTCCTCCTAGTGGGTTTGTGTAAATATCTGTTTGTCGAGTGAGTGATCTGACAACAGGCTTCACTAAACTCCCTGTAAAATCTGGTTGTTCCCAACTTATGGTCTGCACCCTAAGCGTCTTACTAGCTAGACACAGGCACGCTCTGAGGTTCTGGGGGTGACCCTGGAACCTGCATTTCCAGACCCTTTCTGCTCCCGGGTCACTAGAGGACTTATTCTGTCACCTATCATGACCTTATGAAATTATCTCGGTGATCTGCAAATGCAGGTCCAGGAGGGCCAGGCTTCGGACTTCTCTTTCTCCTTGAGGAGTCTCGGGAACGCGGGGCGGCGCGGGGTGGTGCGGGGTGCAGCCAGGTGCGCCCTGGATACCTGCAGAGCGCAGGAGCAAACTCACCAGATGTGTGGGGTCTGCAGGCCGTGTCGCCGGCCGGGGCGGGGCGGGGCGTGCCGCGGCGCCATGACGTCATGCTCGCGCGGCGGCCGGCGTGCGTCGGGCGCGGCCGTGACGTCACGCCGCGGAGCGGAGCCCCCGCGCGCCGGCGCCGTGACGTCACGCCTGCGGAGCTGCGGCCGCCGGGGGCCGTGAGGGGCGCGGGGCGGCGGCATGGCGGAGAGCGAGGCCGAGACCCCCAGCACCCCGGGGGAGTTCGAGAGCAAGTACTTCGAGTTCCACGGCGTGCGGCTGCCGCCCTTCTGCCGCGGGAAGATGGAGGAGATCGCCAACTTCCCCGTGCGGCCGAGCGACGTGTGGATCGTCACCTATCCCAAGTCCGGTGAGCCGCGCCCGCCGCCGGGCCACCGCCCGCGGAACCAGAAGGGGAGGGCCGGCCCGCAGCGGAAGCCGGGGCCGGAGGCCTCGGGTCCAGCCCGCCTTCGCGGGGTCCCCGGGGGACGGCCCCATCCATCCCCTTTTCCCCTCCCGTACCTGGCGGCTGTGTGACCTTGGGCGGGTCACCGAACCTCTCTGTTCCGAATCCGGGCCAGCCTCTGGGCAGCGCAGCGTCCTGGTGCTGATTCGGGAAGAGGGACCCAAAGAACGGGCCCGTTTTCCAGGGTGGACTCGGGGGGCCGGGTCGGGGGGAAGGACCAGCCCTGGCCCCTGTGCCTGCCCTGCCCGGTGCCTCCTTCCAGGGCTCTTCCATGACCGGGCAGGAGCCCAGGCTTTTCCGTTGCCCAGCATTAACTGACGTCAGCGTCCGCAGTTCCCGTGAATGGTGGAGATGGTGGTCTCCCCTTCCCAGTCCAGGCGCCAGGGCTCTGAGCAGGGGGTAGTTGGCCCAAGGTCACCCATGGCGAGTGGCCTGTGAAGCCCTGTGGGAGCGGTGGCTGCATTCCTGCTGGAGGGCACGATGGGAACAGGGACTGTGGGGCTCCTTTGAGGTTTGTGGGGAAGAGAAGTAGCTTTGCTGTTCTCCAGATGTGCCCCGGAGGGCCCCTTGTCACCCCAGAATTGGAGGGAGATGTCTGAGTACAGAGGTGTCTGGATGGCTTTACGGTCCCCGTGTTGGACCAGCTGTGGGAGAAGGCTATTGGTGTAGCTATTGTACTGTGTGGAGCCCAGACACCAAGAGCAGACCCGGCCTGACCCTGAGGAAGCTTGGGTAGGGAGCCTCAGTGGAGAGTTGGGGGCCCGCACAAAGGTCCAGGGGTGTCACGCTTGGAGGAGGAAGAAACCCTGGTCCGGTGTGGCAGCCTGCAGCCTGGAGCTCATGTGCCCTGCTGGGCTGACCTGAGGGAAGGGAGAACGGAAGGAGACTAACATGAGACACTTGCCGTGGCCAGAGACTGACCTCCATGGCCGTCTGCAGCTCCTTGTCCCAGCCCTAGGGATCCCAGGGGTGGGAAGGAGAATTTGGCTTTTAGAGAAACAGTTGGCACAGGTGTCCCTGTACTGAGCCCCTGCTGGGTCGTGCTGGGTCAGGCTGGGTGACACACATTTGTTCGATTTAAAATATAGACTGTGCACTTGAAGTGGGGTAAAGGAAGGCCAAAAGGAGTGTGGTGTTGGTTCAGGGCGGGCTTTGCCTCCATGTGAATCCCAAAAACTCGATTCCAGGCTGATAGGGTCCTGGAGTTGTGGATGGCAACCATGGTCCTGTCTTGCACCTCTGTTGTGGGAGGAGCCAGAGCCTGAGTAGGCGCCTGCACGGCCTAGTGACCAGGTGCTTGTGCTCCCCTAGCGGGAGCTTCCAACTGGAACTGGGATGTGTGGGCTCCTGGGGAGCTTCCTGAGTCCCTGGCTGAGGGGTGGGGCTGAATCCTAAGGAAGTCTCCTGGATAACCAATAGTCACATCTTGTTCGCAGCTCCCACCTTTCCGAGATAGACAGACAGGTACCTGGGCTTTAATAAGAACAGGGACCGTAACCCTCTTCTCCACAGTGGAGACCAGTGATGGCTCAGAGAGCCCTTGCACACTGCACCTCAGGAGCCACCTTTGCAGAACTTCAGAGAATGTGGCCTTCACCTCTCACTGTGTCTCCTTCCGTCCTCTCTTGCCAGGCCTCTACCTCTTACCTGGACACGTGAGGGCCCCAGCAGGCAGCCCAAGGGCCGTTTTGTTAGAACTATCTGCAGGCGAGGGCGAATGCGGTCACTAACTACGCAGCCGGCCTTCTGCACGCCCCATGCCCTGTAGCATCCAAGGAAGAGTAGGGGAGGGACAGGGCAGCGTCCCCATTTCCCAGATGGGGAGACGAAGGCTGTGGGGTTGTAGTGACTTGCTGAGCTCCTGCAGCTGTTCCGGGCAGAGCTGAGCTGGCCTAGGGCCTGGGAGCTGTCCGGGGCTCGGAGGGGGAGCTGTGCGTGCAGGTGCAGATCTCAGAGCCTTCTGCTCATTCTTTCTGACCTCATCCTTGCCGTGGAAGGGCTGGCACTGCACGCCATGTCCTCAGGAGCTGCCTCCCCAGCCCCCGGTACAGCTGAATGCTGTCTCTCCTGCCCTGCTGTGAAGTTCATGGCGCAATTTGCTGCAGGGGCTGCCGGAGCGGCCCCAAGTCTGCCCTCCGTCCTCCTTGCACCCTGGAAGAGGACCCAGGAAACCGTCTCCAGCACTGGATCCTTTGAGGGGCTAGGCTTGGGGGGATCTTAGCCCTTTCGAGATGGTTACGCCTATGGCTGCTTACCGAGTCTGAGTGCTGGGGGCTCCGCCCTGGTCAGTGCGCATGCGTGGACCTCTCCTGTAACGCAGTTCTACAGGAGCGCTCACTGGGAGGGGCCCCGCATGCACAATGTGCAGGGTTCTCCGCGTTCTAGGCCCGCGTGTGCACTGTGCAGGGCAGCATAGCAGCGGGCCTATTCCGTCAGTGCTGGGTTCTGCTAGACAGCAGTGCAGCCCGATGCAGTGTCCAGCAGCCTCTGTGTTCCTGGTCCTTTCGTGCATGCGCAGTACCAAGGATTGAACCCAGGGCCTTTGCACTGAGCTCTGACTGCACACTTGTTTTTTTATTTTGAAAAGGTCTTGCTAAGTTGTTGAGTTGTACAGGCTGGGCTTGAACGCACAGTCCTGCCTCAGCTTCCCGGGTGCTGGGGTTGCAGGCACGCGCACCCATGCCCTGCCGTGCTCATTGCTTCCTGCAGTCTCTTGGCCCTCAGTGTGTGGTTGAGCTGTGTGTGGTTGGTTCAGGGCAGTTGGGGCATGGGCTTGCTCACAGGTGCTGGTCCCTGCTAGGGCGGAGCCCTAGAGTCTCAGCAGGTCTGCATCAGCCTCAGGACGCTGTGTGTGCCTGCTTGGCCAGAGGGCTGCTGCGGTGGCTCCATTTCCCTTCCATCCAGCCCAACCGGAAGTGCAAATGGGGGTTCTCCTTGGTGAAAGCAGGGAGGCTCCTCCGCACTGGGTGGGAGGGGCTGGAGCAGAGCCTCGGGGCTGATTCTGCCCATTACTTGGGCCTCTGCAGGGCCCTGGTCCCTGAGTGAGAGGATTGGGACCGATTGACAGGCCTCATTCGTGGGGCAGCGGGGAGTCAGATGGACACAGGGACGCTGAGTGCAGGGGTTCCAGGCTATGCGGTATTCCTGCTTTCTTTGTGTGTCTGCTGCTGATCCAGCAGGGGCTTCTGTGTTTGGGGAATGACAGGGCCTGGCCAGGAGGCCTGTGCTTGGAAAGACGGAACATGCGTGGACTGCAGGCTGGTGGCCACTGGCCCCTACAGTGAGTCCCTGGTCCCTTGCTGGTGTGGAGTGAAGGCGGGGTGGAGGCACAGGAGGAGTCCCGCATGAGGGTGTCTTGGTGACCCCTGTTACATGTGGACGGTGGAGAGGAGCAAGCCTAGGAAGGGGACTTGGCAGGGGACAGGAAGCAGTGTCCTCTGATCGCTCTGGAGTCAGGCGAAGGCTTTCGCTGTACGTTTGATTTTTCAGTGTAGTTAACTATCCTGCTCAGGATTCGCTGAGCTTCATGGGTTTGTGGTTTGATGCCTTTCATTATTTTAAAAGAAATTTCATCCATGAGCTCTTCAGACATTTTTGTGCTCGTTCTCTCTCTCTCCTTTTTTTTTGTTGTTGTTTGTTTGTTTTTATCTTTGAGACAGGGTCTCGCCATGCACTTCAGGCTGGCCTTGAGCTCACTTTGTAGCCCAGGCTGGCCCTGAACTCACAGCTTGCCCAGTGCTGGGAGCAGGAATATTCTCTCTCGGCTGTGGCTTCTGGACCTGGATGTTGGGCCACCCCCAGGAGTCTTGCTGTCTTTTCAGCCTTCCTCTCTGTGTTTTGTTCTGGGTGATGACCGCGAGCAGGCTTCAGACGCGCTGACTGCTCTGCTGGGCGAGTCTGCGTCCCCTTCACTGTGCTTTGCTCTCACCTTTCATCTGCATGTGAGGTGTGTATGTGGGTGTGTACCTGCGTGTGTTTGCACTCTGTTCCTGTGTGTGTGTGTGCCTGTAAAGTGCTCCCATTCTGCAATCAGGCACAGTTTTGGGTGCTGGGTCATTGTGTGCTGGCCCCTGGCCTTGGGCCCGCCTCTGGGAGGGCAGTAAGCTGAGATGGTGACAGTCCCTGGAGGCAGTTGTGAGTCCGGATTGGGAAGTCTAAGAAGCCTTGGTAAGCGTTTCCCTGGCAGGCACTGGGGCTATGACTGTCAGGGCTGGCAGGCGCCGTGAGCTGCACTGTCCCCGTGGCCAACTGCATCCAGTAGCCAGCTGGATGACCAGGAGCTGCCCTTTGTGCTTGGGGCATCCTGGCCTCCTCTGCTGGCAGGGACTGAGAACAGAGAGCTGCTGTGGTTGTGAGTGCCATGGGTGGGGACAGCAGCCAAGCCCATCTCTTCCAAGGGACACAAGGGGCGAGGACTCCCCCAGAAGGGCGGGAGCTCCCGAGGACACCTCCCATCATCAGGCCAGCTCTGCCTTGGACTGGACGTGCAGCTGCCATTGTCCCCAGGAAGCGGGAGGATGCTTGCTGCCCCTCCAGGCTTGCAGTGTGGTGACTGCACGGGGCAAGTGACCGTGTGTGCTCACACTGCTTGCTCTTGCTCACTAAAGTGAAGGGAGGAGTAGGAAGCTCTGCAGGAGCGGTTTCGGAGCTGAGTGCAGTGGCCAGGAGGCCCTGTGCCTGCAGGGAGATGGCCCTGGGCAGGAACTCTTCCTGCTCCTGCCCTGCAGCAGTCAGATGGGAAGGCTGCTCTGCTGGGGGCTCCAGCCAGCGGGAGGGCTCTTCATGGGGACGCTGACGCAGAGCTGTGGTTCCTGGGGTGCAGAGTGTGGGTAAAGGAAGTAGGGGGTCTTGTGGAAACTGCACTCTGGGTGGGAAGTCTTGGCCCACAGGATCCTCACCTCAGCCCCAGCCTGCACTGGGCATCAGGGTTGTTGTCTCCAGAGCACAGATTGGGACTTGATGTACCCTTATGGCTCTGAGTTGATGGGTCCCACTGCCCTGCCACCCCATGTGTCCCAGAGCTGGGCCAGGCAGGGAGGTCTGGAGCCAAAGCACAGAGACCTGCAGACAAAGACAGACACGGAGAGGACGGAGGGGAGTCAGACCACACCCACCCTCTCCGCCTCAGCCCAGGGAGGGGTGGGGACCACCCTGGCACCCTGGCCCAGGAGCGCAGGAGGAGGGAAGGGCCCTGAGGTCAGGAGCAGGGCAACGGGAGCTGGAGCCCGGGCCCTCGATGGGAAAGTGTGGGTGTCAGGCTGAGCAAATACCCTGGAAAACAAGTTTTCACAGAACAGTGGCAAATAGGGGCAAAAAGATGGTTAGAAGACTGACCTCAGAGTCCCAGACAGAGGACGGAGAGTGGGGAAGAGAATAGTGGGTGGAGCCAGGATTTCCGGGCCTCAGGTGTGGGGCTTGAGCTCCATAGAAGAGTCCCTCCTTCCAAGAGCCCTGCGCAGCAGGGAGGAGACAGTGCTGAGGCCCGCGCCGCCGTGGCCCTGCGCCACAGTGGTGCACACCAGTGATCCTCGTGCTCTGGGAGGCTGGGGCAGGAGGGTCATAAGTTCCAGTCCAGCCTCAGCAATTGAGACCTTGTCTCAGAATAAAAAAGTAAAAATACAGGTGGAGACGAAGCTCAGTGCAAAGGCCCTGGGTTCAATCCTAGTGGTAAGGGGGAGGCAGGAGAACACCGAAGCTCAGGAGCTGTGGAGGGCTGGGTCTTAGCAGCCTTGCACCGGGGCTCCGGGTGTTCCAGCCGGAGGTGGTGGTGAGGAGGATGTCTAGCGGGAAGCGAGACGCCGCCGTCATGCCTGTCACCGACCACCAGGGGCGCCAGAGAGGCGCAGTCCAGGTGAAGACCCGCCCATCCAAGGCCAGGCTGGCCCAGGAAGATAGCGGGCGCTGTGTGTCTGTGGTGGGTAACAGGCGGGTCACCGGAGGGGATGGGGAGGTGGGGCGGGTCCCCAGGGGTAAGGGGCCCCCTCACCCTGGTTTCAGTGCTCCTGGAATGAAGGAGAGCGGAGCGAGCAGGCGCATGCCCTCGGGTCTCTGCAGTGTGCTGTAGCCCTCGGGCTCTGTTCCGCTCCCTAGTCTCTCAGGGCGCCTGTCAGTGAGCCTTCCCATCGGTGTGGGTAGGAAAAGGCACCTTACCAGGCTCAGCACGGTCCAGGCTTCAGGCGGCCCTCCAGGGAGAGGCCAGCTGCTGTCCAGCAGGGTTCGTCTGTTAAAGACTCAGGTCCTTAGCAGCGATGCGGGCGAGCAGGCAGGTGAACAGTGGGGTTGTCTGCCCAGGACAGAAGGGGCAGGAAGTGTGGTCCCCCACGGGGAGCCCAGAAAGCACTCAGAGAGGCCCAGCTTGGACTCGTGCCGTGACTACCCGGTGATGCGGAGGGGAAAGAGTGTGTGTGTGTTTGTGCGTCGCATGCACACGCATGTGTCTAGGGAAGCACCCGGCTGCATCCTCGTCTTCCTCAGCTGCTCCGATCCTGAGTAAAGTCGCCAGCTCCTCATTCGGAGGCTGGGGGATGAGGGGAGTGAGGCTGTGTCCCTGGGGGCCGGGCCCAGCAGGAGGGGCCTGGGGGCCTCTGCTCTGTGCCAGGCAGGACTCCGGCTTTTCACACTGCCGCGAGCCTGACTTTGGTAAATAATATACACAGAGTCACAGGGAACCTCATGTTCCAGGCCCGGTTCTGACTGCCTCTGGCCCCAGAATAACGTGCCTTGCGTCTGCCCAGTTCCAGGGGGATATTGCAGCGCTCCAGGGGGGTTGACAGACTGCACCCAGACTCGCTGGACAGCTCCTGCAGAATTGGCGGTGGGGCAGGGTCAGAGCGCCCTGCGTGCCGCTAGTAGGTCGCGGAAGCAGGCTGTGTCCACGGTGCTGGCGTTGGTTGTGCGCATGCGCAGGGTCCTCGCAGCTTGAGTTACCGGCTTAGCCCGCGTGGGGGCCCTGCAGTGTGTATAGCAGGCCAGATTTTCAGAGGCGGGATCTGCGGCGCATTGCCGCTCTCCTCTGCGACCTGCACCTGCCTTGGTACCTTTTGGGTGTCCCTGCCCATTCTGTCCTGGGGCTGCTGCAGCTGATGGGTCTCCGAGGACCTCTGCCCTTGCCTGCTCCTGCCCCACCTGACCCTTTTGGAATCTGGGCCCCCGATGCTGTGTGGCACCACTGCCCATCCCTGACCCTGTGCTGTGACCCCCTGTGCCTGGAACCTGTCAGTGGCAGGACAGGTTCCCAGCCTTCCCTCCCTGTGAGGCTCTGGTGAGGTCTGCCGCAGGAGCTGCCTACCACTTCTGTCCATTAGTGGGCGGCAGGCTCCCTGTGGGGGGCCCATCCCGTGCTCGAGGGCTCAGAACACAGGTGCACAGAGCTGTGCTTCAGAGCTTGGGACACATCTTTCCTGGGACTGCCAGGGGCTTGACATGCCAGGGGAGGGTGGAGGATGCATCACAGGCTTGTTGTGACCACATGGTGGCCAGCATTCCAGGTGCCCGGGAGAGGAGTAGGAGTCTTCAGAAAGGGGCACCGTGCCCCGTGCCCATTGTTCCAGGTTCAGGTGACCAGCTTCTGCCTTCCCCAGGCCTCCTCCACTCAGGTACTAGGTGACACAGAACCAGGCGTTCTAGACCCAAGGGGTCAGGAAGGGCTCCAATCCAGATTTGGGGTGCCAGGGAAGGCTTCCTGGGGGCAGGGACTCCCAGGTCCAGTCCAGGCTGGTCAGATGTGTTGAGGCCCATGGGCTGTGGGTTCAGGGGGCAGGAGGAGACCTGCTAGAGCTGGGGCCCCTGCAAGGCTCCATTGCTGGAGTCACAAGAGCCCTGGGCACAGGGAGCCAGCAGGAGCAGAAGGACTGGGCGGGCTGTGTAGTGGACAGGTGAGGGACAGGTGGTGGCAGCTGGATACAGAGCGGGGAGAGCTCTGCAGGCTCTCAGCAGAAGCTCCTGCAGAGGCCAGGCTGACTGGCTCCGGAGCCACACTGGGTCTTGGGTTTGGGGTGCATAGAAGCCTGCCCGGAAGGGGGCCGGTGAGCAGGTGGTTATCAGTTTTGTCCCTAGGTCATCATCTTTGGTCATTTGGTCAGGTCTTGCCTGCTGGCTTTATGCCCTAGGGAAGCCAATGCCTGGTCCTAGCCCTGCCCCCTCTGTCCGCTCCCCTCTTTACCTGGGGCCCTGGTTGGCCTCTGCTGAGGCTGGCAGCTGGGAAGGTGGGATACAGAGGTGCTGAGGCAGCAGGGACCTGGAGGGACTGGAGCGAGGCCCTGGGGGTCTGCAGGTCAAGAGCATCTTCCTGTAGACTCCCTCGAGGTGGTATCTTCCAGCTAAACCTTTAATGGAGGAAGCGTGGGGTTGGAGTGGGTGAGCGGATGAAGATGTTAGTCTGCAGAGAAGCTCCTCTGGGCTGTTGGCCTGGAGGGCTGTGGGTGGCACCAGTGGGGGTGGGGACCACCTAGAACAGAGGATCTCGATGTCACCTGGAGAGACTTCTGCCCTGATGCCCACCCAGAGGAGCAGTATGTCAGCCACACCCCGACTCTGAGACCTCTGGCACAGCTGGGCCTCGGAAGCCTGTAATGGATGGTGGTGCCCAGCTCACGGATGCCAAGGGCTCCGCAGCCTGGCCCAGACTCCCCTGCGCCGCCGAGAAGAGCTTCTCGGCCTCGATTCAGTGCCATGCCCCAGTGGACTCTGGGTGGCGCCCTGACTGCTGTGACCAGGGGGTGTGCAGGGAGCGGTGACGACCTGGCTGTCCTGCTGCACAGGGCCGGCCCCTGTCCTTGTGGCAACAGTGGTGGTCTGGGAAGGAGCCACTGGGACATTTACCTGCACGGCAGGAAGAACGGAGGGAGGGAGGGAAGGGGCGAGGGAGGGAAGACAGGCTGGGCAGGGGCCTGGTGAGTGCACTGACCAGCAGGCCAGAGGGCCAGTGTGGACTGGCTGACAGATCTAGAGTTGGGCCGTGCAAGGGCTTTCTGTGGGCAGCGGTGTGGCCTGACGTTTGTGTCTGGGCCCAGGACGCTGTGCTGTGGGAAGCAGGTGAGGTGTCCCCTCCTGGCTATACCCGATGGTGGCAACGGAGGGCGTACCTGTTGGAGTTCTCGGAGTGGGGCTGCAGGGTGGGCGGGGTGAGGCCCCCTGGGTGGCAAGGAGGGACAGCCAAGGACTTACTGAGCCCTCAGGGAGGACTGGACTCAGCTCATGGGAGGAGGTGGTGACTGGGGGGCCTGGGGACCAGGACCTGCCTGGGTGGGGCTGAGCATGTTCTTGGGTCCTGGACAGGCTGGGGTCAGCAGTGTGGCCTTTGCTCTGGGCAGCTCCCTCAGTCCCACCATCACCCACCTGGTCTAAGGGAACCCAAGTGAATGATGTGCCCAGAGTAGCCCTGGTAGGCTGTGGTAGGCCGAGCTGCTTGGCCAGCCTGGGGCTGCTATGTGCAGCAGGGTGGGTGGGTCCAGGGCTCAGCAAGGGGCCAGGCACACGGATATGAGTAGGAAGCAGGTCTTCAGTGGCCTTGGTGCCTGGGCTCCAGGGCAGCAGGCTGGTGGCGGAGATGCCTGCGGTTGGAAGCATGGGCAGGCAGAGGCCAGGGTGGGGCCTCAGGTCTTGCCTGGGGTAATTGGGCCTTTATTTGTGAACAGCAGACAGCTGGGAAGGGTTTTAGGTTGGGGACCGTGAGCCCAGAGCCCGAAGTGTGCGCTCTTCCCAGGGGAAGGTCCCCTCATCCGGCAGGGACCGGTGCACCCCTGTTGCCACTTTCTAAGGGGTGGCACCAGGCAACAGCTCTGATGCTCTCCAGCTGCCAGACCCCTCAAGTAGAGGCCCCTTGGCCTTGGGCGGCTTGGGGCATGGGCTGTGGCCGACCCTTGGCCATTACTGTCACCCGCCTTGGGGCTGGGCCAGTCCCTCTGAGCCCCGGCCTCTGTCTGTAGGCACGAGCCTGCTTCAGGAGGTGGTCTACCTGGTGAGCCAGGGCGCCGACCCCGATGAGATCGGCCTGATGAACATCGACGAGCAGCTCCCGGTGCTGGAGTACCCACAGCCCGGCCTGGACATCATCAAGGTACCGGGGGCAGCACCCGGCCCCCGGCCAGTCCCTGGGAACCCCAGCATTCCACCTTCTGGAGGGGCTCAGGAGCTATGTGGGCACAGGACGGGGAGCCCCAGATAGCTAGCAGAGCCACTGACAGGCCCAAGCCTGGACCATGACTGTGGCTTCTGATTGGGGTGCAGGTGACCCGTCTGGTGGGTAGGGGCTTCCCAAGAAGCCTTGTGTAAGGTGCTTGGGTCTTTATCTGTGAGTGGCAGGGAACTGGGGAGGGTTTCAGGAGGGGGCTGGATGTGTGTCGTCAAATATCTGGCATCAGGAGTAACTCAAAGCGTGCTCCGGAGCCCTGTGGTCACCCTGCCCCTCCGCGCTCCCCTCGAAGGCCCTTGTAGCCCTGGCGCTGCCCTGACTGCGCCTGCCTGGGCGGAGAGCAGCTCTGAGCACCCCTCCCTGTCCCATGTTCTGGTGGGAGGACCCTGTGCAGCTCCCCTCCTGAGTGAGCTGGTCCTGCACCCCGCTTCTTGGGTGCACCTCAATGGCCACTCCACTGTGCCCCGTGGGGGCCGCTCACAGACTGCCGTGCAGCTGTGCTGAGGCCTGGCCTCTGGCAGCAGGGAGCTGCCGGGATCAAGGTGTCACAGCCATGGGAAGTCCTCTCAGCCTGGGGAGGGCTGGGCTTGTTCCCATGGTGTCAGGGAAGGGGGCTCTGAGTGGAGGGGCTGGAAGCATGGGAGCCCGGTGCTTCCTGGGGGTCACCCTGGCTGCTGCGTGTGGAGGGTCGGGTGACGCAGAGAGCGCAGGCGGGGGCTGGAGACTGTGGCTGTCCCAAGGCTGCGCTGGGCCTGCATGGCAGTTCTTGGCAGCCCTCAGGTCTCAGGTCCTCCTTGGTGGCCGCTCTTGGCCACTTTAGGGCAATTAGCAGCTCTGGTCTTGAGCAGATTGCTGTGGCTGGGAGAGGGCACTCCTCAGGCTGAGGAGGGGTGATGGCCACACCCCCCCAGACCTACCTCCCTGCCAACTCCTGCAGGAATTGACGTCTCCCCGCCTCATCAAGAGCCACCTGCCCTATCGCTTCCTGCCCTCCGACCTCCACGACGGCGACTCCAAGGTAACTGCATCCCCAGAGCTTCTGCGTGCCCGGGTGTCTGGGTCAGGGGTCCAGGGTGTCCCACCTCTGTTAGCAGGGGTCCTCTGACTGTGCATCAAGTGTGCCCCAAAGGCAGGAGTCCCGGCTCCCATTCTCCTGATGGGCTCACTCCCGCAAGGGTGGCACCTTCCCAAGGCCTGTGACCTCGTTACCAGCATCACAGTGTGACCTCCAGCCCGGGGCGGGGCAGCCTGCCCGGCAGGAGGGTGTCCTCAACCCCCGCCGCCCACAGGTCATCTACATGGCGCGCAACCCCAAGGACCTGGTGGTGTCCTACTACCAGTTCCACCGCTCGCTGCGGACCATGAGCTACCGGGGCACCTTCCAGGAGTTCTGCCGGCGGTTCATGCATGACAAGCGTGAGTGCTCCCAGGGGGCAGGCCCTGCTGACCTTCAGAGGAGGGCGCCGGGCTGGGGGCGCTGGTCCTTAGAGCCTGGCATGCTGCTCCCTGCCCCTCTTGGGTCTTAAGTGCGCCCCAGCTGGGCTCTCCCTTCCTTCCTGGGCTCAGCGCATCACAGAACCCTGCCCCCTGCTTGCCAAGGGCACCACACACGTTGGCTGGTCCCCCCAGGGGCCAGTTCCAGGTCCTTCCTGTGCTCCACTAACATTGAGCCACTCGGACCCCAGCTTGTGCCTGGTCCTGGGATCACAGAGGCCTCATCTCTTACCCGGGGTCCTGAGGACCTAGGAGCTGACACCTGGAGAGCACTGATGGGGTAGGGGCCGGGCAGTGTGGATGCGAGAGACCCTCTCCAGGGTTGAGGGCCAGGGTGCCCAGACTGCTGACATACAGGGTGGGGTACTCCGGGCAGGGTCCCTGAGGCCTGTGCAGTGTGGGGGATGTGCCCCCAGGCCGGCTCTGTGGTGAACTGTGCCTGCCGCAGGCTGCAGAGGGGGCCTGCAGAGCAGTGTGGGTATGGTGGAAGGACTTGGTCACCACCTTCTGCACACATGCCGGGTCCAGAGGGGACCCAGAGCCCTGGTGTCTCCAGAGCTGGTGCTGCACACCCACATGCAGCAGGCCCACCTCGCTCCTCCAGTGGCCCCGGCTGTCGGAGCCTTCACCCCTCCTGCCCTCACCCCTACCCCGAGTCACTGTCTTCCTGCCCAGCTCCTTGCTGGGTCCTGTTGAGGTCCCCTCCCAGCACTGTGGGTATCGTGTCCTTGGAGGCTAGTCAGGCACAGGCAGGAGATGTGTGCTTAGTGCACCAGCGACGAGGGGCTCGGATTGGGCTCATGCACCCAGCCAGGAGCCTGCCCCTCCCTGGTCTGCACCAGGCTGTCCCCTCCTCCCTGCTGCAGTGCCCCCCATCCTGGGCAGAGGGCGCTCTTCTGGTGCCTGGGTGTCCCCGTGTGGCCATCTCACCCCCTGTCTCTGCAGTGGGCTACGGCTCCTGGTTTGAGCACGTGCAGGAGTTCTGGGAGCATCGCACGGATGCCAACGTGCTCTTCCTCAAGTACGAGGACCTGCACCGGGTGAGTGCGGGCCGAGGGGGCAGCGGCTCTTCGGGGCCGGGCAGGGAGAGCTGGTGCCTTCCTGCCTGACCGGGACAGCTGCATCCGGCCCCTCGCTCCATCCCTTTGCTCCAGCACAGGTCTCCGCCTTCAAGGGTGCCCTGTGGCACTGACTGGTGCTGCAAGTGTCTGGCTGAGCTTGCAGGATGCAGGGCCTTTGTGCTGTGAGGCTGGGGGGTCCTAGGGCTTGCCACGCGCATGGGGACACTGATGTGCTGCCATCACTGTCCTGCACCAGGTCAGCACGCCGCCCCTGGCAGTGCAGGCCCAGCAGGCTCATGTGTGAACACCCAGCGTCTTGGACGGCTGCTGACGTGCAGGGCCTCAGCTGGGCCAGGCCTGTTGGTGGAGGACCCATGGCCTCCCCATTCTTAAAACAGGGCCTCGTGTGTCCTCCCCTTCTGCGTTGTTCCTCTGTCTGTCACTGTGCAGTTCAGGTGGGTTAGAACTCACAGTTCAACCCGGGTGTGGTGGTGCACTCCTGTAATCCCAGCACTCAGGAAGCTGAGGCCAGAGGATTGCTGAAAATTCAAGACCAACCTGGGCTACACAGCCCAACCAAGGCCAGCCTGAACTGCATCGCACTATCTTGTCTTAAAAAAGACAAAACAAAAGCAAAAACGAATCCTCACAGTTGAGGTGGCCTCGAGCTCAAGAGTGATCCTTGCCTAGCCTTGCAAGGGATGGGATTAGAGGTGGGGGCCATCTCGGGTTACATGGGTCCTGTGAGAACCCAGAGCGGAGCCAGCCCTCCGGCCTTCCCGGAACGTGTGTCCTTTAGGTGTGGGCACTGCTGTGTGCATGAAGCAGGCTCTTTACCAGGGACCTGCTCAGAGGCTTTGTCTGCTCCTTTGCCATTGGTCTCCGAGAGCGGAAGCGGCTTCTGGGAACCCGCAGCAAGGAAGGGCTGGCCGGCTCAGGGCGGGCAGCCTGCCCTGTCCCAGCTTCTGACGGCTGCTTTGTGCTCCGCTCTTGTCTTCCAGGACCTAGTGACCATGGTGGAGCAGCTGGCCAGATTCCTGGGTGTGTCCTGTGACAAGGCCCAGCTGGAGTCCCTGACCGAGCACTGCCACCAGCTAGTGGACCAGTGCTGCAATGCCGAGGCCCTGCCTGTGGGCCGGGGTAAGTGCCCCTGCCCACCTGACCGCCGTGCCTGCGCCTGCTTCCTTCCCCATTGGACCTTCAGGCCTTCTGGGCATTCTCTCCCCTTCACCACAGCATTTGGCTAGCCTGTGCCCTCTGCTTGGCGGGGACGTGGTGATCACCAGCCAGCCCACGCCCGCTGGCACTTAGTATCCAGCGTTCAGTGAGATCAGCGTTGCCGCTCCAGGGGCGGCTGCTGGAGCCAAGTTCCCAGTAGGGACCTGAAGTGGCCAAGGTCAGCGTCCTCAGGGTACAGCCAGGGGTAGCTTTGACACCCTGGGTTCCAGCGTGTGAGGCCTGACGTGGGTTTCGGTGGGCAGCTTCCTGGCTGAGGTAGGAGTGGTGGTGGCAGCAGACGTGCTGCTCCCGGGGCGGGGCGCTGGCCCCTCGCTTTCCCGGAGGAGCTGTCTTCTGGTGTGCTGCACAGCCGGGGAAGGAGCCAGCCTGGGGCAGATGAGCGGGTAGGAACAGGGCAGGGAGCTCCCGACTGGCCCCACGGGAAGGAGGCAGGGACCCTGGGGGCCTGTAGCAGCCGGTGGGTGTGCACAGTTAGAGAGGGAAAGGGTTCCAGGCCAGGGTCCTCTCTCCTTCTCTCGCTGTCCACCTCCTAAGGGGCACGTGGCATCCCATGCTGCCCACTGGCAGGGAGCCGGGCACTAAAGTCTCCAGGATGGTGGCTGTGGCCACAGCTGCGGCCACAGAGCTTTGGAACGTGTGACTCGCATTAGCAGTGCGGTGCAGACGTGAAGCGGGTCCCCAGGAGCGTGGGCAGTTCCTGGGGTGAGGTCAAAGGAGGGGCTGGAACTGCGGCAGTTCCCGGGGTGAGGTCAAAGGAGGGGCTGGAACTGCGGCTCTCTCTTCTGCTGCCTGTGCCCGGCGGGAGGCGGAGCTGGGCCCCCAGCCATCGTGCCAGTCCACGTCCCAGGGGCAGCCCACGCTATCCACAGGTGAGGTCACATGCAGGGGCCTCCTGCAGGAGGAAGTTAACCAAGCCAGGATGCCTTGGGGGTTCTTTTCTGTCTCATCTTCAGCAGCGTTCACTATTATTTACGGTCTGTGTTTTTCCTTTGGCGTTTGCCCCATCTCGTCCTCGCGTCTGCCCTCCGGAGCGCCCCCCATGTGCGCCCCCCCCCCCTGTGTGTTGCCATCGTCTGCCTTGGTTTTGTTTATTTCAGTTCTGTGGTTTTGTTTCCTTTTAGCACATTGCCTGTGTGCTCAGAAGAGCTCCCTGGGCTGAGAGGGGCAGGGTCGGGTGGCCGCCCGCACTGCCTGCCCTCGGTTCATTGTCTGAGTCCAAATCCTCTGTCAGGTGGGTGCCTCCTTCCCCTGCCCGGCCGCCTCTGCTGCAGGACGTCACCAAAGTGCCTCCCTGGAAGCTCTGGTCCTGTCCCATGGCTCCCTTAGAGGGTGGCAGGAAGCGTTTGCTCTTTCCCTTCCCGTCCCTGCCCGGTGCTCCCAGGACGGGCAGCCCGGCGCCCGCTGGCTGGAGATGTCGAGGCTTGGAGCGGAGGTGCTGCCAGGCATGAATGTGGGGTTTATGTTTGTGTTTTGTTTTGTTTTGCAACATATTAGCAGATTTATTGGACCATTAGGAAGTCAGAGGAAACAGGGTGGGAGCTCCAGCTTGAGGAGCTTCTAGGGTTTGTAAATGTACCTTTTTTGTTGTTGGCAGCACTAGGGGTGCAACGCCAGGCCTGGTGCACACTAGGCAAACGCTCTACCACTGAGCTATGCCACAGCCAGACAGTGGAGAGAAGTCTGAGGGGCGGACACGGAGGAACTCAGAGCAGGGCTGACCGGAAGTGGGAAGCCCCGCGTCACCATTGCGCTCGGACCTGGCCCTCTGGGGTTTTGTAGTTAACAAAGAAGACAGGTCCACATCTTCAGGTGGTGGCTTTTGTTTTGGGTCCTGGAGTTGAATCCAAAGCGTTTTTATATTTTTATTTTGAGGCAGAGTCTTCCCAAGTTGCTTGAGTTAAACTTGGATCCTGCTCTGCCTCCCAGAGTGCTGGAATGACAGGTGTGCACCAGCATGCCCAGTCCCGGTGCCATTTTTGCCTCTCCTTTTTCCCCTCCAAGGCCTCCTAAGCCACCATAGCCCAGCACCTGCACCTGCACCTGCACCTGCACCTGCACCTGCACCTGCGGTCTGCTCTTGCGGAGCCTGCCGGGGAGTTGTCGCTAAGGGCACATTTTGCGTCCAGTTTAGAGCGCCTGCTCAGGCCTAAGTGTTCTGGGCACTGAATTTGCCTGGGGATTTTGAGCTCAGGCTGAAGTCTTTGCCTCTCCATTTGCCATGATATTTTCTGTCCTGGGGTTGATTTTTCTTTTTCAGATTCCCCGAGGCAAGTGACACCTCGGTGGCTGTTGAGCAAAAGTCTTCGTGTCCATGTCCTGGGCCTTGGCCCATGTGCAGCCATAGCTCAGGTGCTGCCTGGCGAGCACCCGGCCCGCAGTGCTGTGCAGGCCCCTCCCTTGCTGGGATTCTGTCGTGGACCGCAGGGAGCCCCTCCCACCGGTCTCCCACTTGTGGGGCGTGGCTGCGGCTGGTGTGGCAGTTTCCAGAGCTCCCGGGGCCCTGGGTCGCCTCCAAGCCCGGCGGCCATGGCTGCAGCGTGGGCCCTGGTGTGTTGCAGGGCGCGTCGGGCTGTGGAAGGACATCTTCACCGTCTCCATGAACGAGAAGTTCGACTTAGTGTACAAACAGAAGATGGGGAAGTGCGACCTCACGTTTGACTTTTATTTATAATGACGGAGGTGGGAACTTGCATGCGGCCCGTCGCTCCTCCTCGCTAACGTCCTGTATGCATTCGTTTATTCCCGGCTGGACACCCTGGAGCAGCGCGGAAGCTGCCGGGGCGGACCCCGCGGAGAGCCCGAGGGTGCCGCTCCCGCCCGCCGCTGCGGCTCACCCACCCGCCCGCCCGTAGTGTTCGAAGTCTCCACGTGTCTGACACCAACCTTATAAATACAGCCTCCATGGGGAGTCGCGCCCTCCGCAGACAGCTCTGGCCTCTGCCCTGGGCAACCTCGTCTACTTACTGTATTTTCTAGAGCTTTTCATGGAAATCTAAATAAATATCAGTAAACCAAATAAAAGTTCTGTTCCGAGGGGCAGCACGAGTGAGCCACCGCCTGGGGCGAAGCTCCGTGCCTCTTTGGGCAGTCAGTCACCTGAGGCCTCACCTGGCGCTGCCCCTTGGTTCCAGGTCCCCGTGAGAACTGGGATGAGGTGGGTGGGGTGCGGGGAGCTGGAAGGGGTGTTGCTGCTGGAGTCCAGTCCTTGTGGCTTCCGGCAGGGGGCGCTCCGGAGCTTCTACCTGCACACGAGGGTCCCCTGCTGGCAGAGCCTCCAAAAGCAGACAGTGGAAAGGCTGCTGCATGGACACCCGGACGCCCGGCCTGGAGTCAGGTCCCGCAGGCTTCCTGTTGTCCCCTGAAGCAGTGGCACACTTCAGCGAGAAAGGCTTATGCGTAGCACAGCAGCTCTGTAAGTCCCGGTCCTTGCTTCTGAGTTTGCTCCCGTGCCTGACGCTGTCCGTCGAGACTCCTTTTGCAAGTTGAGGCCCCCGTCCACCATGCCTGGCGCAGTGGTCACGGCTGTGCTGCCTGCCACTTGCTTCCTTTCTGGCCCGAGTTTGGCTGGAGGAGGATGGGGAACTGGCCAGGCGGGAGGTGCTGCTGACGGGCGCCATCCGGGCGGGGCAGGCCGCCTGTGGGGGACCCTGGCTGTGAAGCAGGTGCAGGTAGGAGCTGAGTCTCCATCTGAGGAGAAGCCAGGCTGGGCCGAGGCCGGGGCACCTTTTCTGTGTCTGGGAGGGAGGCTGCTTTCTGTGAAATTTCCTTTCTATTTTTCTATTTTTAGTACCGTGTGGATGTGACTGGGCACCTCACGTGGCACCCTGTGCTTGCTTGCTTCTGTAATAAAGACACCTGCCCTGCCATCTGTGGAGTGTGTGTGCTGGAATTTGCAACGGGACGGCAGGGGCCCTTGTGGGTGCACCATCCAGGGTTTCAGGCCTGTGCTGGGTCTGGACGAGGCAGAGTTGTGCAGTTTCACCCACACGCAGGCTTCCCCGAGACTGCCCACCCCCACCCCGTGTGTGTCCCCTCCCACCTGCAAGCCCTGCTGGGAACGCAGGGGGAAGGGGTGGGGGAGGGAGGAGGAGGTTGGCAGAGGTTCAGTGGGGCCTGTGTCTACCTCTCCCGGGATGCCCTCAGTCCCGTGGACCCAGCTGTGGCGGGGATCTGGGGTCACATCCTGACCCCTCGGGGAAGGGACGACTCGGTCACTGAGATGGGAGCCGCCTGGAGACATCTTCCTGCAGTGGAGCTGCTTTCCGTCCTCGGCTGAGCCTCGCCTGGGATCTGGAATGAACGGGCTTCTGCTTCAGTGAGCGTCCACCCTGTGTGTCCTGGGAGGCCTGTCCTGGGTCACTTAGCCTAGTAAAGCTAAGTGGGGTTCAGAGGCAAGTGGTGCGGTGGCCCGGAGGCCCCCTCAAACATCTCTCCTCAGGGCCTTGTCCGGTGGACACCTGACAGAACTGTGCAGGGCACGGTGGAGGTGGCGGTGGGTGTGTCCAGCCTCCTGGAGCTCAGATCGCATGGGGAGACAGATCCCAAGGAGCCTGGGGCAAGCTTGGGTTCCAGGGTGCTGTCAGGGAGCAGCCCAGCAGGCCTGGGCAGGGCGGTGGTGGCCTGGAGATGATGGTGGAGCAGCCAGCAAGCCACCAGGCTCGAGCCTCGGTGGGGACAGCTGGGCAAGAGGACTGTGCTGGTGACCACAGGCCTGGTGCGGCAGGACTTGGCCAGTTCACAAGGGCTTCCTGGGTCAGGAGGTTTGGGTGTGGGCTCTCTTAGCCCAGAGGGTTCAGTGCGTGGGGCAGGAGGTCGGGCCCTCGGGCTCTGCGTTGGATGGCGAATACACCATCCCCAGAAGCAGAGGTCAGTGGTGACCTGACTTGGATTCGACAGACCGTTGAGAGTCCAGAGTGTCCGGGCGACCCGCAGATGGTTTCAGATCTCCGCCCTGTCCTGGCACTTGGCTGCTTGGAGCCCGTCTATTGGAGGAGTTGGCAGCTGCACAGTCCAAGGAACCAGGACCTCTGCTGCTGGCTTTCCTGCTGGCCTGGTCTCCCTGGGCCACACGGTCGCCATCTCCCTCCTCACCAGCTGCTCCTGAGAGCAGAGTCCAGTGACAGTGTGACCACAGAGCACAGAAGGCTCCAGTGGGGCAGGATTTTAGGGGGGGTACCACATCCCCTGGATGAAGAGTGCCCCCTCATGGCCTGAAACACCGTGGCCGAGCCAGGACATGGAGTGGGAGGGCTACGGGGGCAGAGCTGGGCCTCTGTTCGTTCCCCTCCAGGCCTCTTCCCACGCGGACGTGGGTGACAGTGAGTGCAGACCCCCAGGGATGTCCCAGCTGCCCTTCTGCAGGGACCAGGACTGAGCCCTGGGAGTGAAGGGCAAACTGTGCAAAATGGGGGCAGGGAGCAGGGGCCGAGAAGACGGGGGACCCCAGCTGGGATGAGTTCAGGGAGAGGCAGGCTCTGCCAGCCAGTGGGTGAGCAGCGTGCAAGGCCTGATGGCAGCTCAGCCCAGGAGGCACACCCGCCCCACTTCCCGGCCTGCTGCCCTCAGGGGCAGGGGTGTGAAGAGGCAAGGCAGGCATGGTGGGGGGCACTGGGGCCAGGCAGGGGCGCAGGGCTGAGGCTGCTGGAGTGGGGATACAGGCTGGAGTACACAGGGACCAGGGATGCCAGAGGCCCGCCCCGCCCAAGGTGCCATGCAAAGGGGGAGGTCGGTGCCGAGCTGGGGGGCTGGCACTCCACCTGCCGTGAAAAGCGCTGTGCAGTGCAGGAGAGCCCCCCTGCCGTGCACACCTGGACAGGGCTGCAGGTTCCCTACCCCTGAGCAGCACCCCTCAGCACCACACCTGCCACCATGCACCTCCTGGCTGTGGAAAGAGCCAGCAACAGGACTGGCTGTGGCCACCAGGGGGCGGGGGTGTCGAGGGTGCCTCCTGCATTTCCAAAGCAGCAGCTTTGAGAGATGCTCTCCAGAGAGCAGGACACACGCGGCCCCCACTGTGTGTGCCCTGTCAGGCACTGGGCTGGGGGCAGTCCAGCTGGACCAGCCATGCAGCCCAGGCTGGTCTTGAACTAGCAATGATCCTGTCTCAGCCTCCCGAGTGCTGGCATTACAGGAGTGCGGCACCACACCTGAGTTTTTTTCCCCTGATGTTGTCTTTATATATGTGTCCATCTGTGGTGCTGGGCACCAGCTGGGGACACAAGTGTGCAGCTCTCGAGCAGGGCCATCTCTGCAGAAGGGACGGCAGCACCAGAGGTGCAGGATTCATCTCCGGTCTGCACAGCCTCCACAAGAAGGCTTCGGTGAGAGCCAGAAATCGTCCTTGCTGGTGTCCTGTGAGGTCCCGCACACTGTGTTCTCACCTGGCGTAACCCAGCTCCCCTGACCAGGCCTGAGCACAGCACAGGGCCCGGGCCGCGTGCTCTGCTTTGGGTCTCTGCCCACGCCTTACCGTGTCTCACAGTGTGCTCCGGAAGCTCAGGGGCCTCAGGGACACTTCTCTCTCACTTCCCTTGGGGCTAAGGGGCAGCACAGAAAGGCCTTGGAGGTCTCTGGCACACCCCACTGCCCTTTGGATCCGGCCTGCCTGGTCCTGCAGCCGTGTTCTGTGGCCTGTGTCCCCAGCCTGGAGCTGGCAGTTTGCTGTTTACGGTGAGGGTCCACACTGCCCACTGCACAACCTTGCCCTTCCGTCCAGCTTGCACCTCCCAGCTGGAAAGCTCTGTGCGCCCCCTTGCAAAGCCTCCTGCTTTTTCTGTTTGGTGCTGGGGATTGAATCGCCAATGCTGCTCTCCGGTGACTTCTCTGGCCCCTCCGTTTCTGATTTGTTTTGTACCTGAGGTCAAATTCAGGACCTTGCACTTGCCAGGCAGGTGCTTATGCTGCTGAGCTACATCCCTGGCCAGCCTGGCCACTTCTAAGTGATGCCTTTCCAGGTCCACCCCTACCCCACGGTGACCTTAAGCGCAGTCCCCACTCTGGGTCCCCAACCCCCACCCTCTGTTTTCACCAAGACTTCACTTTAAAGCTAGGACCTCAGGAGCATTGCCAAGTACAGCAGGCAGGCTGCCTTCCATTGGCTGGTGGCCACCGTTGCCCTACGTCCCCAGCACTGTGGGGACTCTAGAAGGAGGAGAGGCTGGCCTTCCTTAGCCCAGAGAGCGGGGGACTGGGTGTCCCTGCTTCCCTCCTGAGGCCGGGTGTGCAGCACGGCTCTGCGGGGCTGTGTGTGCCCGAACCCGGAACCTGAATTCTGAAGTGATGAGAATCCCCGCGGTGGACTGTGGCACCCACGCAGTCCCCAAGCTAGCGAGGGAGGCGTGTCCCTTCCAGAGTGGACACTTGAGTGGAGGCTGGCCCTGTCCCTGGCTGTGCTCAGTGCTCCATGCCCGTAAGGGGACCCACAAACGCTTGTTAGTGAATGAAATGCTAACCAACACTAATTACAAGCTGCTGCAAGACCCGAGCTGTTAGCCCGTTGCTGGTTGGGTTGTTGGCTTTCCTGCGGCTGCTGTGTCCTGCAGGGAACCCGCTCCTGCAGGATTGAAGTGGTTTAGCTCAGTGCCAGGCAGGACGTGTTACCGGATTCTCAGTGCAGGTGTTCCGGGCTGCGGAATCCTGTTCAGGAGGAGGACCAATGGATTTGATTCCCGTTTCCATGAAGAGACACAATGGCAACCCTGAGCTGGGCGTTGTCTCAGGCCATCGTGGGGGAAGGGGCCCCAGTAGGACACAAGCCCTGACCCTAAAATAGCCGCCAAAGCGGCCCCCTGCTTACAGGTGATAATCAGTTAGTTGTGGTGAAGGTGTTTTAAATGGGCCATTGTGTTTCTGCCTGATTGAATGGAAATACGCAGCTGCATCAGCTGTCAAGGTAAATATCCCAGAGGGAGGGAGGGGGAGGGCCAGGGAAGGGGAAAGGGGTGGGGAGGAAGAGGGAGGGGCGGGGAGGGAGGGAAAGGGTTTATTTTAGTAAGGAGACAGTAACCACAGTGGCATTTCCAGGAGAGCCACCAGTGTCCCTTGTTTTAATTTCTGTTCTCCTGAGCATAGCTGAGGAGACCCTGGGCTGTGTTGTGCAAGGTGACCAGAAAGACAGTGTCCAGGGGCAGCAGCACGTGCAGGTCACTGTGGCCTTCGGCCCATTATTCCCTGACGTGGTGGGAGACAGTGTGCCCGCCTGGGCCTGGCTCAGGTGCTGCCTTGAATCTCCACTCGTGAGCTCGTCCAGGGACTGAGATCGGGGTGCACTGGCTTGGGGAATAGAAGCGGCCCTGCACCCCGAGTGGTCTGGTCTGCTGATGGGTGGAGGATTCTTTCAGAAGCCCTCTGAGGTCCTAAACTTTGTTTAGCGAGGGGCTGAGCACAGCTGGATAGCCTAGGTGTGGAAACACTTTCTCCATTTCCTCCCGGTTTCGGGCTTCTTTTCCATCACTGAGGAGGTCTTGAAGAGCAGATCTGTGTGACGTGGGCGGGAACCTGACCCCTCCCGCTCGGCAAGTGTCACACTTTATGGTTTATGAGATGCCAGAGGGCACTACGGAGAGTGTAGCAAGTACACCCCAAAATCCAGGCTTGCCCCAGACCCCTGGGCCCGCCCTGTGCCGGGAAAGCTTTTCCAGGGGAGACGGAGGTCTGCTACACAATGCTTCCCGGGGCCACTGCCAAGGTCACACCTACTGCAGGGGACCTTACAGTTCCACCCAGACAAGCAACTAATGAGGTGAATTTAGGAACGCTTTGGAACAAGATGCAGGGAGGTCTGGTCAGTCACTTAGACGTGGCCACTTCCCCTGTCCTCAGGGCTACTCAGACACCCCATGGAAACGGGGGAGCAGAGAATCTGAATTGGCTCCAACCACCTAGAAGGCCACATTTTTCTTACACGTGTAGACCCGTGGATAAAGTGGGATTTAAAAATTAGTCATAATAAAGGAACTGACAGCACTAGCTGACCACGGGACAGCTGACCAACTGACAGTGCACCGTCATGAAAGCGCGTGAGTCTGGCCTCCTCTCTGCGAGCACCCTGTCCTATCAAAGTCACCGCCTTCTCCTGGCGCTGAGTGCGATGGCGCTGTGTCTGCGTGGGGGAGTGGGGTGACCCCATGATGGGGTCGATCTGACAACCAAGGCAAGGGCTGGATGACGGACGTGGATCTGCTGGGACGATTGACATCCGGGGCTGGGGGAGGGCCAGACTGGGTCAGCAGCTCTCAGCACCGTGCGCAGTGGGAATCTTAGGGACTGTTTGTTTCCAGGATCTCCAGTGGAGTATTTTTGGACCACAAGGGGAGGTGGGGAGGGCTGCTGGAGGGAACCATCCATCCTGGGTCCAGGAAACGAGGGAGGCTCCGGGGTCACCCAGCTCTCAGCTGCACGGGCCTGGTCCCCTACACATTGTGTCCAGGCTGATCCCGGAGACGTTCACTCTGTTCAACCTGGAAAGCTGTGTGGGCTCCCACAGCGGGACTTCAGCGCAGCTCTGCCTGAAATCACTCCTCGAAGCCCAGGGGTTTAGCTCCGCAGCTCAAATGCTTGCCTGGTAAGCATGAGGCCGTGAGTTTGATCCCTAGTACCAAAACAAAGCAAACACCAGGATCTTTTTAAAGACTGTGGCACAGTGCATTCCGTAGGTCCCTACTTTCAATAACAAGTTACCTCAACTGTTGCAGGTTTTGACCTGGAGGAGCTGATGGAATGTTACTTTATTTTTTGTTTTTCTGAGACAAAGTTTCGCACTGTAGCCCAGGCTGGCCTTGAACTTACAGTGATCTTCCTGCCTCAGCCTCCTGAGTGCTGGGATTACAAGTATGCACCACTACCGCTGGTTAGACACTATTTTAAATAGATCTTCTAAGGGTATTTTAATGAAATTGTGAGGTAATCCTGGAGATTATAAACAGCCACAGAGTATAGTATTTCAAAAACTGACCTAATGTTATACAAGTAGGTCCCCTGACTCAGTTACTGAAAGAGAAAATGGGAAACAGTATTTGAAGAGTGTGAGAATTTCCTAATACTGATGAAAGATATTAAGCCACATGTTCAAACCCAAGTGAGAGGAGACAACAGCAAACACCTAGGGGTGTGGTTAAATTTCCAGAGAACAGAAAGACACGCGTTTCCAAAAGAATAACAGCTGTACAGGATTATGTCCTGACAGGATAAACGCCAGACCATAACTCACTGGCATCCAGGAGGCCTGCCTGAAGCGCACGGGGGGTTCAGGGCCTGAACCTTAACCATATGGCAAGACCCTGTCTCGAGAAATATAAAATCAAACGCTGAACAAAAGTAGTTGCCCATCTAGAATCTTATACTAAGCGAAAATATCCTTTAAAGCAAGGCGAGTTAACCCATTTTCAGATGAGTAGAGCTGATTGCTTGCCGGCAGCCCCGCACTGAATGACATTTATCAAGTCGTCTTTCCTGCAAGCTGAAAGAACACACAACCACAAAAAAATTAAGAGATGGAAATTTCAACAATACAATTAACAAACAACCTAATTTAAAAAAAAAATACTTCCTTAAAAAACTGCCGCAAAATACACATTACTTTCAAGTGCACACAGAACATTTACCAAAGTTGACCATATGGTGGGTCATGAAGTGAGTCTCATGAAATTTCAACAGATTGAAATCTTATTTGTATGTTCCTTGACCACAACGGACGTAAGCTAGATGGCAGCAACAAAACTCTGGCTGGGAAAGTCCCCAAATGTTTGTAAATAAATACAGCTCTGCACAGCCCTCGGTCCCGAAAGCCACTGCAGTGGACGGTTAGGCACAGGCAGGAGGCTGGAAGACAGCCCAGCACATCAGAAGGCGGGTGCGGCCACCGCGGGCGCGGGGGCATGTACACTCAGTCACGTCCTAGAAACAAGGAGCTCTGAAAGGCAGTTATTTCTATGTTCACGTCGTTATGCTGGGAAGAGAGTGGAAAATTATGCCCAAGAGAAAGGAAGAAGGAAACACAGCAGAGCTCAGTGAGGTGACAGTGAGTGAGGGCTGTCCTGGAAACGCAGCACAGAGTCTCATAAAACGGATAAGCCACTAACAGGAAGGAAAGAACAGATACCACCGTGGGTCCCACACAGTGAGCTGGTTCGCCTGGACGTGGGCTGGATTCAGCCCTGAAGGACGGCTGTCCCAGCGGACGGCACAGCTGGTCACCGCAGCTGCTGCAGCTGACAAGGACCAAGCGGATGCTGAGAGCGGTGCTCAGGCAACCTGTTGGACGACCAAGAGGAAACAGCTTTGACAGCTCGGCAGCTCAGTGCTTTTCTCCCGCTACTAAGATGAAGTGCCTGGTCCCCAAGGTGAAAGGAGGGTACTTAGCTCAGCTTGAGGGGCTCCAGGCCATCATCAGCTGGCCCCAAGGAGGGCTTTGTGGGAGAGTTCGGGGCAGGCGGAAGGCAGCACGGCAACACGGGTGACCACAGCTCTTTTCGTCCCTTTACCTTTATCCAGGCCACTCAGGGCGGGCAGCATTCACACCCTTAACCCTGGTGCCCTTGATCCTTGCTTGGCACCAAGAATCAATCCTAGCACCACAAGCTCTCCACCCAGCCACCTCTGAAGAAGCCCCACCTGGGACTGCACAAGGCTTCAGGGGACATCTAGACACAAACCGTAACACTCAGCTTACAAAATTGGACACAAGAAAAAAGAGAAAATCTGAGTATTATAATTAACACATATATTGAACCAATTATTAAAAACCCCCCACAAAGAAAACTCCAGGACCAAATGTCATCACTGAGCTTTTTAAACATTTCAAGAAAACACTTAACACAAATATTATACAAATTCTGAGAGAAGAAAAAATACTATGAAAGCACTCCCAAATGCATGCTGTGAGATCAGAATATCCTAGTGCTAACACCTGATGAGGATACTCTGGTTTCCCTTCAGATGGTATAAATCTTTTGCCTTTTGCTGAAATCTGGTGAGAACATTACAAGGAAAGGAAAATAGTAGTTAAATCTTCCCCTTGGAAATAGACTAAGACCTCACTAAGTTTTTCCTGCAACAGGCCCAGGAGTAAATTCTTTGGGCTTTGAGGGTTGTATGGCTCTCGTCTCCATTTCGGTACCATCTTAAGGCAGGTGAGAAAGTGTCGCTGTAGGTGACACGTGAGTGAGTGTGGCCGTGGGCGTCTGGGCGGACTTTCATACTGGACAGGCATCCTAGGCAATGCCAGCTAATGTAACCCAGTGATCTATAAAAACAGTAGTCACTCGGGGAATCCAAACTACTTTCAACAGTAAGAATTCATCCACTAATAGAATACAGAAGAAAAACTGTTAGATCGTCTCAATAAGTAGGGAAAAATGGGTTGGTAGCACTAACAACTTAAAAAATTCTAAGCCGGGTGTGGTGGCTCACGCCTGTAATCCCAGCACTCGGGAGGCTGAGGCAGGAGGATCGCTGTGAGTTCGAGACCAGCCTGGGCTACAAGGTGAGCTCAAGGCCAGCCTGAACTGCACAGTGAGACCCTGTCTCAGAAAGACCAAAAAATAAATAAATAAATAAAAATTGCAAGTGCACTAGGACTAGCAGGAAACTTCTGTAGTCTGGTGATAGAGACCTTCAAAAACAAAACTGAACAAAACCCCTAAACTCCAAAGGAAATAGTGTACAGGTTATGATGGAGAAATACAGTTTTTGTTTTTTAGTCATTTTGTTTCTGAGATGGGGTCTGGCTATGGAGCCCGGCTGCCTTGAATTCCTGGCAGTGCTTCTGCTCGACTATCTCAAGTGCTGAGGTTGCAGGTGTGAGCCACCACACCTGGAAATACAGTGCATTTACATGTAAAACGTTTAAGTAAAAGACACTGCTATTAATTCCCCTCAGAATATCCCCTCTTGCTGTGAACATGCTTATCCCCTAGTTCTTACCACTGCTTAAAAGTTTATTTTATTTGTCTTTTTGAGACAGGGTTGCACCATGCAGTTCGGGTTGGATTTGAGCTCACTTTGTCGCCCAGGCTGGTCTTGAATGTGCAATGATCCTCCTGCCTCAACCTCCTGAGTGTGGGGATGACAGGCGTGAGCCACCACGCCCGGCTTTTTTTTTTTTTTTTAAATTTTAAAGCGAATAAAACAGAACAATAAAACCGAAGCAGTGATGACAGCAGGCAATCACATTGTTACTACACTGCACATTATTATCCTCTAAATAGTTGCTGAGACCACAGCTTCAGGCTTGCAGAGTCAATCAAATGATACAAGTATTGGGCTGTTTCTTTATCTCAGCTGTTACCATCCCAGCCTGTGTTTCTCTGAGTCAGCTGGTTGCGTACAAGGTGGTGGGGTGGTGGGTGGTGGGGTGGTGTGGTGGTGTTTGTTTCCTCCCAGCCCACACACTGTCTGGCTCGTGGGAGGGGGCAGAACCTTCCTGGTTCTCCCTGGCCAGCAGGTCCACTGCCTGGCCCTCTGGCCACTTCCTGAAGCAGTCCTTCCTGAGTGTCTTTACACACACTTTCATGGCTGCCTCAGTGTCCTGGATCAACGCAAAGTGATGGCCTTCTGTGGTCACTTTGACTCTGGGGAAGAGCCGGGCCTCACAGGGTGCAGGCTCAGGGAATGGGGTGGATGCAGCACAGGGTCACGTGCTCACAAGCCTGTCCTGCTGCAGAGCCCTCGGCACCAGCCTGTCCTCCAGTGTGGTCACACCTTGTAAGCAGAGATGCTCCTGAGGAGGACTTTAGGACTCCTGAAAGGGGCAAGGAGGGTGGGCTGAGTTTTTTTATTTTAAAGAGGAAAAAAAAGATAAACAATGAAACTGAGTTTCACTGCAGGTTAGCGGGACCCTTACAACGGTGGACCCCTCGCCTCATAGTAGTTATTCAGAGCACAGGATAGATGAATGATGCCAACAAAATTGGCACGAAACGGTTTTCTAAGGGATAGAAGCCTGTTGTATAATTAGTTTCACTATCGTGTGTGTGTGTGTGTGTGTGTGTGTGTGTGTGAGTTTCTTCCCAATTTACACTATCTATGATCCTGTTTACTTTTCAGTTCCTCACACTAGTGCAACAATACAATTTTTACGCATATGGGCTGGATTGATTTCACTTATGAGCGTGGCCCCGAGTTGCACCCATTTACCTGTGAAAGTTCTGGTTTGTCCTTTGGGATGATTTATTTTTAAACATTCACCAGACTTTCCCATCACTCTCCTGTTACGTGGAGGAATTTAAGGGAGGGGACGTGGGTGTTTGTTCTCCCCGCATCCAACACTGTGCTGCAGATCTCAGTGCCGTCAGGCAAGGACCTGAATTAAAACCTGAGTAGTATTAAAAGATTTGTATTGGTCTTTTTGATCCAGGTCTCCCTATGCAGTTCAGGCTGGCCTGGAGCTCACTTTGTCGCCCAGGCTGGTCTTGAATGTGCAGTGATCCTCCTGCCTCAGCCTCCCGAGTGCTGGGATTACAGGCGTGAGCCACCACACCCGGCTAAGTAGTCTAGCATTGAAAATATTTGCAAATGATAAGATTAAGCAAACTGAAAATACAGAAGCTTTTTGTTATTAGAATTAAAATAAGTGAAATTATCAGTCACTGGATAGAAAGTCAATACACAGAGTTAGTTATGTTCCCGTATAACGGCAACTGAATCAGAACTTAAAAATTAGCGTATGACCTTCAGGAGCGAAAAGAATGGGGAAATGTTTCCAGCTCATACAGTGGGTACAGCTTTAGCATCCGCAGTGGGTACAGAAGGGCAAAGAACCCGACAGAAAGACGTCGATAGCTTGAGAACATTCCAAGGAGCCTCCAGCCTGCAAGACCCGCACCAAAGGCTGCTCAGCCCCGTCCATCGTCAGGGAGAGGAAACCCCAGAGCCAGCAAGGCACCGCTTACTTCACGCTGGACAAAAACTTAAAGCCTAAGCCCAACGGAATGGGTCAGGATGCGGGGAAATCGGGACCCTCATACAGTGGGGGTGCCGTGTGCACAAGGCTCCCGCTGGGGGAGCAGTCTCTCAACTCCCCAGAGCGAAGTCTAGAGTTCCATGACCCAGCAGTTCCACTCCTGATTCTGTGTCCAAAAGAACTCAAAGCAGTGCTCACGCCAGGGGTGCATTTGAGAGGCTGAAGCAGGAGGATTTCTAGTTCTAGACCAGTCTGACCTACATAATTGAGAACTTGTCACAAAACTAAATACATTTGAAAGCAATAATTAGAATTAAAAAATAACTGCAGAGTTCAGACACTGACACGTCAGTGCTCACAGAAGCAATGCTGACTGTAGCTCAGGGTGGAAACAGCCCAGGTATCTGTGGGTCAACAGCTGGTGCATAAACAGTGTTTACTGTCTGTGTTTGCATCCTTCTAACGCAGCAGAAACTGCCCATCCTGCAAGCCCAGGGTCTGAATGAAAACCACCCCTTCAAAGCTCGTCAGCCTTTACCCAGCTCTCACACCCAGGCCACAGCCCTCTTCCCGCTGACCCCACTGGGTACAAGGCCACCGGACACAGCCCCAAGCCCCACAGCCCTCGTTAATAAGTCATGCGAACCAGCGCTGAGGCTGTGAACCTTCTTTCTGGTTGAAACCCTGGGGTGCACTGACAGCTGGCGGGCAGCTTGTGACACCCAGCTGAACTGGGGTGCAGGGTGTGCAGGGCCCACTTGAGGACTGTCGCCAACATAAAAAAGGCCCTGGAGAGAAGAGAGGTTGTCACTGGTTCTCCTGTGTTGGGAGCCGCAGCCCCGAGCCCGGTCGCCTCACTTGGCGGACGTGAGGCCTGTAGTAAAGAGTGAGGCCTGAGGTAGATTACCCCTCCCATCGAATATGTTAGTTTCCTGCTTACCGCGTAAACAACCCGCTCAACAATATAGTCTGCCTGGCAACTGATGATGTTAGCCAATCAGCTTGCCTTGCTTACTTTAACATGATTGGACACTGTACCCGTATATATACCGGTGCCACCCCTGGGCGGAAGTAGAAGCCAGGTAGAAGCCCGGAAGTAGAAGCCCAAAAGGAGCCGCGGAGAGCGGACCGGTAGAGGCTTTGGGGCAGGCTGAAGCACAAAAGGAGCCGCGGGGAGCGGACCAAAGGAGGCTTCAGCTGGGAGAACCCAGGGCAGGCTGTACGGAGAAGGAAAATAAAAAGAAAAGGTTGTCCACTACCAGACTTTGTCGTGTGTCCTTCCTGCCGGCCGGGAGCGGACATCGACATTTGGAGGCCCGCCCGGGGACTGATCACCCCCGAGACGTGAAGTGGACAACGCTCCAGTACAGAGCTGCGAGACAGGTGAGTTGGGGATAAGCCTGGGCTCTGGGTGGCGCGCACCTACAGGGCTTTTAGACTCCCCTCAGGCTCACGCGTAAGTGGCGGATTCCTTGGGCCTCACGCGGTGAGTAACATATTAAAAGATGGGAAACATGCTAGGTAGCAACACTAAGAGCGAGGGTGGTTGTGGAGAAAGCTCTCAAGAGCTTACAAAAGTACGCAGGGTATCTGAGCAGGCCCAGTCAGGGAGCTCCCGAGAGGTGTCTGTCAAGGGGAACAAGGATGCTAAGGAGGAGGACGGGGCTCTAGCCTCGGAGTCGTCTGACTCCGAGGACGAGGGAAAGTTGAATGGCAAGGAGGCCAAAGAGACCAGCTGTCAGGAGCCTAAGTCGCTCAATAAGGAGTCGCAGGGTTCTTTTCCAGCGTTGCCCCGCGAATTGCGCTCTGCTCAACCTGGTCTTCGGAGGAGTAGAGAGCTCCTGAGTGCGCCCCGGCGCGAGAGGGAGGCAAAGCCTTCCGCCCCACCCTGGGGGCCGTTCCCGGAGGCGATCCCTCGCCACGAGGCGGCCGCCTGGGAGCCCCCCCCCCTTTCGCCAGAACAGGAAGTGATGCACGGGCCCCCATTTTCCGCCCAATCACGGCCGCCGTCTTATGCTCCGCCGCCGGCGCGTCGGTATTTTCACAGGCGGCTTTGGCAGGGGGGACGCTTGTCTCATGAGGTACATCTACCTGGGATAGATAGTGGCCCCTACGAGATATTTCCTGTACAAGTAGCTATGGGCCAGGGACGCAATGTATGGGAGCCTTTTGAGATAAAGCAGATTAGAGAACTTAAAAATGCAGTTACAACCTTTGGGCCGACTGCGCCTTACACCATTGCCATGCTGGAGAATCTGTCTTCTGGGCCCCTCACCCCCGCGGACTGGATTCAGCTGGCAAAGGCCTGTCTGCCCTCGGGTAGTTACCTGGATTGGCGAGCCTGGTATGCAGAGTTCTCTGCAGAGCAGGCTGAGAAAAACGCCAATCGGGGAAACCGGGGGTGGAACAAAAAAATGCTTATGGGAGAAGGTCGGCACGCTGATGACCAGACCCAGTTCCCCGGCGCTGTCTATGAGCAAATCAATGCCATAGGACTCCGCGCCTGGAAGCAAGTAAGTGGTGCGGGAACAGCCTCCTTGTGTCTTTCAAAAATAATTCAGGGTACCACAGAGCCATTTGTTGACTTTGTGGCCCGAATGCAAGATGCTGCCAATAAGATATTTTCTGATCCGGGAGTGGCTCGACCGCTGGTAAGGCAGCTGATTTTCGAACAGTGTACAAAGGAGTGCAAGGCAGCGATAGCTCCTCATAAGAACAAGGACCTCAATGCCTGGATTAGGATATACAGAGAGATAGGGGGGCCGCTCTCCAACTCGGGAGTGGCTGCTCTCCTGGCCGCGGCTATACAGCAGAGGGGACCTCGCGGGTTAGAAGGGGAATGTAAGGCTAAAGGGTGTTTTGCCTGCGGGGAGCCAGGACACATTAAACGTCATTGCCCAAACAATGCAGATGCTAGGCCTCGTCCTAGGAATGAAGAACCATATGTTTGTGGGCGATGCAAGAAGAAATCACACAAAGCTGAGGAGTGTAGGTCGGTCTTTGATGCTCAGGGCAACCGTATTTGTGGACAAGATGCTAGAGAGCCAAAAAACGGCCAGAGGGGGCCCCCTTTACAGGCGGGCCCCCGCCCCAGAGACAGGACAGCTCAGGGTGGCAGCCTTCAACAAGGGCCACCCCTGGGTCAGCAGGTGTGGACCTCAGTGTCGCCTCAGGACTTATATTAGTGCCTGATATGGGTGTTCAAGTGGTTGAAACCACTTTTAAGGGACCGTTACCCAAAAATTCCGTGGGTCTGGTGATCGGGAGATCCTCCACGGCCCTTCGGGGTCTCACAGTAGTCCCGGGGGTCATAGACTCAGACTACACAGGACATATTAAAATTATGGTTCAATCTCTTGTGGGTACTATGGTAATCAATAAAGGAGACAAGATAGCGCAGCTCTTGCTGCTCCCCAGTCTCCACAAGAGATTTCCCTCAAAGCAGAAAATTAGAGAAAGTCAAGGTTTCGGTTCCTCAGGGGAAGTCTTTGAGGGACTCCATATGACACTTGGTAAAAGGCCCATGCTCTCACTTAAGGTCAATGGCAAAAATATAACAGGGCTCCTAGACACAGGAGCTGACCGTTCCATTATCTCCAGAAAGGATTGGCCTTCCAACTGGCCCACCAACACTACAGATAACACGCTGCAGGGCCTGGGGATGGTGTCAGCTCCTCAGGTTAGTGCTTCAACCCTGCTCTGGTGCGATGAGGAGGGTCATCAGGGCCATTTCCAACCGTTTGTGTTGCAGTTGCCAGTGTCTCTATGGGGAAGGGACATCCTCACTCAGATGGATGTCACGCTTACGTCAAACTGCTCCCCCCAGGCTAAGGATATACTCAGGAACCAGGAATATACCCCCGGCAAAGGCTTGGGCATTGCCCTGCAGGGTCGGACATCCCCAATACCAGTAGAGAACAAAAAAGGTAGGCAAGGATTGGGTTTTTCTTAGGGGCCGCTGAAGAAGCTCTCCTACCCACTTCGATCAAAATCACCTGGAGATCAAATGATCCGGTTTGGGTACCTCAGTGGCCCCTGCCTAAGGAGAAGCTATTAGCCTTGTCAGAAATAGTCAGTACACAACTTAGATTAGGACATATTAAGCCGTCAACCTCCCCATGGAACACCCCCATTTTTATAATTAAGAAAAAGTCTGGCAAGTGGAGGCTGCTCCATGATCTAAGGGCGGTCAACGCGCAGATGCAGCCCCTGGGGGCGGTCCAGAGGGGGCTGCCAGCTCTCTCAGCCATCCCTCAGTCCTGGCCAGTTTATGTTATAGATCTTAGAGAGCTGTTCCTGTCTATCCAGACATTGCTTCAGAACAGACACCATAAGGTCTTCACCACCCACATAAGAGCACATACATCCCTGCCAGGGCCTATGGCACAGGGGAATGCGGCTGCTGATACTGCCACTCGCCCGTTATGGATTTTTACCTTACTAACACCAATCGAGCGAGCCCGTGCCTTCCATGATAAGTTTCATGTCAATGCCAGGACACTAGCAAACCATTTCCATGTTTCTAGAGCAGATGCACGAGATATCGTGTGACTATGTGACTCCTGTGCCACATACAAACCTGCCATACCGATGGGAGTAAACCCTCGAGGTTTGATCCCTGGTGATGTTTGGCAGATGGACATCACACATATACAGGAGTTTGGGACTCTTAAATATGTTCATGTTTCCACAGACACCTGTTCTCGCGTCATATTTGCAACAGCAGAAACAGGTGAAAAAGTGTCTAATGTGATCAATCATTGCCTGGCAGCTTGGGCCACATGGGGCAAACCAAAAATATTAAAAACTGATAATGGACCAGCCTATATAGGCAAAGCCTTCAATGAGTTCTGCAAAATGATGGAGGTTCAATTAAAACATGGTATCCCATACAATCCCCAAGGTCAAGGAATCATTGAGAGGGCTCATAGAAGCCTCAAAGAAATTTTACAAAAACAAAAAGGGGGAGTAGGCCAAGGCCTGGCCCCAAAGGCACGATTATCCATGGCACTATTCACACACAATTTTTTAAATTTAAATAATGATAATCGCTCCCCAGCTGTGGAGCACTGCAACCCTTCCCCCAACCATAAAGGGTGGGTGAAGTGGAAAGATGTCCTGACAGGACAATGGATGGGCCCGGATCCAGTGGTCAGCTGGAACCGAGGCGCGGTTTGTGTTTTCCCACAGGAATCGGGACAAGAACCACTGCGGATACCGGAGAGACTGACACGGACAACAAAGCCCTCGACTAAAGATCAGACCTGCCCTACTGGAGATCCATCACAGACCAACCAACAAGATGAATAGAAATAGCGGTAGCCCGATATGGACAAGAAGATCCTCAGGCATATGCATGGCTTGCTCAATTGGCCCACGACCGAGTCTAGATATGGCGGGCATCCCTCATTCTCCTCCATAAGGTGACAATACACAGCAGGGTAGGTGAGTCAATGACGGGTAAGAGCGTGCCTCCCCAGCACGACTCAACCTAAGCCAGGCCCTACCCCATCCTGCACGTAAGCCGCTGGACTGTTAGATGCTGCCCAGGTCTAAATTTCTCTCCGAGGGGATTTCTTTACGGAGAGGAAATGAGTGCAAGCTTGTGTGCATCCAGGTTCCGTCCAGTTTGTGCCTGGCCCTAGAAAAAGGACGAGGGCCTCAGGGCCTTGGCAGACCATGGGACGGCCGACCAGGGTCTAAGCCAAGGACCTACGGTGGGCCTACACATAGGGCATAAGCCTCTGCACCCAGTCCAAGAAGGGCTACGATGCGCACATTCATAAAAAATAAAAAAGGGGGAGATGTTGGGAGCCGCAGCCCCGAGCCCGGTCGCCTCACTTGGCGGACGTGAGGCCTGTAGTAAAGAGTGAGGCCTGAGGTAGATTACCCCTCCCATCGAATATGTTAGTTTCCTGCTTACCGCGTAAACAACCCGCTCAACAATATAGTCTGCCTGGCAACTGATGATGTTAGCCAATCAGCTTGCCTTGCTTACTTTAACATGATTGGACACTGTACCCGTATATATACCGGTGCCACCCCTGGGCGGAAGTAGAAGCCAGGTAGAAGCCCGGAAGTAGAAGCCCAAAAGGAGCCGCGGAGAGCGGACCGGTAGAGGCTTTGGGGCAGGCTGAAGCACAAAAGGAGCCGCGGGGAGCGGACCAAAGGAGGCTTCAGCTGGGAGAACCCAGGGCAGGCTGTACGGAGAAGAAGAATAAAAAGAAAAGGTTGTCCACTACCAGACTGTGTCGTGTGTCCTTCCTGCCGGCCGGGAGCGGACATCGACACTCCTGTTGCTGTGGGGTCTCCTGGAGGAGCGTGCCACGCTGCTTCTCTGATGTGAACTTGGCTGTTCTCATCATTGGAGGAGCTTGGGACCTCATCACTGAGGATGGTGTGGGACTTTTCAGGGGAGCTCTGGTTCTTACTTTGATGACACTTCTTGGCTCCAGTGCAAAACACTCTACCCACTGGCACAGCTCCTTCACCCCATAGGCACAGGCTTTCCAGCTCCACGCTGACCTTTGGGCCTTTCCAGCACAGATCCATGAAATAGACTTGCATGAATCATTACCGTGGGCTCTGGGTTTCCAGCGGGATTCATTTAGGACACGGCTGTGGGATTCAGGCCCTCAGCTGGATTCGTTGAGGTCTTTAGTGTGTGGACAGATTTCCTGCACTTTATTTTTGCACTTGACATTTTGGGTGACGATCATAAAGTAATACTATAATTATGTGTCCGGTATCAAATTGTTTTCCTTGCAAACCCTGACCACAGCAAACTGCTCTCGCTCCCAAATTGTCCTCACTCCATTTCCTGTTCAACCCTGCAGCTTCCTGGTATGACCCTGGGGACAGGCCAGGCCTCTGTTTCTAAGGACCTCTTCCTTTATGGTCATCACCAGGCCTGCTTAAACAAATTCCGGTGTATCTTAGAATCAGCCCTGTCCTCACAACAGAATATTATTCAGCCATTCCAAGTGATGGGTTTAAAAATGTTTTTTCTTTTAAAGAGAATAAAACAGAATAAAACCAATGAAAATAAACCAGTGTAAAAGATACAGGACTTCAAAACGAATCAACAATAGTTACCTAACAATAATGCCTTTTGATGTCTTCAAATAACTTCAGACATAGTAAAAATCAAGCAGAATGGAATATAATAAAAAGAAAACAATCAATGCAGTACAGGATTTCCAAACAAAAGCCTATAGTAAACCCAAAATTGCTACCATAGTATATCATGCTATTGTTGAATCAGCTGCTCCTGCCATCAGATTTGACATAAAGAAAACAAAAGAGAATAAAAACCAACCCAACAAAACAATGGAAACGATACAGGACCTCAAAACAAGACCATAGGGAATCAGCCCTCAGAAAGACTGATCCCCCCTAGATGCCACACTGGGCACCCCATCCTCAGACCACTGGCCCTACACCTGCCATGTTAGTGAAACACCAAACACCACAGGCATCCGATTGCATCTCACCTCCATGGCTGTCTTCACGGCCTGTTTCTCTGGGTAAGCCTGTTGTGGGGTGGGGGAATTAGTACTTCTTGTTTGCCAGCCCATGTGCTGGAAGGGGCTGGGTCTGTTTCTGTCCACCGGCAGCCTCCTCATGGCACGGGTGCCCAGACTGGGCTTGCTGGCTGGTGCGGCTTTGTTCTCTCTTCCCCCGGCCTGCAAATGGCGCTGACTCACGGCGGGAGGCTGGGGTCTTCCAAGTGATAGACTGACATATCCTGAAACATCAATGAACGTAGATAACAGTGTGCCTAGTGACATAAGCCAGACACAAAAGAAAAAAGTTGGGTTCCACTCATATGGAATATCTACAATAGGTGAATTCATAGGGAAGGAAAGCAGGCTAGAGCTCATGAGGACCAGGGGTTGGGGGGAAGAAATGGGAACTGCTGTCTGTAGTTTCTGCTCACTGTAATGAATAATCTTGGCACTTAGGAGGGATGGTCGCACAAACTATAAATGTAACTCATGTCACTCATTTGTATAATTAGAGTGGTTTCGGTGGCAAACAGTTTATATATTTATCGCAGTAAAAAGAAGTAAATTATTTGTTACTAAAAACACAATTCACAACAGACATAAACAACCTAGGAGTAGATTTTAGAAGCCCCAAACTAAATATTATGAAGAAAAATTGACCCGCCTAAATGGAGCGATGAGGATGTTGGTAGACTGTAAAATCAATATTGTGAGGATGTCACTTGTCTCATAAATTCCGTGCAAACCCAGTGCAGGGCCCCAGAAGGCCCTGCTGTTACTGATGTTAGCTTGACGTACTGATTTTAAATCTGTAGGAAAATGCCAAGCATCAAGAACACGAAAGGCAAGACCGAAGATCATCACAGCCGAAGCTCTCAGAGGCAGGCGGCGTGTTGGGTAAGGGTCATGAAGGCGGCGTGGCATTGTCATGAGGTGATAAATTTGTAAACAAAATAAGTAATTGCAGATAAGTGCTGCCAAGGAAACCCACACTTTTTTTTTTTCATTTTTTATTTGGAAATGCTTTCAAACTTTCAGAAAAATTTCAAGAGTAACAGTAAAGAACGCCCCCAGGCCTGTTACTGGGCTGAATGGCAGCCCTGCCTAACTCCAGGTGTCTCCCTCAGAATGTGACCAGCCTTCGAGAGAGCCCTATGGAGGTAACTCAGTTAGAAAGAGGTCACAGGGTTGACCCTGCTGCCATCTGAATGGCGTTATGAGAAGTGTAGGTCAGAGCATACAAGACCGGCTGAAGACAGTGACGCCAGCCACGGAGAGGCTTTGGAAGAAACCCATCAGACTGGCCAGCGGGAGCCCTGCTGGCTGGCTCCCGTGCCCTAGACCCTGCGGGGAGAGTGAGTTACTGAGTAGTCCCGGCAGGGTGAGGCGGTACCCACTCATGATCCCAGCGTGTTGGAGGATGAAGCAGGTGAATCACGTTTGAACTCAGCCTGGCAACTTGGTGATCTATCAACACGTTGTTGCAAAATTTTAAAAAAGGGCGAGGGATGTAGCTCAGTGTAGAAGTTCAATTGCAAGAAAAAACAAGCTGTCAGGGCAGGGCAGGCCTGGTGTGGCGGGCTAGAACAGAGGAGCGAGGTTACTAATGGCCTGTGTCTCGAGGCATGAGAACCAGCGGGCCTTGTGCAGCATGGCATGTGGACGGGGAAGCAATGGTCATTACAGGGAACCAACCAGGCCCCTGAATTTCAGTGATGCCGAAATGGTGCGGTGGGGGATGTGGGTGGATCAAGCCGCGCTGCCTTCACAGCCGGATCCATCCAAGTGGAGGAGTCAAGGTTGGCAATGAAGGGAAGAGTGTAACCCAGGGCCGAGGCCGAGGGACCTCACCACGCAGGGGTCATGAAGTGGGCCGAGAACGGAGGGTCGGTGTGACATCAGGGATGCCGATGGGAGTGTGTTCCAGACAGAAAGCAGTGGTCAGCGGGGCTGGAGCCTGCAGAGCGGGAAGGGGCCCAGTGCCAGGGTGCCGGGTGCCAGGCGGTGATGGCGCTGCGTGTCTGGTGTGCTGGTCAAGAGTGAGTGGAAACTGAAAGGGATCAAGGAGGGGACAGCTCTACTGCAAGTGGGCAACAGGGCCCAGAAACAGGTTGGGAATGAAACCTAAATACAAAAGACGCAGGATACTGGAGCGTGTTCAAAGAGAGAAGGGAAAGACTGAGACCCATGGTTAGGACAGAGGGGCTCACTAAGCTCTTCTGCCCTCGGGGTTCCTTTTCTTTAAAAAGTATCAAGGAGGCCCAAGAACGTTTGTTTATGTTGGTTATACCCATCAGTATTTGCCATATGATAAAATCAAAATGAGTAGGTAAAACTAATACAAACAATGAAAAATTACACTTTGCAGAACAAAGTTACTGAAAAGATCTTTGTAAAGCTCTTCGGTATCTGGCCTAGTGGAAGACCGCTGGTTTCTCACATCGTTTTGCATTTAGTCCACGCAGCACCACACTGAGCTGCGGAACCACCCTGCACACTCCTGAGAGAATCAGAGTGAAAGGTGAGTGATGTTGTAGCATTATGAACGCTGACTGCATCCCCGCAGAGAAAGTGGCCGAGAACCACCCCCCACCCCCAGGTTCCCAGAGAATTGCTATGCTCGTAGGCAGAAATCTCAAGAGAAGACAGACGGAAAAAAGACATCTAACAGCTTAGGTTCTGGCAAAGGGACTTGCTCTGAGTCAGCGGCCGTAGAGACTATGATGACCCCAGACGTTGCTTGTTGGGCTCCCACGGGGCCCGGTGACTGAAGCCCACAGCGCCCGTCTCTAGGGAGCTGTCTCCTCTAGCACACAGAGCTCGGAAAACAAGCGGAAATCGCCATCCGCTGGACAATGCATGCCTAGGAGGTCCAACACGTGGTCAGGGCTTCACATTTATCCCATTCAACCTAACCAGCACCCTGCGGGCACGTTTCGGGTCCTGGCATCCCAGGTCCTTTTGCTAAGTTGCAATCCTGCAGCCTCAGAGACCCACGGTGCTGACGTGAGCCACCATGCTTAATTTTCTGCCGAGAAGCGCTGGCCACGTTGCCCTAAGGAATTTGTTGGAACCGGAACTCAGCCTGCGCTGTTCCCGCTCCCGCTCCCGCTCCCGCTCCCGCTCCCGCTCCCGCTCCCGCTCCCGCTCCCGCTCCCGCTCCCGCTCCCGCTCCCGCTCCCGCTCCCGCTCCCGCTCCCGCTCCCGCTCCCGCTCCCGCTCCCTCTTGGAAGGACTTCCGGCGGAAGTTCCTCTGTGGGCGGAACCACTGGCCTGGAACCGCCCCTTTCCAGCCAAAAAAAAAAAAAAAAACCACTCCCTGCAGTTTAGCCAATGGAAGTCCATGTTATTAGCAGGGGCCGAGACCTGTTGTCCAATCGGTGGCTGAGCTCGTCGCTCGGGCAACAGCGTCCTGGAGACCCAAATGGGCTGGGCCTCTGAGGCCCAGCGGCAAGGGTCCGCGCGCGGGTGTAGACCGAGCGAGACTGGGACTTTGAGCCGGGCCCGGGTAAGGCGACAAGGGCCTCGGTGCACGGCCCCCGCGCGCATTCGGGGCAGCGGCGCGCGAACCCAAGGGCCGAGGAGCGGTCAGCTTCACTGCTTGCAGGGTCCTACATCCCTGAGATCGCCCAGCGCTGCAGACCGCTCCGCAGTCTCCGGGAGGGGAATCAGTCCACCCAGCACGGTTCTGGAGCATCAGCACGTGGGGCTCAGGGACTACTGTGACTAGTGCTTTCCTCGTTCCCATGGAGCTTAATGATCCGTGGGAAAGTGACAATATAAACAGCACGGAACATGGCGATACCTCCCTCCTCCCAGAATTCCTTTGATGAGCGGATGGGAAATGTGTGCCTTAAACCTCTCCGGTTTACGAAATGTTTCGTGCCCCATGCTTGTCCGTCGCCCACTGCAATCTCGTGAATGACATTAACCCCATCTTACAGATGAGGAGACGGGACTTGTCCTGTGTCACACAACTGACGAGTCGCAAAGCCAGAATTCAAACTCACTTCTGTCTCATAGAAACAAATCTCTGCTCGTTTACACCCTGCTCCCCAGTGTTACACGGTTATCCCTGACTTTCTCAGACGTTGTTTTGGAAGTACCTTGTGTGTTGCGTGGTTTCAGGCTTACTTAAGGCTGGTGTCCAAAACACTTCTTCGCTTTTCTTTTTTTGCTGAAAAATTTTTGCCTTCCCATGCGTCTTCGGGAAGATTAATAGTGTTTCTTACCGTGTATATGTGCCCCTTAAGGGATGGACTCGTAGAAATGCTGTAAATAAATTTCACTTTTACACACTGCAGTTCCTCCCTCTTTTTCTTTTATACATGATGTTCTCTCTTGCCGCCCCCTTCTTCCTTATGCACAGAGCTCTCTGAGGCAGTGTCCAGGCTGGGATTCTCACAGCGAGCAGCACCTGGAAGACGGAACCAGCTCCTCGAAGATCGCTAATACCCAGATGCGTGCCCAGCCCAGGGAGCTGGCGTCCACAAGGCAGTTGCTTTAGTACAGCTTCTCCGGTGTGCATCCAGAGTGGTCGCTGAAGGGTTTAGGTGCTGGGAATCTCCGGTAGGTTTCTTGGATACCTGCTTTCTCTGTTAGGATTGAAAACTAAGCTGCTGAGTGTCAATGAGAGACTGTAACCAAAGAAGCCAACCATCTCTTTCTTTCTTTAAACGCTACAAGTGATCTTTTTGGAAAGTATAATACAATCTTGGTTTTAGAGCATAATTCTTTCCAGAAACATGCTTGTAATCCAAAACTCTTGTGCATCAAAGTGAATTTCCCCTACGAAATGATGGAAACTCAGATGATTCCTTCCACAATCTAAAAATAGTCAGGTATAAATGATTACAATGCTGTAATATAATGCAAAATTATAAAGAACAAACAAATATAAAGGAAAATAAACAAATGAACCTGCACTTACCTTTGAAAAGCCTTCACAGCTGCTGCGAGGGAGACAAGGAGAGGAGGGTCGCTGTGCAGATGACTTTCACCCTGCTTTCTGCTGGCTCAGTGGAGTCTTCTATTTTTTCATTATTTTTTATTTTTTCTTGCAACCGTAGCAAGGACCCTATCCAGTGACACTTGCATTTGCTTCCTTCTGGGGATTTCACAGAAGTGTGACATTGTATTATCGTTAGTTAGTCATTGCTTGCACTGTGACAACCTTAATTGGTGGTAATTTTCTACCAAATTTTGCACTGTTTCCCACATTTTACACATCTCTCTGAGCTCATCTGAAGTGCAGGGCTCCTCTGCCTTTTTCTCTTCCTCCTCTGCAGATCTCCGTAAGCTCCTGCTGCTGGAGTCATTACCCACAATACCGGGGAGTGAGAGAAACTTTTTTTTTTTTGTCTTTTTCCTTTTTATCGGTACCGAGGATTGAACTCACGACTGCCTGCTTGCAAGGCAGACGCTTATGCCGCTGAGCTAAATCCCCAGCCCCTAGAAACTTTGGCTCAACTAGGATGAGGTGACATTTGGTGTCACGCATTACTGGTACTGCAAGACATGGCTCGTGGCTCAAGTTAAAATTAATGAGAAATGTTTGCTTGTCTTGTGGAACAACCACAGAACAAATTAAGTCCAAATTTATCTAAAAATACCACATCTCTTAGCTTACCTAATTGTATCAATTGGGTTGAAACCCTAGTACTGTATTTAAATATTAACTTATTTTCAATATAATATTCTCCAGGTTGCCGTCACTATTTGGAAGATCAGTGTAAAGGGAAGGACAGAGTCTGGGGAAACTCTGTAGTAGCAAGTGCAAGGTTTTAAGTTCGATCCCCGTTACCAACCAACAGAAAGAAAAAAGTCTGAATACAGATGATGAGAATGTGGTCTTGACTCCGCACTCCTCTCTTGGCTTGGCCCTCTCACTGCTGCTTTGTTTTACTTTGTTTTGGGTGTCACTGGTCATTTGTCCTCACCCATCCCCGTGGCTTACCGCTGTTACTATGACTGTTACTGCCAGCTCCGCGTACTGTGTTGTTGGCACATCTGGAGCTGCACGTTCCCACTCTTATTTTTTCTTGACTACCTGCTTTTGAAAAAGCACACTTACCATTTCCATTTTTGGGGGGGTCAGTATTGGGGAATGAACCCAGGGCCTTCACACTGAATTAACTCCCTGTCCTTTTAAAAGCTTTAAAGTTTGGAGTCAGAGTCTTGCAAAGGTGCTGAGTTGCCTCAGGTGGGCTCGGACTCACCTCCAACATGCTGGGGTGACAGGCCTGCTCCCCTGTGCCTGGCTGGGAGTCCTAGTTTTCAGGGACGCGGGCTTTGAAGAACTGCTAAATGGCACAATGTGGCTTCTATCCTAGGACTCCTGGTAGTGGAACCCGTGTCTTTTTTTTTTTTGTCTTTTTGAGACAGGGTCTCCCTATGCAGTTCAGGCTGGCCTTGAGCTCACTTTGTAGCCCAGGCTGGTCTTGAACTCACTTCGATCCTCCTGCCTCAGCCTCCCGAGTGCTGGGATTACAGGTGTGAGCCCCCACACCCAGCTGGGAACCCATGTTCTTGATTCATTTTCTGCTACTCTCTGACGATTGTATACTCTGTAACTCTTGCCAAAGCTTTTGGATAGTTTGTAAGAGGCCCACAGTAAGGTAAAATCAAAATGTAAGTCATGGAAAGCACAGATACAGTAGGAAAACAACATCAGAGGAAGGTGAATACTCAGAATATCCACAGTGACCAGTAAGTTAAGCTGCAGATTTAATTGTGAGCTTCTTGTCAACAGGTGGAAACATAAAATTAAAAACGCCAAGAAATTGGATTTTTCTTTTCTTTTCTTTTCTTTTTTTGTTCTAAGCAAAAAAGGCCTTTTTAATTTCTTAAAAAAATGAAAATAGAGCTTTGCTAATACTAGGTCTGAGCAGAGGTTCTCATGGGGTTCACTGCAGGCTGGGGAGGGCCTAGAGCCACGGTTGGGCGTGAAAGTGTGGACTTGCTGTCCTTACTGTCTGGGGGAGAGTGTGGGCAATCGCATTTGAAAGGAAGCATCTCTGAGTAATACCAGTTTGCAGCCACACTTTTTGACAGCTTTTTGCCCGGGGGCGGTGTGAATGGTGCTGCCCTGTCCCCTGGTTGGCCTCGGTCTTTGCTCACTTACCCAGCAGAGATTCATAGAGCCCCCACCTTACACAGGCCTCGCCAGGCACCGAGGACGCCAAAGCCGTGGGCGCCTGCCCGTCTCGACGTTCTGGGTGCCTCTGTCCTGTCCTGCAGGGCTTTCCCAGCCGATCTTTGGTTCTTTGCGAGTTCCCTTTGATCCCTTGAGCTATCACATAGATCGTCCGTCTGTAAGTGCTTCTCTGCCCTGTGTTCTGTCTTAATGTCCATCTGTACGTCCCCAGGAGCTGAGCATAGCAACACCTGTCAAATGGTGAATGCCGAGCCAGGGGGGGGGCGTTGCACAGCTGTAACCCCAGCTACGGGTGGGGTGAGGCAGGAGGACGGCAAGTTTGAGGCCAGCTGGGCAACTTAGCAAGACCATATCCCAAAATAAAGACAAAACAAAATAACAGACAGCTCCGTGATAGAGTGCTTGTCTGGCGTGCGCTAGGTTCTGGGTTCCACTCCTAGCACCCGGAAAGCAAACTCTTACCCGAGTGCCGGGTGCCTGTGACCCTGCCTTGACAGCAGTGATCGTAACCACTTCCGTTCTTGCAATCATTTCATGCAGTGTCACGTCCAGTCTCCCAGCATCTGCAGATCCCCAAAAGCAGGCCCAAGGACCTGGGCCTTCGGTCCCGGGTACAGAGACCTGCTCTAAGAGAGGTTTTATTCTGTGTTTGCACATGTGGAAAGTGGGTCCCCAGGTGGCTAATTCTCTTTCAGGTTTCCACAGTAGTCAGTCAGGCCCCCCTGACCTCGCACTCCTGGTTTTTTGCGTTGTCCAAAAGTAAACACAGGAAGCGGATGATTGAGGGTGTGTGCGTGGACGCACGTGGGACCTTCAGAGGGAACTTTACAGTGTGTGCACCCCCAAACAGAGCAGAACAGAACAGAACCCACTTGGTTAGCAGAGCTAATCAAGTGTTTGGATCTCACTACAGAATCTTTGTGTCGCTTACAATTTTTGTCCGGCGTAGTGAAGTGCTAATCCCCCGCCCCAACCCGGAGGAACCAGTTCCAACAATGTTCGCTTTTGGTGCCATGTCTGTTTGGCTGTGCACATTTTTCACTCTCGTGCTGGATTATGTTTTCTCTGCATGCCAAGGCAGATGGATGGCACTTTTGTTATGATTCTGATATAAATAGCATCTGTTAAAAACTGGACATCAATGTTTCCCTGGCAAATAAACAAATGTATCAGGGAACCAGCTTGCTGGTTGTGTTTTTGCCTGTGGTTAAGAAGCAGATCTCAAAGTCTGTGCTTTTGCTTATTTAGGGGGAGGGTTTTTAGTCTGATGACTGTTACTAATTTCTGCCGCACCGAGTTTTGAAGTAATCTCCTTTGTTAGCATCTCAGAATTCACTTTACTCCCAAAATTGGAGCTGTGCACCGCACACAGTCAGGGATGAGCACCATGTAGACTCCTCCCAGTGCTCCTGTCCCGAGCAGAGTGCTGTGAGCCTTCAGAATCGAAGGCCAAGCTGACCTGGCTTCCTGCCCCGTACTGCCAGGCGGTGATAACCTCAGTCCGCCAAGAGCAAAGCTGGGGGCTGGTGCGGTGCCTGCCTGGCATGCATGAGGCCTGGGTTCCACCCCAGCTCTGCAATGTTTTTTTTTTTAAAAGCAAAAATTAGCAGAGTGCTTACTGTGTGCCAGGCCATGCTGGCTGTGAAGTTAGTGGGGCCACATCCCTTGAGAGGCTAGGAACCAGCAGGGACCAAAGACAATTCTGGAAACAGAGAATCGGAGGGAAAATCGGGTAGATGATGATGAGGTACCAGCATCTCTGCCCCTCAGCAGAGTGATACAGTTGCAGGCACCCTTGATCTTTTGGCCCTTTTCTTTATTAAGTGAAACCATGAGCCAATGCTCCGCTAGGACGAGGGTCTCTGTGATGCCCGGATTAACTGTGCCTGGAGGTTAGGAAGGTCGGGTGGAGGGGGATGGTGCTTCACTCTTTTTTTGGTCTTTTTGAGACAGGGTCTCACTATGCAGTTCAGGCTGGCTTTGAACTCACTTTGTAGCCCAGGCTGGTCTTGAACTTGAAAAAGAACCTTCCTGCCTCAGCCTCCCAAGTGCTGGGATTACATGTGATCCACTTTTAAAAGATGACTTGATGGTGCCAGCTGGGCCAGGGCGGGAAGCACAGCAGTGGCCAGGAGCTCCATGGCACCTGTGTCATGGGAACGTTCCTGGCTAGGTTGTTGGTGATGTAAACAATCCACTCCACAACCGAGAGTTTGAATGTCAGTTTGTATGTCCAGGAGTCTTGCATTAGGGAGTAAAGAAAACAAATTTTAACTTTTTGGTACTGGGACTCGAACTCAAGACCTTGTGCTTGCCAGGCAGGTGCTAAATCCTTAGCCCTGGGGAAATGTTTTAGATTCACACAAAAGTTGCAGAATAAGCTCAGAGAGTCCCCACGTACTCCCAGCTTCCCCCATCAGTACTGTCTCACAGAATAACCCGAGATGAGGATCAACACCGGGAACTCGGCCGGCCGCAGTGGTGCACGCCTGTAACCCGGGCACTCTGCAAATGCGAGGCCAGCTTGGGCCGCAAATCGAGTTCAAGGCCAGCCTGGGCTACACAGTGAGACCTGGTCTTAAAAACAAAACCAAACAAGACTGAGAATTAAACGCTGGTGTGATGTCAGTTTAACTAAAGCCAATCAGCCGATGCCGATGAGAATAAAAACTAATTCGTATTTTACCAGTTTCCACGCACACTCCTCTCCCTCCTTGTGTGCAGTCCGGGAAGTGTGAACAGGTGTGTGTTAGGCAGTGTGCATTTTTCAGCGAGGGAGGGACACAACTGTCTGTGTTTCAGAAGCAGAGAAATCCTGGCCACAGAGGCAGGCGGAGCAGAGGGAGAGGGGAGCCCCTTCGTGCTGCAGGGGTGCGGAGATGGACGGAGGGAGGGTGGTGTCAGGGCTCTCGGAGCAGGGAATGGGCTCCTCAGAAGGAGGGCGGGTTGGCCAGGCTGCAGGGGCGGAAGCCGTTTCCTTCCTGGCCTTGCTTTAAACCTGAACCCATCACCGGCCCAGATGGGGCCCGGGAGGCGGTGATGGTGTGCACCCACCCAGCTCTGGACCGACTGAACCTGGGGGCTGTGAGGGCCGAGAAAGTCTGCTGTGACGGTGTGTGAGGCAGGCTGCATGGGGGTGTCCAGCTGGAAGAAGGGACACTGATCCTGAGACCCAGGCAGGAGCGCTCAGAGCTGTGTCCCCTGCAGTGTCCCCCGGAAATGTGTTGACCATGCAGATTCCCAGCCCCGCCCCACCCAGCATCAGATCAGAATCAGGACCTGGAGCTGGGCCAGCGCCCAGCATCTTGAGGCCACCAGGTCGGCCACTGGGATGCTCAACTCAGAGCCACTGACCGTTAGGATGAGGAGACATCCAGGAGGCAGAGAGGGAGCAGGAGAAGGGGCCCAGGCGGAGGTGATAGCGGAGAAAAGGACAGAAACGTGTGTGGGCAGGGGCCAGTCCTAGGGGCTGTCAGAGGCCTCGGGACCTGAGCGGAGGCAGTGGAGGAATGGGCCCTGCGGCTGCCCTCATGGAAAGGGCAGAGCCTGGGGTGACCAGCATTTTAAAAATGCTCATTCTGGCTGTGATGAGCAAGATAGAGGGGTAAGGGAGGTGTGTGTGTGTGTGCGTGCATGCGTGCGTGTGCACGTGTGCGCAGGGTGGAGAGTGGGACGGGGAGCACGTTCATGTGGTACTCACACCCACCCCAGGAACCCCAGTTAGTGTGCTGTGTGTGCAAAATGCACCTTTCTAAAGCACAGACAGCCGCGCTCCACCAGGACCCTGCCAACTGTCCAGTGTCCTGCACACTTACAGGACTTGTCCATTCCTGGGCTTGCGGGGTACCGTGGACACCCTGGATGCTTTGCCGGGCCGTGCTAAGCCCGGCGCTCTCTTATTTTGCAGAATTTTCTCCAAATCCCGAAATATTTTATTGTGAAGAAAAATGAAAAGAAATAGCAACAAAGAAAACAGTACCAAGTCGGGCAGCACCAAAGCACGGTGAGTTCGGGTGCCCGGGCCTGCGTGGCTCCGACAGAGCGCACCGCTGCAGGGCTGCAGGGGAAGCTGGCAGCGGCCCTGTCCCCCCTTCTAAAGGCCAACTCGGGCGAGTGGTCTGGAGCCCCCTGTGATCCTTCTCACCCTGCGGGTCACCAGGCGGGTTTCCTGCAGCCGATCCCCACTTCCTCCTGCAGGTGGCGGTCGCCGCCAGGCTTTCAGCTCCCTGCGCAGGCACCAGGAACCCTTGACACTTTGCTCTGCCAGCCCTGGGCCTGGCTGGGCCCCGGGACTACACATAGGACCTGCGAACCCCTGCTGTCACCCAGGGGCTGACATGGGCTCCACTTGCCTGTCTGCAGTCGGCGCCACAGGTGTGGCCGGGACCCCGAGTCCCCAGGCGGCTCCCCAAATGAGATTTCTCCCTTCACAGTGGGAGAAAGCATGCTACAAACAAAAACACAGCAGTGTTTTGTGTAGGGTCTGAAGAGCCCTCCTGATGGGACGCTGGCTTCCACTGTAGGGGGGAGCCATGAGGGGGAGGGGGCTCCTGCCCGACCATGGTGGGAAGGAGATGAACCCACAGCACAGGTGCAGAGTGTGTGTGTGTGTGTGTGTGTGTGTGTGTGTGTGTGTGTGTGGTTTTGCAGTGAGCACGGTGAGTGTGCGGTGCGTGTGTGGGCCGTGTGGTATCTGGGGTGTGTTACGGCCTGTGTGTGTGGCGAGCGTGTGCTGTGCATGGATGGCAGTGTGTGCGGTGTGGGTGAGGAGGTGCTGTGTGGGGTGTAGTGTTTGTGCTGAGGACGAGGTTTGGAGGACTTATGGCTGTGGGCTGTGTGTGTGTGTGTATAGGAGTGCGCTCTCAGCCCCAGGTCCCTGCTGGGCGCTCTGGGCTGCCCATGCATGGCAGGGTTCATGGCCCTTTTACAGTCTGGTTCACACTCCCAAGCAGGGGCGGAGTGAAAGGTGGAGGGGGCAGTGAGCGGGTCCCTGCCTGGGGGGTGAGCTCGGCCCCCGGAGGCTGAGACCTGTGGTGACGGCCAGCAGCACCTGGCCAGGAGCTGGGACGCAGAGCCAGCCGAGGAACTTTGAGACAGAAAGGACCAGTGTCTCCACCACCCAACAGGCTATTTTTGCTGTAGCTTCTGCATGTAACGTGCTGTATGTGGCAGCACATATTTATAACACTGTGGTTACACAGCCCCGCCAGGCCCGCTTTCTCTGTCTCTCTCTTTCTCTGTCTCTGTCTCTGTGTCTGTCTCTGGATTGAACCCAGGGCCTCACACTGGGCTACCTCCTTCACCTACCTATTTTTATTTTATTTTGAGACAGGGTTTCACTAGGTCATAAAGTTGCCCAGGCTGGGCTCAAACTTGTGATCCTCCTGCCTCGGCCTCCCGAGAGTGCTGGCATTATGGGGTGTGCCACCACACCCGGCCCCTTTCCTTCCTTACCCTGTCCAAAGTGCATTCCATATCTGCGCGTCCTTGTAATTGTCATCTGCCACCCACTGAGACGCGTTCACTCTGGGGGATGCTCTGTCTTTGAGTTTGGTCGAGTTTCCGGTGTGGGGTGTGTCCGGTGTGAGGATGGACTGGGAAGAGAGAAGCTGTGGAGCTGAGGTTCCAGAGGAAAGGGGGAGGTCACGCGGGCTGGGGACTCGGAGGAAGGTAACACTCAGGTCCTCAGGCTGCCAGCCTGCAGGCAGGCCCGTTGTCCCCACGATGTTCCTGCTAAGCTGACTTTGGATGCCTGGCTGAGCTGTCCCTTGCAATCATCTCTTGAAATCTGGCTTCTGATTCCTCGGCTTAGCTCCGTGGGCCAGCGGCTGCCATGCGCGTGGGGCGTTAGGCTGGATACGAGGCCAGTCGAGGCCCGGTGTTGGCCTATGAACCCTGGAATCCTAATAATTTGTGCAGATGGCTCGCTGCTAACTTCCTGTCTGTGCTCTGGACAAGGTTACAGAGTTACGGGGCGGTTTTGCAACTCCAGGTTATGCTTCTTGGGGACTGATACCAGGTTGTTCCTGTTTGCTTGTCAAAGATGTGCAGCTTCCTGCTCCTCCCTATTTATATAAGAGTGTGCACACACGTGTGTATGAAAGGGTGCATGTATGCACACACACACGCACACACACGCACATGCACACACGTACTGTGGCACAGCTGGTTAAAAAGCCTAGGATGAAATTCAGGAGTGCTTGCGCCTCAGCCTCTCTGTTACTTAGCTTGGCTTTGCTTTTCTGGAGCTTAATTTCCCCACCTCTGAGAATAAGGATAAGAACCGATGCTCACAGGGTATGGGGTGACAGATACCCGGAAGTAACAGCCAGCGGCTGGCGAGACAGGTTATCGCTGGCCCAATCCAGTCAAGTCGCCCTCCTGTGCTGTTTGCTGGCTTTTACTGCAGTGTTTCTCAAGTCTGGAGAATCCTCTTCTTACTTATGCTTAATTTTTATGAGTCCCTCTGAGATTGTGCTGCCATAAACAGAGGTCTGCATGGGTCACTGTAACGTGACGTCTTCAACACTCTCAGGAAGACACCTAGATACGGGCAGCTGAGCAACCGGGATGCGGGATGCGTAGTGTTAGTTTTTCAAGCCGTCGCCATGCTGGTTTCCAGGGCGGTCTCACATTCACGGCAACGATGTGAAAGCTTCCTCCCTGCCACAGCCTCTCCCGGCGTCTGTGATCATTTGATTTCCTGAGGCGTGCTCTTACTTTCTGGAGAAAGACAGAACCTGGGTGTTGTTTTAATCTGATTTTTGTATTGTTTTCAAATCAATTTTATTTCAAAGAAAAAAAATTTTAAAACACAACATGCAGGGGACAGCAGTGCGTACCGCGTCCCCAGATCAGTCACCTGGAGCCCAAGACTGAGCTGAATTCCTTCAGGGCCTTGGAAGCTGCTGGTTTCTCCCTGTATTTCTCAGCCGGTCCCTCTCTTTCTAAGCCTCTGGTCATTTCCGCTGCCCATGTTTTGCTTGGGTCTTTATTTGGGCATGTAATTCCTGAGCTTTCATATTTTCAAAACACAAGTCTTCTGTCTGAGAAGTAGTTGGCAAAACATTTTTTCCACCTCGTAGGTCGGGCCTCCGCCCTGCTGGGTGTTGCCCTGGCTCCGCAGAGGCTGATTTGATAGGATCCCTTTGGCAGATCGTTGGTGGTATTTCTTGTGCACCTGGGGCTCTGCTCAGAAAGTCCTCGCCTACCCCAGCGTCTTTAAGAGTGTCACCTGTTTCACCTTCCAGCAGACTGTTTCCGCTTTGGTGTGTCCTGGACGTGGTCAGTCCCTGGAGAGCGCACTTCACTGTGGCCTCAAGGGCAGAGCTTCGTCCTGTGGCCTCTTCAGACAGCACGTGGAGACTCCTGCCTGGCTGCTGGCTCCAGGCCTCTGAGGGGAACGGCAGCCCCCGCAGGGCCGGGCTCTGCGCCCTGCCTGGAGCTGGGCTGGGTGGCCTGAGGCCAGTCTTCCAGCCCAGGAGGGAGCCCGGCCTGCGGGCCTGGGGACTGCGCCTTGAGCTGTCTTGCTGTTTTAAAGCTACGCGCCTCCTTCAGCAGCCTCCTTAAGATTAATTTTAAGAACATGGTAGTAATTGCATTCATGAGGAAGGGTGTCACCAATAGTAAAAGTTTCCTGCTCCAGGAACCTGCCAGTGGGCAGAATTCCCCTGCAGCGGCTGGTCGGAGGGGGGTGCGGCCGTCACCTCCAGCACTTAATCATTTCAGTGTCTGAATACCCAAGATCCGCGCTGCCTGCCATGTTGAAATACACAGTTAACTGCCAACTGTCACGGCCTCCTGGGCCGGAGACCACCAGACAGGCCCCTGCCCTGTGATCCCACCCTGAGCATCCCTTTCTCCACCCCATCTCCCCAGCCGCTGCTCACTCTCTTCCCGGCTCTTCTGCAAAGGCAATGTCTTTTCTATTCTGGTACTAGAGACTGACCCCAGGGCGTTTGCCCTGAGCTGCATCCCCAACCTTTCAAATTGTGCATTTTGAGGCCTGGCTTGCTAAATCATTAAGTGCCAGGTGGGGCTTGAACTTGGCAACCCTCCTGCCTCAGCCTCCCAGAGATCCGCTCTCTAGCTCCCAGGAAACCCCGCATTCCTACATCTTCCGTCATATACTCTGCAAACACGCAGCTATGTTCTTCCAGACCCTGACTTACAGGGTGAGCTAGTGGGGGGTGGTCCCTGAGTCCCGCTCCTGTGGGTTCCAGGACCCCAGCCACGGCCCAACGCAAGCACAGCAGAGGGAACTGTTGCTTGGAAAATGCTTCCGGGCTGAGCACCCGGTGGTGTTCAGAGGAACTGCTTTCAGAGGAGATGATGATTTTTTCATGCTGTCTTCAACTAAGTGTTTGTTGAATTGAATCACTTTGAATTCAAGTAATAAAGAGCACCACGGGCAACCCATTTCCAGGTGATTATCTCACTCCTCAGGTGGGGTAATAAGGCGCAGGGCCAGCGCCCCAGCAGGCTGCGTGGTTATTAGGACGGGGATTTATGAGGAAAATGAGGGCACGGGTCCATGCAGCAGCAGTGAGCACAGCAAGGCCCGTGACGCTGACGCACATGCTGGGGCCGCGGGGGACCTCGGCTCCGCTCCTTCAGCAATGGCCACGCAGCCCTGGGCGGCCCTGGGTTCCTGCTGTCTTCAAGGACCGGCTTCATTTTGCACAAAGAACAGGGGAAGCCCTGGTCCTTGGCGGTCGTGGAGATGACTGTCCGGGAAGAAGAGCCTTCTCCTGGGCCAGGGAAAGGGGGCTGGGTCCCCTGCAGCCTTGCCCACCTGTACGAGGACAGCGTGGTCACTGATTGGGCAGCGGGGGAGGCCAGGGACAGGTTTTCATAAATCTTAAATGCAATTCAGAGCCAGGTGTGGTGGCTACAATCCCAGCACTGGGAGGCCGAAGCAGGAGGATCACTGAGCTTTTGAGGCCAGCCTGGACCACGGTGGGACCCCATTTTTTTAAAAAAAAGAAAAAGCAAGAGTCCCACAGGGCCCCCTGGGTTTGCCCTCAGTCAGCCACCAGTCTGTGTTGTTCCTTCCTGGTCTCCTGCAGATCTTGCTCCACACCCCGTCCTCCGTCCTCCTCTGTGTCCGCCCTGCCTAGCCGCTCCCTGCTCTGTGTCTCCACGGCTGCTGCGCTGGTCCGTGAGGCCAGGGTTCTGCCACCTCCTTGCCTGAGTCCCAGGTTCCCAGCAGGGTGCTTCGTAGCCACCTGCTGCCCACTCAGACACCTTCCACGCCACGCTCCCCACATGGATCTGGAGATCTAGTGGGGCTGAGCGAGGGGAGGGAACCTGTGTCAGGGAAGTTTGCACAGCCAGGGCACTGCCCGTGGCAGGGGCTGGCACAGCTCTCTTGGCCCCCATGATTCTGGAGGGAGCTGACTTGTAATAAGAAAGCCAGAGCGCGCTGTCTTGCTGCCTGGTCACTGGCTCTGATCTCCTTTCATGACCCCCATGGCGTCAGCCAGGTGCCTCACCTGAGACTGAGCGCGTGGACTTTCAGCCCCCAAAACCACGAGCTAAAGCCACAAGCTCTTCCTTTATAAAGTACCTACCCCCACGTAGGAGGTGTGATCAAAAACAGTGCATTTAAAAAATTCTATCCTAAAAATTAATTACAGTGAGAGACACATTGTCATCAGTCCCGCTCCAAACACTGCCCCTAGATCCAGCACCTGTGTCCCGTCGTCCTGGCCGCTTGGGGAAGCCCTTTGCTGTGAGTGTGGCTGGTGGCACCATCACCACTGCCTTGAGGTCCGAATGGATCCACTGTGTTGACCTTGGGGCTGGACCTGCTGAGTGAGGCGGGTGAGGACACACTTCTCTGAGCTGCTTCTCTGCTGGGCAGCGCCGGCAGTAGCACCCACAGCATTCGTGGTCAGACCTCAGAGGGACCCTCGGGAAAGACCACTTCCGGACCTGCTTCCGAGCGGCGAGAATGGTGGGGTGAGTGTGTTTGAAATGAGGGGAGGACACTCGGGGGGATGAATGACAATGTGTCTTTTGCTGTGACAATTTTTTAAAACATTTAAACACATTCTGTAGTTTGCTACTAGCCCTTGCATAGCCGGCTGTCCCAGAACCATCTATTAAGAAATGGTCTTAGCATTGTTTTCTTTTTGGTACCAGGGATCAAACTCGTGACCTCGCACTTGCCAGGCAGGCACTTGTGCTGCTGAGCTAAACCCTCTGCCCCAGTCTTAGCATTCTTGTCAAATATCAACCTGTGGTAAACGTAAGCATTCATATCTAGACTCTCAATTCTGGTTCATTCATCTCTGTCTGCCCTATGTCAGTGCCACACTGTGTTGATTACCATTGCTTTGTAGTAAGTTCTGAATCCGGAAAGTAAAAGTCCTCCAACTTTCTTCTTGTTTTCCAAGATCTTTTGGCTCTTCTGAGTTCTTTGAGTCGTGTAATCACCATGTCAGTTTCTACAAGAAAGGCAGCGGTCTGGGGAACGGTGCCATCCTGCCATCCTAACCATCGATGTGAGATAGTTTTCCATTCATTCAGGTCTTGTTTTTCTGCAACAATGTGTGGTTTTCAGTATACAGAGCCTGTTTTTCCTTTGTTAACTCTATCCCCGTGTTTTATTATTTTTGATGATTACGTCAATGAACTTGCTCTCTTAATTTTACTTTCTGACTGTTCACTGTAGGTGTTTATAAATACAGTTGATTTCGTCACCAGGTGTGGTGGTGCACACCTGTAGTCCCAGCACTCAGGAAGCTGAGGCAGGATGATTATTCCATGTTCAGACCAGCCTGGGCTACAAAGTGAGCTCAAGGCCAGCCTGAACTGCACAGCGAGACCCTGTCTCAAAAAGAAACAAAAAATAAATACAGTTGATTTTCCATATTGATCTTGATCCTGAAGCATCACGAGACCTGTTTATTATTCTAATTGCATGTGTGTGGATCCCTTAGGATTTCCTGTGTGTATAATAGTATTGCTTACAAGTAGAGATCGTTTTACTTCTTAGATTTCAATGCAGATTTGTTTTCTTTTTTCTTTTCTAATTGTCCTGGCTGGAACCTTCAGTACAGCGCTGAACTGAAGTGGTCTAAGAGCTCCTATTCTTTCTTTCTTGCTTGCTATACTGGAGATTGAACCCACGGCCTTCAACGGAGCTGCATCTCCAGCTTTTTTAATTATTTTGAGACAGGCTGTCTCTAAGGCATCCAGGCTGGATGCAAGCTTTTAACGCTTCTGCCTCAGCCTCCCAGGGTGCTAGCACACCTGGCACAGGCGCGTACCACCTGCACTGCTGCAGAGACTGCTCTCTTGGTTCCTCCGGGCGACACTTTGGGTCTCTCATCGTTCAGTGTGGTGTCTGTCACCTGTGGATTCTCCCTGGATGTGTTTTATTAGATCAAGGAAATACCGTCATATTTCTACTTGGTTGAGTGTTGCTGTTTTACCATAAAAGGCTCTAAGACTTGGGAAACACCTTCTCTGCATTGACTGAGATAATCCTATGGCGTTTTATTTTTTCGCCAATTCTGCTAGTAAGAAATGTTATACCGACTGCTTTTTGTATATTCTATCACCTTTGCATTGTTGGTCACGCTCTGTATTTTTTAGTATGTTGCTGAATTCAGTTGACTAGCATTTTGTTGGAAAATTTCCTTATATCATATAGTGTGTTGGTTTTGGGTTTTCATTTCTGATAATACCACTGTCTGGTTTTGGAATCAGAGTAATACTGATTATTACTGGCCTCTTTGGGAAAATACCTGTTGGGAAGTGCCGCCCATTCATTCCCCACTTTTTTCTGCGTAGCTGCGTGCGTACGTGCGTGTGTGCGTACGTGCATGCGTTGCGTGTGTGCGTACGTGCGTGTGTGCGTGTGTGTGCGTGGCAAACACTTTTTTATCGAGCTCTGCCCCCATCATCCTCTTCTATTTCATGAGAGGGTTTGTAGTGATTGGTTTTAATTATTGCTGAAACATTTGGTGGAATACTCTAGTGCGCCCAACTCATCCTGGAATTTTTTCTTACTCAATCTCTATTTTTCCTACTTCTATCCAGACTGTTTCTTCTTTAGTCACTTTAAATAACTGTGTCTTTGTAAGAATTTTTCCATTTTATCTGAGTGACTTAAGTTGTCCGTATATAAATATTTATAGAATTCCCTTATAATCTTCCTGATTTCTGCAATATCTAAAATATTCTCATTTCTGTATACTTTGTGTTCTCATTTTTCTTGTCCAGTCTAGCTAAAAATGTGTCAATTTTGCTAATATTTTGTTTTGCGGTTTTCCATATTATTTTTCTATTCTCAATTTTATTTGTGTTCTAATATTTCTTTCATTCTCCTCATGTTGGACTTAGTTTACTTTTAATTTTGTAGTTTCTTAAAGAAGCTTAGTCTATTCTTTTAAAATGTAGATATACACATCTATAAATTTCAGCATAAACGTTGCTTTAGTTGCATCCTGTAAGTTTTAATATGCCGTGCTTTCCTTTTCATCTAAAAGTATTTGCTGAACTGGGTGTCATGGTACACACCTGTCATCCTAACAGGAGGCTGAGGCAGGAGGATCTTGAGTTGTGGGATGTACGGTGAGACCCTGCCTCAAGAAAACAAAAAGGTATTTGCTAATTATTTTGTCTTTAGGCCATTGGTTATTTAGGAGTGTGTTGTTTAATTCCCACATAATTTCTTCTGTTGGTAACTCTGATTCCACTCCACTGTGGTCTGAGACCATGCTGTGATGATGTGTGTCCCTTGGTTTGAGTCCTGACGCACGCGGCCTGAAGGGTGGCCCCGCGTGTGAGAAGAACATGTGATCCTGCTGGGTGGGTGTGACCTTTACGTGTCTGTTGTTAAGCGTGAATATCAAAATTTCCAACCACTAATGCCGAAGCGTCTGTTTCTGCTTTCACTTTAGGAGTGTGTGTGGGCTCCGCCCTCAGAGTGTGCTCACCTCCCTTCCCTCATCCTTTCTCTGAGTCCCTTCCTTTCTTTGCACAGGACTGAGTACTTTCCCTTCTTTCTAACAAATTTATTTTAATATTTTTTAATATTTTTGGGGCGGGGGGAAGCAGGTCTTCTGGGGACTTGACCAAGAAAACTTCGATTTCTCCTTCACATTTCAAGGATAGATTTTCTTGCTACAGATTCTGGGTTGGTGGGCTTTTTCTTTTGCCACTTTAAAAACGTCTTGCCGCACTCTTTCATTGCTCCCCTAGTTCCTAGAGTTGTGTGTTTATGGGCCATGCTTTGCTTCTTTGCATGTCTAGTGATTTTGTGTTGAAAACTTGACATTTTAGACAACGTGGTGGTCACTGAGGCCGTGTTCTCACTCTTCCGTGTTTTTGCTGTTCGTCGTTCATCTGTTTGGTGATTTCCCAAAGTTAACTTTTCCAAGTCTGTGTTCTTCGTTGCGTGTGGCCACGAAGCCTCTGGCTGGTGAGCCTGCCGGTCAGCTCACGGCGGGGCACCCTTTAAATGCCTGGGAAGAGCGTGTTTCCCAAATTCTGCCAAGTTCTCCGTTTGTGTTGCCCCCTTGACAGCTCTGCCTTCACCTACACTGCCTGCCGGTGTGGCCATCAGGGCGGCAGGAGGAGAGCTGGTGCCTTCTCGGGTCTTTCCCGAGTGTGTGGGGAGCCCCCGGAAAGCCTCGGCCCTGTGCATGTGGGCGCCTTCCAGGTTCCCAGGAACTCGCGGGAGCTTTTCCAAAGCCGAGGTGGGCAGCTCACCCCGCAGCTTTTCTTTTTAAGCCTTCTGTTTATGCGGGTCCCACTGTCCACTGTTCAGGCAGCTGGGATTTTAGACGGTAGTTGCCTCTGCCTTAGGCTGCTATCCCTGATCCTGTTCCCTGAAAGGGCCTCCCGATGGGTCTTTCATGAACCATGGGGTCAGATCATGATGCTTTTCTGGCAGTAGGGTTTGAGGAGGCCCCAACCCTGTCGCGTCCCCTCCTGGGACTGTCAGGCTGCTGACAGTTTTGCCCGTGGCTCTCCTCTGCGTGGGAATGGGGCAGGTTAATGAGCTGTGAGACTTTGGCTGTTTTTCATGAGTAAATGCTACAGAAGAGATTGTTACAAAAAGAAACAGGCAGCTGTTGGCACACGACTTATTTTTCCCGGATCTAAGAGCATCTAGTGTATTGCGTTTCCTCAATTTTGAGCTTTATTGGATGTGCTAAAAACAAGGAGTCCAAAATCACAACTTTGTGTGCACATTAAGAATGGTCTTTGGGACCATGGCCAACAGACTATGACTCAAAGTGCTTTTACCCTCGAAGTTGTGCTTTAAGAAAGGGGGTGGTGGGAGTCGGCCACATGTGTCATGTGTGCTTTAAGGTGATTCGTTCTCTTTTATGTCACAGGACTTTAATGAACAAAATGATGACTGTACCAGATTGGCACACTTTGTACGTGCCCACCCGGAAAGCCCAGTGTTCGAGACCCCATTCCTCCCCATCTAGCGTCTGTCCGAAGAACAGTGTCCAGAGTATGCTCAGACCTTCCTCTTCACGTGAGTATTCCGTGGCGCACACAACCACAGCCGTGGATACCACTGTCTATATTTAACACATACCAGGGTCTTTGTGATGGTCAATCCTCCTAATAACTGCATTCTTATTCCTATATTCTATATGGAGGAGTTGGGACCCAGGGGTTCTAGAGCGGACAGGTCAGGCAATTCCACAATGGGCAGCTGAAATGAACAGACACTTCTCAGAAGGACAAGTACAAATGGCTAGTAAATACATGGAAGATGTTCCCATTACTGGCCATTAGAGAAATGCGAATTAATAAAACAAAGATACCATCTTACTCCAGAAAGAATGGCTATTATCAAGAAATCAGATAACACGAATGCGGATGAGAATGTAGGGCCAAAGGAAACTCTACCTGGGTGGCGGGAGTATAAACTATGTAAACCACAGTGGAAGTCAGGGTGGCGGGTCCTCAAAGAACTAAAACTAGAAATTCCGTTCAACCCAGCGATTTCCCTTGGAGGTGCCTCCCTGAAAGAGTTCAGCCATCGTAGGACAGGACGCGTGCACACATGAATTTATAATAGCTTGTAAATGACCTGTATGCTAATCACCAGACCAGGGGTAAAGAAAACGTGGTATTTACACACGGTGGAGCACTACTCTGCTAGAAAAATGTAAACTTGAAGCATTAATACATAAGTGCGCACAACTTGAGACCAGAATGGTTTTGTTTTGTACCTGGGATTGAACTCACGACCTCATGCTTGCCAGGCAGGTGCTTATGCCGCTGAGCTAAATCCCCAGCCGCAAGAGACCAGAATGTTAAAATGAAATAAATCAGAAACGCAAATATAAATGGTGTGTGATTTCTCTTCCATGAGAAACTTCTCCTCTCTGTGTCTACCCTGTCTATGTTTATATATAGATACATATTCAAATAGAAAACAGAGATCTAGGGAGTAGGACACCTTTTTCAAAGGCACGTGTTAGAAACAGACAGAGTGAGGCAGAGGGAGGGGAGAGGACGGAGTCAGAAGCAGGGTAAAACAGCGAAAATAGAGGGCCGGGTAGAGCCCAGTGGCAGGGGCCTGCCTGGCAAGTGCAAGGTGATGGATTTGGTTCCTGGTACAAACGAAAGAAGCCCAATGCATAGAGCTTTGGCACACGGGAAGGGGAGCGGGAGTGGGGGGCGGTAGAGTAGGGTTTGGGGCTGACGGGAATGAACTGAGCTATTCGCGGGCACGCAGCAACTGCCCAGTGTCGTCATTAGACACTGCACATGTGTAAAAAATAAAGAAGTGGATGGGTCAGGATTTGAACCCAGGCACTGTGATTTTGGGATTCATGGACTTAACTGCTGTGTCAGAGAGGGTCCTGAGTCATTCAGTTAAAAAAGTTAGTAGACTTTGTATTTTTGGTGAGTTTTAGGCTGCAGAGAGACTGAACAGAAAGTATACGAAGCCCCCCTCTTCCCTCCCCTGGGGCTTCCCTGTATTAGGGTCTCGCTTGTGTGCAGTGTGTTTATTAGGACCCACGAGCTGGGGGTGCTGAAGCCCACGCATCGGGGGTATCCAAGCCCGAAGCTTCCACCAGGATTGGCCTGTGCTGCTGCCTGCTCGACGGGTTGGAACAAATAAATGGGAAGACGCGGGTGCCCGCTAGGGTGTCACACAGAGCACACCAGTGTCAGCGCGCTCTCCACCTGTCCATCCTCCCCTCCCCACTCGCCCCGACCACCACTGGTGCCCCCGCCGTCTCCAAAGCACTGTCTTCCCAGAGGGGCCTGCCGCTGCTCTTCCTGCGAGCACCTTCCCAGAGTGCCCTTCCATTTAAGGCTTGTGCTTCCCCCAAAATAAGACCTCACCGAAAATAAGCCCTAGCTGGCTGTTGTCACGCAGAGGAGGGTGCCTCACTGTTCTCTTGCTCCATGGCCACTCTGTAAGCAAAGACGACTGACTGGGGCTGGCATGTTTGATCTCTAGGTTTCAAGGCTGAGTAGTTTCCGGTTAAGTCTCCTTTCCTGAGAACGGCCGTCTGCATTTGAGGTCCCCATGTCTTTTGTGACTTGATAGCTCGTTTCGGTCTATCTGTAAATTTTTTTTTTTGGTACCGGGGATTGAACACATGACCTCACGCTTACCAGGCTTGAGCTGCTGAGCTGAATGGTTTCTGTCCAGCACTCGGTGATAGTCCACTCTCTGGACACGCCCATTCATTCATTCATTCGCCAATGGTCAAATTCCTTGGCTGCTCCAACTTTAACAATTGTGACTGCAGCTTACAGTGAAGCTGCCGCAGACGCCCGTGTGTGGGCTTCAGTGTGGACCTGAGTTTTCGGCTCCTCTGGGCAACCCTGAGGAGCTCGCCTGCTGGACGCCACGATATGGGAGTGTTTGGTTTGCATGCATCTGTCAAGCTCTCTTCGGAAGTGGCCACACAGTGCTGACCGCATTTCCTCCAGGGAGGGTGGAGGGCTCCTGTTGTCCCAGGCCCTCTCTGGCACTTGGCGTGGTCAGGTTCTGGACTTTGGCCATTCTGACAGGCGTGCAGTAGTGTCACACAGTGTAACGTGCATTTCCCTCGTGAGACCTGGTGCCGAGCGTTTGTTTATGGTTATTTGCCATCTGTGAGTCTCCTTTGATGAGATGTTCACTAAGGTCTTTGCCCATTTCTTCTTTAGGTTGTTTGATATCTCGTTGTTGAGGATTCTTTTTTCATATTTGTGATAATATTCTTTTTCAGGTGATGTTTTGCAAGTATTTCCTCCCTGTGTGATTGTGTTTTCATTCTCTTAACATGGTTTTGCAGAGTAGAAATTTATACTGTAGGTGTTTTTTGTTTTGTTTTTTGAGACAAGGTCTTGCCATGTAGTACAGGCTGGTCTTGAACTTGCAGTGATCCTCCTGCCTCTGCCTGCCAAGTGCTGGACTTATGCCTGTGTGCCATCACACCTGGCAGAAACTTTTAATTTTAATGAAATTAAAATTCATTCTATCATGGATTGCACCTAGATTTTCCCATTGTCTTCTAGTTTTCTAATTTTAAGTTTTATGTTTAGTTCTGTGACCCATTCTGAGTTAATTTGTAACGGCTATGAGATCAAGGTTGGGAATTCACTCTTCTACACCTGGCCAGCCAGTGTTCCTGTGTCTTGTTGAAGAAACTATCTTTTCCTCACTGTTGTATGCGTTTATTTTATTGCCAAATGATATTCTACCTTATACTCTGCCAGTTTGTTTATCTATTTACTATTTAAAGGACATTTTGGTAGTTTCTGTGTTTTGGTATTTATAAATAAAGCTGCTATAAATGTCTGCATACTGGGTTTTGTGTGAGCATAAATATTGAACTTGTATTTGGAATTTTCACTCAGTTTTAAAAGCAATAGATTTGACATTGTCATCCCCAATCTATGCCTGTTAGTTCATTCCTGTCTCCCACCGCGTATCCATTCTTCTGTTCAAGGCCCCCTTGGACCTGTAGTTCATGATCAGTGTGGGGGTGCGGGGTCTGGGAATAAAGAGGTGGACGGGATGAGGGCCTGGGGGAGCTCACAGTCAGAGAGGAAGGTTCCCAAGGCAGACACCAGACACAAGCCATCGACAGGGACCGGGGGACAGCTGAGCAGTGGGGGGATTCAGAGGGGACATCCCTGAAACATCCTGGCCAGAAGCTACCCTGGACACGCATGCATGTGACCCCCGGTCCTGTGCATTCATTGTCAGCTCCGGAAGCCATAGACTTTATCTGCGATGGCCTCCTGTCTGCCCAGAGCTCAAGTGTGCTCTGAAGGGAACCAAGAGAGGGTGGCTGAGCAGCGGTTCCTGACCGAGGGTAATCAGTGGCCCGTCAGCCACCCCTGCTCCGCGGCTCCAGCCAGCCTCTGACAGTCCAGAGGAGACAGGGAGAGGGGCCTCCGGGCCGAGCCATTCTTGTTCTCAGGGCTGCTGTTGTCAGATGCCCGCCGGGAAGCTGCACGCACACATTCCCATAGCGCTTCGTAGGTGGGTGTTCGCTGTTTATTTCCCAGTGTTCACCACAGAAGATCGTCTTTTAAAATCTTGCCCTTTTAATGTACAAAAATAATATTCCATTGTGATTTCAGTTCACCTTTCTCCAGCAGGAGTGTGAATGTTCTCAGGCGTGCCTGGCTTCTGTGTTTTCGCATCTGTGGTTCTCCTGTTCGTAGGCTAGGCTGCTTTCCTGCCGGGAGCTGGTCTTTATTAGGGACCAGGGTGAGCTCCGTGTTACAGATGGTGATGCTCTGCCTCGTGTGCCACAGTATCTTCTCCTTTTTATTGTTTGCTTTTTGTTTCTGTTGACTTTTTTTGGCGGAAGGGGGATCCCACACAGAGCCTCTGCCCTGAGCTGGTCCCCCACTACTGCTTCTTTATTTTGAGGGGTCTGCATTGCTGAATTGCCAGGCGGGGCTTGGACTCGTGTTCCTCCTGCCTCAGCCTCCCCGAGTGCCGAGATTCCAGACAGGTACCACCATACTCGGCTTCTGTTGAGTTTTTAGAATGCGCGTATGCACATTTATATTTGCATTTCAGTTGGAATAATTGCCTCCACTTCATTCCACGAAAGAAGCGCGTGCTGCTTAGGGGTCATTAGATGAGTGGGGGTCATTTTGGCAGATTTGGACATGCATGTGACCTGCTTTGATAATCTTCATCTTCCTGTCACATCCTTTCTTTCTCTGTCCCTGTCGCCTGTCTCCTTCCTCTTCTCTAATAATTTTTTTTTAGTTAGCTTTTCTATTGCTTGGAAAAAAATACCTGACATAGATAACTTAAAGAGCAAAAAGGTTTAACCTGGCTTATGATTTCAGAGGCTTCTGTCCATGTCTATTTTGGTCCAAGGTGGGAGCATCGTGGTGGAAGGCTGTGAGGAAGCAGAGCTGCTCAGCCCATGGCAGCCAGGACGGAGCCACAGGACGGGGCTGGGGGCCGGATATTTTCTCTGCTCCTCTGTTGACGGATGCCAGACTGATTCCATAGCACAGGTATCATAACCTGGGCTGTAGTAAGCATGGGTATGCAGCTGTCTCTATAGAATTCTGACTTTAATTCTTTAGCAATATATCAAAGAGTGGTCTAGCTGGTTCAAACAGCCTGTCCATACTTAGATTTTTGGGTAACCTGATTCGTATCGAAGCTGCGCTAATTTGCATTCCCACCCCAGTGCATAAGGGTTGCTTTCTCCCGCATCCTCACCAGCATTTGCTTCTCTGTGTTTTTAACGACAGGCGTTCTGAATGGGATAAAATAGAGTCTCAAGGTAGTTTTGATTTGGTTTTCTCTGATAGCCAAGGAAGGTGAACATTTTCCATCTATTTATTGACCATTTGAATTTCTTTTCTTGAGAAGCGTCTCAGGAATTCAGTTGCCCACTTAATAAATGGGGTGGGCTTTGCAGGTAAGTGTTTTTGAGTTCTTTGTGTGTTTTGGATACTGATCCTGTGCTGGGAACGCGGGTGGCAAAGATTTCCTCCCGTTCCAGGTGTCTCTGCTCTGTGAGTTATTTCCTTGGCTGTCTGGGAGATTTTTAGTCTGATGGAGTCACGTTTGCTGCTGCTTGTTATTTCTTGTGTAACCGGAGTCCCAGTCAGGAAGTCTTCGCCTGTGCCTGTGGCTTCTGACACTGTTAAATTTCAGGACTTTGGGTGTTTTGAAGTGGCTTTTGCACAGAGTGAGCAGCAGGGGCCTAATTTCAGCCTTCGGCACACACACAGCTCTTCTCCGGCCCTGCTCGTCAGGGAGGCCGTGGGTTATCTTTCTTCAGTGTGTACTTTTTGGCCTCTTTTTAAAGAATCATGGGCCCCGCTTACCTGCACTGTTCCTGTGTTTTGACATTAGTAACATGGTGGGTTTTTTTTTAATCCATTGTGAATTGCTGTCTACAGTCAGGTATTGGGGTACCTCCAGCACTGTTCTTTTTGTTCAGAAATGCTTTGTTTATTTTGTGTCTTTTATATTTCCATATACATTTCTGCATTGTGTTTTCCAGTTCTGTGAACAATGCTATTCGTGTTTGATGGAAAACTCCGTTGAATTTGTAGATTGGTTTTAGTAATGTGGCCATTTAACAGTATTAATTCTCCCGATCCATGAATAGGTGAGGTTTTTTTTTTTTTTCTGTTTTTCTAGTGTTTTCTTCAATTTATTTCTTGAATGTTCTTTAATTTTCACTAGAGAAGTCCTTCACCTCTTTAGTTAAGTTGTTTCCTAGATATTTAGTTTTTTGAAGCTATTGTGAATGGAGCTTTTTTCTGATATTTTTCTCAACAGGTTTGTTATTGGTGCATAGAAAAGCTATTGATTTTTGTACAGTGATTTTGTATCCTGTCAGTTTGCTGAATTTGTTTAATAGACCTGAAAGAGATTTTAGGGTCTCATACATAAAGGTCACATTGTCCACAAACAGGGCTGATTTGACTTTTCATATTTGTACCCTTCCATTCCTTTCTCTTAAATAATTGATCCGGTAAAATTTCAAGTATTATATTGACCAAAAAAGGTGAATGTGGGCATCTTTATCTTGCTTCAGATTTTAAAAGAAAGGCTTCTCAGCTTTCCCCATTCATTCTGATGTTGGCTATGGGTTTGTTGGTTTGTCATGTGTAGCTCTTGTTATAATTGATGTTTCTTTTGGGTCTTTATCAGGAAGGGTGCTGAGTTTTGTGAAAGGGTCTTCCTGTACCTGTAGAGATGATAATGTGATCTTTATCGTGGGTCACTGCATATTAGTAAAGGAAACAGCCCATCGAGAAGATGTAATAATTGTGAACATACGTGCCGTGAACGCGGGCAGTCAGGTTCATACAGTAAACATCGCTCAGCATCAAGGGACAGAGAGGCCCCAGTACAAGTACAGTGAGTGATTTCAGGACCACACTGCCATAAATAAGTAGGTCAGACACCCCACCAAGAAAAGAAACCAGAGAGTTGAACTGTATTCCAGATTGAATGGACCTACCAGAGATCTAGAAGATTCCGTCTATCAACAGCACATACATTCTTTTCAGCAGCTCATGGGACTTTCTTCAAAACAGACCACATTTTAGTCTATAAAGTATATCTTACCAAATACAAAATATTAAAATAATCCCATGCGACCCATCAGATCACAGCGGAATAGAACTAGAAATCAACAGAAACTGTACAGACACATGGAGATGGAGCAGTGTGGTTTTGAGTCATCAGTGGATCATTGAGAAACACTGGAGAAATTTAAAAACTCTTACAGTCAAGTGAAAATGCCAACATAACATACCAACAAGACCAGGACGCCCACTGTCTCCACTCTTATTCAACATAGTCCTGGAAACATTAGCCAGAGCAATTAGACAAGAGAAGGACATAAAGGAATAAAGATAGGAAAAGAAGAAGATAAATGTTTGTTATTTGCGGATGACATGAAGCTCTACATAGAAGACCCCCAGTACATCATACCAGAATATGTGGGCTCTATTTAACGTGGTTTTAAGGGGAAAGTTTATAACTGTGAGTGCCTACATTAGAAGGCTGGAGCAATCTCCGTAAATCACTCAGGGATGCATCTCAAGGCTCCTACTTTTTTTTTGATACTGGGATTTGAATGCAGGACTTTGTGCTTGCTAGGTTGGTGCTGTGCCCTTGAGCCATATCCTCAGCCCTAAAGGGTCTCAGAAAAGAACAAATTAAACCCCAAACCAGTAGAAAGATCAGAGCTCAGAAATAGAGACCTAAAAAATCACAATAGAAAGGACTGAGTCAAATACCTGCTTCTTTGAAAAGATAAACCTTGAGCCAGACTAACCAAAGGAAAGAGACAGAAGACCTAAGTTAATAAGATCAGAGGGATGAAGGGGAGATTACAGCAGATACTTCTTAAGTCCAAAAGATTGTTAGGGAGTATTCTGTAGACTTATATTTCAAAGAATTGGAAAATCAAGAAAAAATGGATGAATTTCTAGACATATGTTATCTACCAAAGGGATATAATAATTTAAAAAAAAACCCTAACAATTCAATAGCACGCAGTGAGTTTGACACAGTAATAAAAAGTCTCCCAGCAAAGAGAAGCCCAGGACTGGATGGATTTTCAACTGAATTTTACCAGTACCTTTAAAGACCTAACACCAGTGCACCTCAAACTATCGCGTGGACAGAGAGAGAAGGAATGCTTTTCACTTTATTTTATGAAGCCAGCATCACCTTGATACCACAACCACATAAAAACTCACAACCAAGAAAATTGCAGATAAAAACAGATGCAAAAATCCTGAAGAAAGTTTTTGGGAAGAGAATTCAGCAACACATTAAAGAATCATGCACTATGGCCACTGTGGTGTCATCTGTGTTTTTAGTTTCTTTTTCTCGTACACTTTTAAAAATAGTTTCTATTTCTCTGCTGAGATCTTGCGTACGTTCAGCATCTCCTTAGCTTTTGAGTTTAATCTTCTTACATGTTTCTCTTTCTTAGTTTACACGTCAAATCATTTCTGTTCCTCTGTAGGTCTTCTTCTAGGGACTATTTTGGCTCTTAATTACATAGCCTTTTCTTTTGCATCTGTCTTTTGGTGGGAAAAAAGGAATACCCGACGTTTGTGGAACAGGTGTGGAGACAGAAGTGGTATTCACCACCGGGAAGGGCCGGCTCTTCTCCTCTCTGGGCTTCGGTGAGGGGCGGGGCCTGTGTCGTTTCTAAGGGGAGCCGGGTCTTGGTTTTGCTCCAGTTGTGCTTAGACGCGGGTTACACCTGGCCCCACCTTCCTCCCTCGGCAGGCACCTGCGACACCAGGGACCCCTGTGTTCCAGCTCAGCTGCCAGCTTGCTGTATTGGGGGACATGGCCTTTTGCTCCCCAGTCCTTCTCCCACGATGGAGGTTCTTGGGAGGTCTCCTAGGTCTCCAGCTCTGCCCCTGCGCTGCCATGTGTCACAGGATCTCTGTCCGCCCTGTCTCCTGCCTGCAGCCTGCAGCTGGCCATCAGTGTTCACTCTGCCACGACCCCGTGTGCTTCAGAGGGATTGGCCTCAGCTTTCTTCACCTACGCAGGGACGAGCGCCTGGCTCGTGTGCACCCTGTGGCCTTGCGTGTGTCACACAGCTCTCCCGTCACACGCCCCACCTCTGGTGTGCACCTTGCCGAGGCCCTGGCATTTCAGACCACCTCCACGGCCTCGAGTGACTGCCTGATCTTGGTCTGCTTGCTCGTCCTCCACCTGCATGGCCTGCTTTTCCGGTGGCTGCTCTGCGGGTTAGAAGGACGTGTCCCTCAGGTGGTTGAGGTGTGGCTTTCTTTCTGGGACTGAGTTTCTTTGCAGGCGTGGGTCTCTGATGAGTTTGGAAACCATGTCTATTTTTAGCTTGCCCTGCTTGTCAGGGCAAGAGTGATGGTCCGCGGTGACTGGGCCCCTGTAGGACGCTGGAGGAATCCAGGCGGATGAGAAGACCTTAGAAATGGCATTAGCCTTGTGAAGTAGTTTTCCTTCAAGAGACTTCACATAATTTCAAGTCAATGTTTTTTGCCTCACTTACCTGACAGTTACATCGCGCAGACGAGGCTTGTTGGAAAGCAGCTGACCACGTCTGCAGAGTCTGAGGGAGGTTCCCAGGCGGAGGCCTGTGCTTGGGGGCGCCCGTGTGATGCGGGTCTATGGGATGTAGGCCCCACCTGATGGTGAGAGAGGGGAGCACGGGTGCCCCCATTCCCCGCATCCTCGAAGCTGTGGGAGACTTTTACTCCTCCCTGAGCCTCCGGGTCCTTGTGCAGGGTCTCTGCCTGTCCTTTCCTGAGGTGAACCCCCAGCTCCACCTCCTGGAAAACCATCTGAGCTCCTCACTGACTGCCTCCCGAGACCTGGACACATGCTGGCTGCCCCTGGCCTCCTGCTGGCCGCTCCTGACCAGACAGCTCACAGGGGCGGGCCAGAGGCCCTCCTGCCCCGCACCATTCTCCTTGGTCTCATCTTGTTCCTTTAAGACTTCGTCACTGGAGCCCACAGGCCACATCCCTGCTCTGTCCACAGTCAGGGTGACCACCTGGCCTGAGCCACGCTGCCACCTCTGGCCTTGGGCGCATCCTCTTCTCTGTCCCCTGCCTCATTTCCGGCCCTCTGTAATCCGTACTCCTCATCGCAGCCAGAATGATGTAGAAAATACACTAATACCGCTTCCCTCCTTTGTGGAGGGGGAGATTGAACTGAGGGCCTTTTCACGAGCCACATCTCTGGTCCTCTTCATTTTTAATTTTGTGACAGGGCTGCCTCGGCTGGGCCTGAATTCACTGTCTGCTTTCCTCGGCCTCTCAGAGTGTGGGTTTTCGGGCTTGTCCCACTGTGCGGGCTTGTTGCTTCCTTCTGACCCCACCAGTCCTTCCTGCCCTGCCTCCCTCATGGTGCACACTCTCTGAGGACATGCTGAGTGTTACAGCTTGTGTCTAGGTGTCCCCCCAAAGCCTCCCACACTCATAGAAGGGGCTTTTCAGAGGTGACTGATTGTGGGCATGTGATAAACGAATCAGTGCACTGATTAAATTAGCACAATTCTAGGTGTGGCTGAATGGATCTACTGAAAACCCCGATGTGGGTGGTAATAGCCAATAGGCTTGCAGCCTGAAGGGAATGAAAAGGGAAAGGGAGGCGGCTGCTTCCTGCCTCCTGCCTGCCCTGCCGTGGACTGTGTCACCCCAGATGCTCCTCCACCATGCCTCACGGCCTTAGAGCCAGCTGGTTATGGACTGTGAGCTAAGGTAAACCTTTTCTCCTTTGTGAGTGTTGGGCATTTTATCCCGGCAGGGAGACACTGAGCTCACTTGTGCTGCGGCTCTCTGCCAGTTGCTGTGGCTCCCCCTTTGGATGTTGCCATCTCTGCTTTTTTTTTTTTTTTTTTTTTTTTTTTTTTTTGGTCTTTTTCGTTTTTATCGGTACCAGGGATCGAACTCACGACCGCCTGCTTGCAAGCCAGGTGCTTATGCCGCTGAGCTAAATCCCCAGCCCCGCCATCTCTGCTTTTTGATTGGTGGTTTATTTCTAATTGTCCTGGTCTCAGCTTATGAAATGACCTGGGGAGGACTTTCTGGACCCCTCTCGTGTCATACAGCCCTCGCCACCATTCCTGTGCTCTTGTCCCGTACTTGGTACCTGTCCTGCTGTCCCCACCCCATGTGTCACTGTCTGCCATTTCCTGAGGACTTCAGGACGTCTCTGTCCCTTATCCCTCTTCTCACCTGGGGACTGGAGGCTGCGTCTGCTTATCCGCTGTGAGGTCCCCTGTGCCGACGGCAGTGTCTGAAAGGTGACAGGTGCACTCCTGTATAGCTGATATTTCTAGGGCCTCCTGTGAGCCCCGCCCTCTGATACACACTTCCCTGTGTCTGTGGGCAGCTGGCTGCTGGCTTTCATACCGCGTCTCCAATCCCAGCCTCCTCCAATCTCCAGGTGGAGGACTCAGCTGTAAAGTGAACACCTGCCCTGAGCTAGCCCAGACTACAGCCCCGGGCTCCGACACTGACCTTTCTTCTGTTCCAGGCAGCATGGGCAGGTCTCATGGCCAGGCATGAAGTGTGGACCCTGGACGTGGCTGCCAGTGGGCTCACTTGTTGGCTCATGTCCAGACCAGCTGTTGGCCGGAACTGAGACTGCCACGTGGCCTCTGAGTAGCTCCTTGGCTTCTTCCCTGCAAGGCGGTGACAGGATGTGAGCACTGTAAGAGCCCGGGTTCCTCTGATGGCTCCGTCTTGGAAACGCCACGTTCAGTTCTGGAACGACACATTCCCCACTCCACAGGGACACAGGCCCATTCTGTCTTAGTCACAGGCACAAGGCAGACGAAGAGACACGCGCACACACGGCCTTTTTGGGGAGGAGCATTAAGAGGACCTGGTAAGCAAGACACACGTGCCGTGGCTGCCCCGGAAGTCGCAGCAGCTGCTGTGTCTCCCATGCTGCCCCGGCCGGGGATGTGACCAGCCTCCTGCCCGACCACCCACGGCCCATCGTCTGTCTGCTACCTCCCCAGCAGGGCAAATCCCATCTGTCGCTCACCCCTGCTCTTTGCTCTGTGAGCGCCCCACTGGGACAGGCCTGGGTTGCGCCTGCCCAGCAGCTGGAATCACCCACACGCCTGCACTGCGAAGCTCTTCCTCCTCCCTGTCACCGGATGCGGGTTTCTACATGGAAGTCCCACTTTGGATTCGCTGCCCGGGCAGGAGGCTGAGGACAGGCCTGTCCGTGCCTCGGCTCCTGTGGATGCTTCCACCTCGCAGCTGCTGCTTCCCCCACTGCTGTCTGCACCCCACTGTCAGCCCCCTTCCCACTCTGGGGGACCCTGTTGCCATCCAAGTATCCCCATCTTGGTCGGAGAAGGCTTCCCCAAGAGCTTCCACCCCATCACCCACGCCAGCCAGCCCCTCTCCCGGGTGTCCAGTGCTTCCCAGAGACGCCTACTGCCCATCTTTCCTCCTCAGCACCTTGCTCTGGTTCCCTGCCCACCTCCCTGGAGGAGGCAGTGGGCACTGAGGGCGAGGGGCATCCCCAGCCCCTTGGGACCTGGTGTCCTCAGCCTCCATGGCTGTGAGGAGAGGCAGGGACTGAGGGCGACCTGCACAGCTGTGGCCTGGGTCATACTGGGCTCAGGAGGACAGGGCTAGTGGCCACTCAGTACAGCGGGACAGGGTGCCAGTCTGACGCCCCCCCCCCCATACTACTCAGTCAGAAGACACAGCTCTGCCCACTGTGCTGTGCGGAGGTCCCTATTCACCTTCCGGGTGGCCTCAGGTGGACACTGAGATCCTGTCCTTGGGTCTCTGATCTGACTTGATCCAGGACACCCCAAGTCTACAGCCATCACTGTCCTCAGGCTGGAAATTCTTATCCCAGAGGAAACAACAGGCCACCCCGCTCCAGCTCTGCTGTCAATAACGGGGCTGGGGCAGGGGGAAGGAGGTGGCAGGGAAGCTGTGTAACATACATCCCCTGCTTTGGGTGAGAAAGGCACTGTGAATGTGAGAGCTTTGCCAGCAACCTCGAATCTCAGCCCCGCTTCCCTAACCGGTTGTGGAAGGCCAGAATGGATAATCGCAGTTTGATGCTCGTCATGCTGACTTGTTCTGATGATTCTCGTCTGAAATGGTGGAGAGGGAGCCCCGTGGGCTGTCACCTCCCAGTGAGGATACTCGGACCCTTGACCTAGAACATTAGCCGGGACACCGTCTTTGGGGCCAGTCAAAGCCCTGTGTGAGGATTAGAGGACACTGGACTTCCATGTCTGGGGATTCAGTCCTCCTGTTTTAGGAAGGGCAATGATCTGGGTTTAAAATCATACTTCTTTTCACCTCAAGAATTGGGAAGGCCAGGCTGGGGATACAGCTCAAGGGCCTGCCTGGCAGGTGGGAGGTCCCTGTACCAAAAAAAAGGGGAGGGGAGGCGGTCCTTTAAAGATTGATTGCAGCATTAGTAATTCTTAGCTACATTTGCTTCCAGTATTAATGTTTTTCTTCTAATATCCAGGTAGGGGAGGTTATCTTTGTCTTTTGTTTTTTCCCCCACAATGTCATGTTATCCTGTACCAAATTTTTCAGGTGCTGTAACGTCCAGGACACCAAACGATCAGCCACGGACACCTACAGTTAGCAGACAGACAGAATGCCCCTCAGTTCCTTGCGACGGTTTCTGTTAGCCCCTTCACTGTAGACGTTTCTGATTAATCCCTGTGTGCCCTTTCACAGCCTCAGCTGCTGAAAATCCGGTGCTGTCCTTCTTAGACATTAAGCGGATTTTATTTCAAAAAATCAACGACAGAAAGGATGAGTTGAGGAAAGCCTTCCAGCTGCTGGACGCTGGCCGGAGCCTGACGGTGACGAAGGGCGAGCTGAAGAGAGTCATCGGCACCTTCCTGCTCCCGCTCACCCGGGAGCAGTTCCAGGACCTGCTGGCCCAGGTGCGCGGGCGCCCGCTCGGGACCCCTCAGGCTTCTCCTCCGCAGTCCCAGAGGCAGCCGACGTCCGGCTCGTTTCTCCTGATTCCTCAGTTGAGTTCTGGCCAAAGTGGAGGTGATGATCATCTGATCACCTTTGGCTTGGTCGTAGTTCGCATGTAGCAGGGCCAGTCCTTTCTGTCTAGTTTCTGTTTTCTTGAAAGCTTTCTTAAAAAGAGTATTTGGTCAACTTACAGTTTAGAATCTGGTATTGGGAAGCACCCTTGCATCCAAGGGTATCAGCATCTCCCATCTATGCTTGCAATGGGGGCCCATATGTACCAGACCCGGGCCACCCTGGGGGAGCTCATGGCCCAGGGAGGCAGGGGTTGGGTGGTGTCCAGGGCTGGGCCAGGGCTGATACATGGTACCTGGGAGCTGAGGCGGGTGAGCTGTCTGTGAGTGAGGGGTGGTCATGCTGGAAGGCTATTTTTTTGTTTTTTGAGACAGGGTCTCACTATGTAGTTGTGAACTCACTATGTAGCTCTGGCTGGCCTTGAACTCACAGTGATCTTCCTGCCTCAACCTCCTGGGTGCTAGAATTACAGGTGCGCGAACCATACCCGCCCAGAGAGGAAGGCCCATCATGCAAAGGCAGAGACACCCGCTGTGGGAAAGCTGGGTGCGTGCCCAGCTGCCTCTGTGTTCACACGGCCTGGCTGGGGTCTTCACTGTTTTCAGTGAAGGCGATGGGTGGGCCGTGGCTGGAAGAGCCGGCCCAGAAGAGCACTTTGTAAAGGAGCTGGGTCTTTGTCCCGGACGTGGTAGGGAGCTCATAAGGCTTTGCCGCAGGGGTGTGGAGGAGGAGGGCCGCAGGCAGCAGTGGTGTGGACCCCGAGGGGACGATGGGGCGAATGGAGCAGGCATGGGCCAGGGCCTCAGGGCCGGCGGGAAGGGAGTGGGGAGCCGGGGATTCAGCCTTCTCCAGATCAGTCTGGAAGGAGCAGTGTGGAAGGGTTAAGTGTGGAAAATTTAGGCCGGGGTGTCAGCAGTGCTCCTGCCAAATCAGTGACTGAATTTGTACACGCACACGAACACACACACAGACACACGTGGATACTACACATCTGTCATTCTCAACAGCCTGGCTCTGTGCTGTTTCATAGAACACCACTGTTTGTTTCCAAGACGGGGTCTCACCATGTAGCCCAGGCTGGCCTCCAACCGTGGCGATCCTCCTGCCTCAGCCTCCTGAGTACTGGGATTGCAGGCACAAGCTACCACCCTTGACTATTACATAGAGCTTTAAAGTCTCTTTCTTTTTAGAATTGGCTGTGTGACCCAACCCAACCCAATTCCCATACAAGTGAGGATGTGTGTGTCCTGACAACAGGTGGCTCGGTGAATTTTAGATGCCCCCAGATTCCAGCCTTCAGTCTAGCCTGATCTCTCTCTCTCTCTCTCTCTCTTTTTCTCTTTCAGCATGTTCTTTCCTTTTGTGTTTTCTCATCTTCTTGTTCATTTTCTCTTGTCTTCAATCCCATCTTTTCCTGAATTGGAAGTTTTCTGCTGTGTCTTCTTTCAGATACTTGACGCTGTCCTGCTGGTGGCAGACGCTGTATTTTTGGAACTGTGTTATTGTCTGCTTTTCAGGTTGGATGATAGATACTGATCTAGCTTCAGATTTCCTGACTGTTCTCATCTCTCTGCTCTGCCACGAACCCCAGTCAGTGGATTTCTCATTTTAGATCTTGTATATCGCAGTTTTAGGATTTGTGTGTGTGTGTGTGTGGTGCTGGTGACTGAACCTGGGCCCCACACATGCTAGGCAAGTGCTGTACCCCTGAGTTACACCCCCAGGATCTTTCGGAATCTGTGGCCCCAGCTGGCCTTGACTTTGCCATCCTCCTGCATCAGCCTCCCACGTGGCCGGGGTTACAGGCATGTTCCTCCACGCCTGGGGCGCTTGGTTCCTTGTAATAGTTTCTGTTTACTCGCTTATGCTCTCTGCCTTTTCTTCAGTTATGCACCCGTTTACTTACCTCTGAGCACAGCTAAAATAGCAGCTTTACAGTCCTTGTCTGTAAGTCCAGTGTGTGGTTCACCTTGGAGCTGGTCTAGGTTATTACCTTTTACCCTGAAAAGGCTCATATTCCTATGGTGGTTCACACACAGGAGCACACTTGGGAGATATCCCAGCCCAGATCTGTGCAAAGGATAAATAATGTGAGCCATATTTGTGATTTAAAATTTACTAATAGCCACGTGAAGAGATAAAAGTCACTGAAATTAATTTTAATAATGGTTTAACCAAATGTATGAAAATGTTTAAATATATAATCGCTGATAAATTATTCATAAGCTATGTAACACTCTGGTCATTCCTTAAGTCTTCACACGTGGCACATACTTTCCGCTTGCTTGGACTTTGATTCAGACAGCTACATTTTCACCAGAAATCCTTTTTATATTGTGATTTCCTAAAACGTACAATGGCAGATTCACACACTCATCTGTTCCACACATACTTAAACGTTGTCTAATCACGGGATCCATATAGTTGCTAGATTTAAACTAGCTGGAGTGGAAGGTGTGGAGGAGCCAGGATCTGGCCCTGGAGAGGTTCGTGCCATTGGGGGATCCACTCGTCCCCACCTGCATGCCTGCCCGCGTTTAGATCTCCATGTATGTCTGTGTGGTCTTTATGCACTGAAACCCCGAGTTCACATCGGTGTCCTCAGTCCTAGCCCAGCCCGCCGGGATCACGCGCACCTCCCTGTTTCCTGTCTGTGACTCGCTCGCTCTGGGCGAGAGAGTTTCTCCCCTTGTTCTTGGTGTTTGCCTGTTTGACCAACCTCCCTGTTCTGTGACTCAACACTTCTTTTGCTCCTCTGCACCCCACTGTGACAGTGCCACCCCACCCCAGGTCCCCCTGTGGATACCCCGGCTGCCAACACTAGACCCCGTCCTCCCCTGCGTCCCATGACTGCCCCTACGTGTTAGGGACGGGGAAAGGAGGCAAGCGACCTTTCCCTTCCCCTTTTTAATGCTTCCCCTTTATGTGCTCAAAGAATTTCACAAAGAGACAGACATACAGCCTTTTATGCCACCCTTTATTGCTTGTTTTGTCTTTTTGAGACAGGGTCTCATGCAGGGTCTGTGCAGTTCAGGCTGGCCTTGAGCTCACTTTGTAGCCCCGGCTGCTCTCAGTTCCTAACAATCCTCCTGCCTCAGCCTCCCGAGTGCTGGGATTGCAGGGGTGCAGGTGTATGCCTAATGTATCCACAACCGTGCACTGTTACCACTTCCCGCACCCAGAAGGAAGCCCCGTACTCCTAGGGGATACTCGCGTTTTCTCCTGCCTGTACCAAGAGAGAGCTCAGCTCCCTTTTGTCCCTGCAGATTCTAAGCATTTCCCAGGAACGGTCACACAGCTCAGGGTCTCTGGTGTCTGGCTTCCTTTCCGTTGCTCATGAGGGTCACTCTTTTCCTTTTAATGGCCAAGCAGCAGTCCACTGCGTGAGCATGGTGTTGGCCTTTCATCAGCTGACGACCTGGGACTGTTTTCACTTTGCAACTGTCGTGGCTGCTCTGTGACCACCGACGTCCTAGCATTTGCATGGGCCGTGTTTCGGGTTTTCTTGGCCCCGGGCTCAGAGAGCATTTGCTGAGTCACAGGCCACCTTCTCTTCCTTCTAAAGACCGTGTGCCTTCAGGTGAAGCCCTGCCTGGGGTCCCTCAGAGGACCCGTGTAGCTGAAGCATTGTGCCAAGCGGAGAGTTAAAATAATATTTCCTGTTTCATGTCCTTGTAGGGATGATCTAATGCGAATTTAAAATGTTGACAATCTTCCCAAGTGAATCAGCTATGCAGGAAGAGAAAAAGTACAGAAAATATGAAATGCGTGTCTGTTTTTAAAAGCTACATCTGTTTTTCGAAGTCGCTGAGCACTCAAGAACTTCCAAGCCTGGGGAAGAGCAGGGCTGGCAGGCTCCCTGGAAGGACCTGAGCAGTGTGCTTCACCAGGGGACCCGTTGGCCAGTGGGGGACTGTGGCCCATCAGGGGCTGTGGTGGCCACTGTCCTTGCTCTGTCCCTGGCCTGTACAGGCTTCCCTAGATCTTTGCAGGTTTATGTTTGTTTGTTTGTTTTTGTTTTTATGGTACCGGGGATTGAACTCATGACCTTGCGCTTGCCGGCAGGGGCTTGTGCCGCTGAGCTGAATCCCCCTTCCCTCGATCTTTCTGTGACAAATCCACGTGGTGACCCGAACTCACTTCTCACAGATTAATGGAAGCCCAAGTGGAAACCCACAATTCTAGCGAAAGGTTTCCCGGGGATCCACCCTCCAGTTCCAGGCTGCGTTTCCTTTAGCTCCCACATTGTTCCAGAGTGTTTTCATGGTTGGCTAGGACGTGAAGGACGAGGAAACTTCGCCCATATCGTGCCCCGTTTCCATTAGTTCCCTGCTTTTCCATTAAACCTAATGGGCATTTTGTGTGTTTAAATGTGGCCTTATTCCCCGGGGCATTTCCCACGGACGGCTTTGCAAGTTGATTGGTAAACAGATCCCACAGAAAGAAGGAAAAAAACATTCCCTTCTGGGCCTGGTGGTTGTGCCCTGTTGGAGAAAAATGCTTCTTATTTGCAGTCTAGATTCATGAAGCTTTTTTGAACAATTATGTTTATTTAAAAAATGTAACTTCTTATTTAGAAGTAATTTCAACCTTTAGAAATTGTGCTGTAGGAATGGTACAGAGCGGGGCTGGGGATTTAGCTCAGCAGCATAAGTGCCTGACTTGCAAGCAGGTGGTCGTGAGTTCGATTCCCGGTACCGATAAAAATGAAAAAAAAAAAAGAATGGTACAGAGAAACACTTCCCCCAGGACAGCCTGTCACGAGCACTAACCCTGTCATGAACACTGTGTTTGGTTTGCTCCTCCTGTGATCTCTCTTATCTCTGTGTGTACATGTGTGTCACAAACACACTCAACATGTATATAATACTATTTCTTTCTTTCTTTTTTTTTTTTTTTTTTGTCTTTTTTTCCTTTTTATTGGTACGGGGGATCGAACTCACAACTGCCTGCTTACAAGGCAGGCGCTTATGCTGCTGAGCTAAATCCCCAGCCCCATAATACTATTTCTAAAACATAATTGGATAAATTGCTTGTATCACAGCTCTTCAAAATTAAACAGTTCAGTGTAGGCAAGGGGTGATTGAAATATATAGTGAATGTTTAAATTTAAAAATTTTTGCTGGGCATGTAGCTCAGTGGCATAAGCGCAAGGTCATGAGTTTGATACTGATACTGAAAAATAATGAAAAATTTTTGTTGCAATAAAAGACACAAGACGATGAAGCCCCTCAGAGTGCGCCCCCATGCTGATCACACTCCTCCACCGCACTGCCCCCTCGGCAGCGGCTCTGAAGTGTGCGTCTACACGGTGTGCGTCTACACGGTGTGCGTCTACACGGCGCAGCAGGAAACACAGTGAATGCTGTCAGTGGGCACGGAAAGCCGGGTTGGGACAGCATGGCGGGTGCTCGTCCACCACCTCATCACATGTCGCCCTGGGTGACTTCTGGTTCTTCCCAAAGGTCACAGTGACCGTGGGGGTAAATGTTTTGAATTGATTCAGGACATTAAGGCAGCTAGGACAGAACAACTCAAAACACTCATGAAAGAGCACCCCCAGAGCTGTGCAGAAAGTGGCGAGGACCCAGGACAGCTGTGCTTGAAGCTAGGGGCAGCTTTCGGGGGGCTGATGGCAGTGTGTAACATCTTATTTACCATAACGTCTTATTTATGTGTCGCATTATTAGAAATAACATCTTATTTCTGGTCGCATCTCCTGTTTCCTGATGAGAACTAATCTCTTACATAAAAGCACAGCACACCCACCAGCCTTAGTAAATTAAACAGTGAGCTCACACTTTCATTTACTTTCCGGTTCAGATGGACCCACTGGACCCAACAGCACCCTTTACAGAATTTTAAATTTAAAATGACGTTTTGCCCTGAAGCAGTATGACTACAGAAAGTTCATACGACGCTCAGAGTGTAAAATTGAACTCTGCCTCAGCTTCTAAGACGTATGTGGAATATTAGAATATATTATCCTAATTTTATTTAAGGTAGATTTTAGATTTAGCATTAAATGTTAACTTTGTAGCTCACTCACTGACTTTGAGCACAGACTGACCTTTATCTATACCTGTCGGCCGGGACAGCTGGTAAAGGGTTAGCAGAATGCCGTTCCATTAGTAGTTTCTCCGTGGCACTGTGATCAGGAAACCTGCCACGTGGTCCAGTGCCTGGGCCTGACCTCCCTAACACGCCGTCACTTTTCTTGTTGGAGTATAGATCCCTCTCACCGGCTCCGGCAATGTGCCCTACCTTGAGTTCCTGTCTAAGTTTGGCGGAAGTGATCTAAACATAAATGTTATAAAGAGGTAAGTGTTTTGTTTGTTCACATGGAAATATGAAATCTGAAATAGCGGTACAGGCCATGACAGAGTCATTAAGCTAATCGTGTCCCCGGGTTTCCGTATCTCTGTGAAGCATGGTGTCACACATAAGCTAAATTGTGTGGTCTTGATTGGCTCGGGTCACCCTAGGCATTGGTAAGCGCGCTTCAGGGTGTGTCTGGGGGCCACGAGGGCGTGACCTGCGGTCTCCATCTGGTCCTGACCCCTTCTCTCTGTTGCCCTGCTGTGCTCCCCGGATGCCATGAAGCCTGCTTCTCCGTTTTCTCCTGCCATGTTGCTCCTGCCTTGCAGCCAGCTGACCGCAGACTGAGCCTGCTGAAGCCGTGAGCCGGGCCACACTGCTGGGTGCTGTCCGGCCACAGGGAATCTGGCTGATGTGGACGAGTTGGCGGAGCTTGTCCATATAAGTTTAGTGGACTTAATCTCAGCAACATTCTATTTAGAGATGGTTCTGACACCTATATACCATAAATTTCAGAATTAGAGATGTGATATAACAATGAAATGTAAACACAAGCAGAAGTCAGATACACACAGATGCCAATACACGTCATGCAATGTGTTTCAGATTTGGAAATAATGGATTTTAATTTCAAAGTGAAACATTAAGAAGCCAAAGTTTCAGTCCGTTGGCTTTTGTACACTGTCGGTGTTGTTCCTGGGAAGTGACCACTTTCTGGGGGCCAGAAAGGGAAAGCTAAGCCTCCTCCTTGTTGGAGCTCCCTTAGTGTCTCCTGGCTGCAGCCGAGCAGGGGCTTGTTTTCAGAGTGACCTTGATGCCGTTTATGACCTTTGTGTTTCTGGAAGCAGCAGAGTCCTTTGCTCCTAGTGAATGATTTAGGAAATACTGTTTTAATAACGTTTGCCAATTACCTAACTCAAAATGAGTAAAGTGAATCTTTCCAGGAGTCAAGCAAACGTTGACAAGGGTTAGATTGGTCCTGAAATGGTAGCCGATTTTGCTGTCCCCGGTGTTGCTGTCCTGAGTGACTGTGTCACCACCACGGCTTAGGTGTGAGAATCAGGGCGGCGGGGAGACGGGGAGCTGATTTGCGGAGGGCACTTACAGGTGCGGGAATCTGGGGGTCTTTCACACAACAGCATGAACATACTAACACTACTGAATCGTGCACGTAAAATGATTAGATGGTAAATTTTGTTACGTGCTTTATAAAATCACAGCTAAAATAACTCCTGCGGCATCTCCGGTGAGAATGGCGAAGGCTGTGTCAGCGACCCGAGTGGGGGGCTGGCGGGGGCCCCCGGTCAGCGGCAGAGCCCTCGGAAGGAAAGCACCGTGCTCATGCGCATGAGCGCTGCCCTGCCTCTCCTGGGACTGGGCTAGTCACCGCCTGAGCAGCTGTAACAGAACAAGGACAGCCCACTGACGGCTCTCTTCTGGGGGCCCCTGCACCCCGCCTGGCTGTGTGTGGAAGCAGCGTGAGGCCCTCACCACGGGGCCGCTTTCAAAGGCTGTCGTGAACTTTCAGGGCTCTAGAACTACAAGCCAAAATGTCAAAATCTACCTTTTTTATTCATTAAGTTCCAAGTCTCAGGTTTCCCATGACAGCAGTGGGAACTGGGCTCAGGGACGCTCTGGGATCGGGAAGGCCTGTGTGCCCCGTAGTGCCTGCCCCTTAAGCCTGGGTCCCAGATCATTTTCAGGCTCACTCAAAATAATGGTAGTGGCTTTACAGACTGTGTCTTCATGCTCTTGACCTAAAAGCTTCCCCGTTTGTGGGGTAAGGTTGTTGCGTGGATCATAACCTCATCTACATATTCTTGGCCAGAAAAACTAAACGGCTGGAAAAACTGAAAGCAGGGGGCGCTTTTCAGTCCGTGTCGTGTCGTGCAGCCTGAATCCAGGGATTTAGATAGAAAGGACACTTGCTCTCTTAAAGGGCACAGGAGACAACGCCCAGGGCGCCAGCTCAGGTGGGGGACGCCAGCAGCGCGGGGCCTGCGTGTGCGGCCAGGGCAGCTGCGCTCGAGTGAGCAAACGTACAAATAGAGGAGCTGACAGGAAACCCACCTGTGCCCACACCGGCACCGAGCGAGCAGCGGAGACATGGTAATTACAAGTTGATTTCCACGCAGGGCTCGGTCTGAATTAATGTTACCTGTCTGGCCTGAAAAGTCTGAGACCAGGGCTTGATTTACAAGCCATTCTGGATGATGTGTGCCTTTTGTAGAGGGCTGATGACTCTGCCACCTAGCTCTGAAAGAAAGAATCCCTGCAGATAAAGTGCCACGTAATGTCAGATCTCACACACACACACACACACACACACACACACACACACAAACGCACAATCTTAAAAACACAGGAGGAAACAAAGAATGAGGACTCATACCCAAAAGTACGACCTGCAGTAGAACCCTGAGTGCAAATGCCTGAAACGGTGGAGCTATCAGAGAGATCATCTAACCGGAGGGTCTCATATGTTTAAAGAAGTAAAAAGAGAGGCCTCCTCTTCTCCTGCAGGTTCCCTGGAGACAGAGGACAGTGCTGACACCAGGGAAAAGCTGCCGTCCTCTGAAGGCTGTGGGAGAGCCTCCCCGTCATGGAGGCACAGAAGCAGCTCTGGAGCGAGCAGCAGGCCAGGGACTCACTCGCTTCTTCAGAGAGTTCCTCGCCCCTTCCCCAGCCCAGGGAGTGGGAACCCTCTGCGGGTGCTCTGGCAGTCATGGTAAACCGCTCCCCGGTTACAGCAGGTCTCAGCAAGGGGCTGAACCCCAGGAGGAAGATTTTTCTAAAAAGTTTGGACGCCAGTGGACAGAGACCTAATGACTGCGAACTTTCTGGCGTGTATTAGCTACGACTCAGCTCTGTGTAAGGAACCTCCACGGAATGAATGGATTCATCAAAAACGCTGCATGTCAACCCCAGAGCACCCTGAAAGGCTGGGATGAGAGTCTGCCCGCTGCTCCTGCCCCTCTGTGGGACTGCTTCAGATCTGCACTGCAGGGCGAGGAGGAGGCTCGGGCCGTACCAGGCTGCCTCGTCAGTTCCTTTTCTTTTCCCTTTGGTATCAGGGATCAAACTCAGGACCTCACACCACAGGCAGGCGCTTGTGCCACTGGGTTACATCCCCAGTCTGTTTTGTCTTTTGGAGACAGGGTCTCACTGTGCAGCTCAGGCTGGCCCTGAGCTCACTTTGTAGCCCAGGCTGGACTCCAGCTCACACTGATCCTCCTGCCTCAGCCTCCTGAATCCTGGGATCACAGATATGAGCCACCACGCCTGGTGATTGTCATAGAATTGGCACTCTGTTGATTTTTTTTATGGTAAAAGTTTATTTACTGAAGGATTTTTTGTTTTTGTTTTTGCTTGTGTGTGTGTATTCAGGAATCCTTTGGCAGAGTGGGTTATGTTTACACTTTTTTCTACAGGAGTGTTTTGTAAACTACGGCACCGACCTGTTGCCTGCCTACCTTACAGAGTCAGCCAGAGGGCAGCCCAGCCGGCGGAAAGGGTTCGGCAGTGGTTTTACATCACTGTCCGGTGATACCAGGAGACAAGGGTGGTGTTCTTGGTAATATCTAGCTGGGAAAACAAACTTACGGACAGACTGTAAGACTTTTGGAGAATAAATATAATTATGCTGAGGAAAATTAAAATGGAACTTCTGGTACTGAAAAATACAGTAACTGTAGATATAAAACTCAGCGGACAGCCGAACATAATGGTAAACGTGGTTGAAAAGAGGATTCATGGAGTGGAAGATAGACCTGAAGAGATTATCCAGAACGCAGCACAGGAAGACAGATATAAATACAGAGCCAGCAGTGAGAGGCCCGAGAGGAACTTCTGCCTTGGGACCTTCTGCCCAGGTTTCCTTCTTTGTCTGTGCTGCTGTACCAGAACGGTAAGCCTGGGTGATTCTCAAGAACAAAGACTTATGCTTCACGTTTCTGCAGGCTGGAGAGTCCCACACCAAGGCACCAGTGCCGGTGACAGCCTTCTTAGCTGCACTGTCACACAGGGGAAGGCTGAGGGAATATCTTGTATTCATGGCGGTAGCATTCAGCAGTCTGGCTCTAGCCCGCCCTCCCAGAAATATGCCTGGTGGATCATGGTTCTACACTGCCTGAGCCCAGGGCTGCTCGGAGAGGCTCCTGGATATGCCGGGCGGGGCCAACCACGAGGCAGCGTGAGGACTGAAAAGGTTGATTTGCTTCCGAGGTGTTTGGATCTGAGTGATGAGGAGGCTTCTTGCCTGTGACTGCAGGAGCTGGGAAGGGCAGAAGCCGGACCCACGGCTGTGCGCAGCGCGAGCGCCTCGGCTCTGCATTAACAGGAGCAGCAGCCGTCTTTCGGGAGCACCCCAGAACTGTTCTGCCGGAAGGGGCACACTGAGCCTGTGAGTGTCGACTCTGATGGACACGTGGGATATTTTCAGCCACGTGCTGAGGAAAATCCCCTCTGCACATCAGGTCGTTGTCATCAGGGCTTGGAAGGAGAACAAGACCGCACAGGACACGGAATTTATAATACTATTTTAGGGTGGTCGCCCAGAGTCAAACACAGGAAAGTGCAGGAAGTCTGTCCTCAACACTAAAAACCTAGAAAATCCCGCTGAGGGCCTGGATCCCACAGCAGTGTCCTGCATGAGTCCAGCTGAAGACCTAGAGCCCATGACAGTGCTCCCAGGGGTCCCCGGGAGGCCTAGAGCCCACAACAGTGACTCACGCCAGTCTGTTTTATGGATCTGCGCTGGGAAGGCCCAGCGGTCAGCAGTGGCAGCTAGAAAGTCTGTGCCAGTGGGTTGAGGGTTCCTCACTGGAGCCAAGAAGCAGCGCTCAAAGTGAGGACCAGGGCTCCCCTGAAAAGTACCACAGCAGTGCTCAGTGACAGGGAGGTTCTGAGCTCCTCGATGATAACGGCTGAGTCCCCACCAGGAAGCCCGGGTGACAAGCTTCTCCTGGAGGTTAAACAGCACACATCTTCCCCTCCGGAGCCCAGGAAAGGGTAAAGTAAGGACCAGGGCTCCCCTGAAAAGTACCACAAACAAACAGTGAAAATGATACAGGACTTCAAAATAAGGTAACAGGAAGTCAACAACGGGTACCATAATGCTTCTTGTTGTCTTCAAAATAGCTGCCCATACCATCAGACATAATAAAGCAACACAGAACAGAATAAAAGCAATCAAAACAAAACAATGATAATGATACAGGACTTCAAATAGGGAATTAACAATGGCCACCACCCTCAGAAGAAGATCCCTGATAGATGCTACACTGCATATTGTTGTCCTCTAAATAGATGCTCAGACTGCTGGCCTTTAACCTATGAAGTCAGTCAAACAATGCAGACATTAAGTTTCGTTTTGTTTTTTTACTTCAGTAACTATCTTCTTAGTCTGTGCTTCTCCAAATCGGCCAATTGCCTGGTGCAGGCTGGGGCTGGTCTCAGCACCTCTTGTCTCCCAGCCCGCATGCTGGCTGACTCACAGGAAGGGGTTGGCTTTTTCTTGGTTCTCTTCCTGGGATACATGGCTGCTGCTGGCTCCCTTGTGCTGCCTTGGCCCACAACCAGCACTGGCTCACAGGAAGGCGTTAGCGTCTTTTCTCTTCTCTTCCTGGGAGGCATGGCCACTGCTAGCTCACTGAAATGATTTTTAAAAACACTCAATTTAAGAGAAGATTAAGATAAAAGCAGAAAAATCTAGAACAGATGGTACAAATAACACAAATTTATGGACCTGTACTTATATGCACATTATAAAACATTAAATGTAAAAAGATTAAATATTCCAGTTAAAAGACAGAGAATATCAGACTACATAAAAAGTACAGCTACTGGCTTTGAAAAATAGAATATTTCATAAAAAGAAGTAGGTCGAAAGATACAATAGGGGGAAGCAATATATCATAGTAAAAGAAACTAAAGTGGAGGTAGCTATGTTAATTTCAGGCAAAATAGATTTGAGTCATAAGCATTTAATTATAATAAATGTTCTGTTTAAAAGACAAAGATTGTCTGACTAGACAGCAACTAGAAAGATCCCACCAAGAGAAAATCCTAAATACTATATAAGCATGACAGAGTATGAGAAGGATTTTAAAGGCCACCCCATTCAGTGATAATCTGCAGAGACCTAATGTCACTAAAGTGGTATCTGATCACAGATGTTATGGGTGAGGTTCTTCTGTAGTACAGAGTGAGATAGAATTTGGGGAGAGAGGTCTATTAGGGGTAAAAAGTGTGGGTAGAGGGAGCAGCTGAGTCCAGTCCAGGCCCCCATGCACTGGGCCTGCTGGCGGGCAGAGAGGCAGGCAGGGGACTGCAGGAAGCCCGTGTCTGCTGGAGTTCCGAGTCACTGGCACCGTGCCGTGTCTTTAGCTGGGTGGTGGCTACATGGGCATTTGATTTTTATTCTTAGCACTGAAACTTATGCATCTTTTCCCTTTGCTGAGACACCTACAACTTGAAGAAAGGTTCATTCACACTCACAGTTTAGAGGTTTTTGGCTCATGTATGGCTGGCCCACAGGCAAAACAGCATGATGGAAGGGCCTAGCAAGCGAGGGGGAGCTGCTCACATCATGGTGGTCAGGAAGCGGCCAGAGAAGGGAAGGGCCAGGAGGGGGCCTAACCCTCCCAGGCCACACCCCTGGGACCCGCCTCTAACCAGGCCCCGCCTCCCAACAGCAAGTCAGCTGTGGATGCTGCTGGGTGCCGTGGTCCCACGATCCACTCATTCTCCAAGCACGTGAGACTTGTGCAGGACACCCCAGGTCCAAATCATGACAGTATGTCATGGTGGTTTGCATCTATTGGATATAGCATTACAACAATTTTAAAATATTACACTTACCATCACATCGTAAGATTGGACTGCTGACCAGTCCTGTCTTTAAGGAAGACCCTTCAGCCCTCTGAGCCTTGGAGTCTCCTAGGTGACATGCAGGTTAATTCCTGCTCTGATGATGTGCAGCTCCTTCTGCCGTTAGTTTGGAGTCCAGATCCTCATGTGGCAGAGAGCGCACCGAGGCGGCCTCTTCCCCTGGCGTCTGAACTCAGCAGGGCGCCTCTTTGCTCCTCCAGCGCTGGCTCCCTGCTTCCTGCCTGCTGACACTGGATGTGCCAAGTGCTCAGCTGCACACTGCTGCTGTGTGTCCTGGAGAGCTCTGTCACCCCACAGCATTTCCATGGCACTTGGTCACCAAGCTATTTTAAAAAAAATTGTTTTTGGTACCAGGAATCGAACTTACAACCTCAGGCTTTTCTGGGCAGGCACTCTGCCACTGAGCTACATCCCCAGCCCCTCACCCAGGCTTTTGTTGCCCATCCTGTCCAAGAGTCATCCCATCTTCCCTGACTCTTTTTTTATCCCTCTGCATACGTTTATTTTCTTCACGGACCGTTGGTATTTGACCTTACTTATGTGCCATCTGTCACCGTTACCGATAAATGACAGCGTCCTGCTGGTCAGTGAAGGCCGGGGTATGGTGCGGACTCACATCAGCTGTCACGTCCTTCCTGTGAGGACACGGAGCCCTGCAGTGCAGCAGGAAGGACGCGCAGCCGAGTCTGAGCCCATCGCCTGTCCTTGCTCCTGTCGACCTCCATCCTCCTTCCTGGGGAGGCCATTGGCTCCAGGTCGGTAAGGTCAGGACAGGTGTCTTAGTTACTTTTTACTCATTGGTGAGACAAAATACCTGAAGCCCAAAGTTGGGAAAGGAAAGGTTTATTTCTTAGTTTTTTGGAGGTTTCAGTAACACTCATTTGGCTCCGAGGCAGGGTGGCATGGCGGGGCCGCCTTTCATGGCGGCTGCAAATAGCACGGTGAAACCTGGCAAGAGCTCATGACACACCTTCTTCCTGCCATTATATCACATCCTGGCTCCAGCCCTGGGCCAGTGCAGCACTCACACCCCCATCCGAGCGCTAGACAATGAGCCAGTCACAGATGCATAGTGCAAAGCATGAGGCCATAAACCATGACAACCGCGGTGGTCCCTGACCCAGAGGCCCCCACAAGATGGAATGGGCCATTCTCTTAGTCACTTTCTTATTGCTGGGACGCACACCCAACACTTGAGACTTATTTTGGCTCACGGTTTCAGTCGGCTCTCAGGCAGGAAGGTGGGGTGGAAGGCTCTGAGGGAGGAAAAGCTGCTCACAGCAATGGGGCCAGGAAGCAGAGGGAGGAGGGAGGAGGGGGAGGAAGTGCACCTTCCGGCCACACCCCAGCCAATGCCTCTCCTCCCCTTCTCACCGGCCCCTCCTGGTGCTCATTTAGGGTGGATTCACCAGTGTTGTAACCCGCTTCCTTCCCTCACTAACCAGATAGGGAATAAGTGTCAGTGTCATTCTATGAATAGATGTTTAGAAACCTCTGCCCTCTCTGTAAGTCCTGCAGAAACATTTTGGTTCATGTTTAGCAGATGTTTGGTCAAACATCTTTGCAAAGATATTATGTTTTTATTTTTAAGGGGAGGAGGGCATGAAATGGACAGCTGCCGGACCCTGAAAGAACTTGAGATCCAAATTGGAGAAAAGGTAAGGGCAATCTTTAAAAACACAGTTTATCGGCCCAGGAGATGACAGGACCCAGGCCCCGCCTTGTCATCGGGTTCTCCCATCAAAGCCGCCTGGCTCAGTGAGGCTCACAGCACAGGCCCATGTATGTGGCGTCCCTTCTGGTGAGCAGCCCCGGCAGAGGTCCTGGAATCCTCCTCACGTTCGCATTCACTGTGCATCTGTTTATTAGCAGGGCTGTTCTGTGTTCGTGGTAAGACTGAGCAGGTTTTTCCTTGAGAGGAGGAGGCGGAAACGACTGCTTTGCAGCAGTAAATGCCAATCAAGTGCAGCAGGGTAAAAATAGCCAGGCCAGCTTGAAGCGATCCATATTTAAGCCCGGAGTAATTTAGCCACAGGAGCGCAGTGTGCGTTCCGAGGAGGCCTGTGGCCGCGTTGTCTGCGCCCCTGATGGTTAGGTCTCGGCTCCAGCTCAAGACGACGGGAGGAGGAGATGGCAGTGTCACCAAGGGCTTGGAATCGGCTGCCTTTTTAAAATGCATTTGAGCCTGTCACTTATCCGAGCAGTTTGAGAATCCTGTTTTAATTTATTTGATGCAATATGTTGGTTTGAAATGTGACAAGTTTTCTTCTTTTTTGAACTCTTCTGAGACTTTCCTACATTTTGAAATCAAAAATACCCAGAGAGGCGCAAAATGTTTGCTTCAAGTTTCCTGGCTGCGACCATGAACGCCAGACAAGTCATCTTGATGTGATGATTTTTATAGCGTTATGCATGCCTGAAAACCTGTTTGGTTGTAGCTGGCACCAGCAGGGACCTTGACAGAATTATTCCTTTCTTCGGTTATGGTCCGCTGGTTGTTCTGTTAGAAATCCGGGGTACGAGTGGTACTGTTTGATTTGCGAGTGCATCCTGGGACAGTCAGCGGTTTACAGCGTCTGTCCTGACAGCATGGTATCGCTGCAGGTAGATACCAAAGCATCGCTTCGCTGGCGGCCGTTGTGATGACCAGCACTAAAGCCGATATGAGCAGCTGTGAGACCAAGCTCCCTTGTGGTCAGGCCTTCCGCTTAATTCCTTTCCGCCCAGCCTCTCCCCACGGGAAGCCTCCCCAGAAGGGTGGAAACGGTGCAGTCCTCCAGGCTTTTCCTGAGTGGACGGGCCAAGGTCCAGGCAGAGGAGCCATCCGTGAGAGAACTTGTCAGCCCCTGTGGTCACCCCCTGCAGTCGCTCGGTCTAGCACACACAGCAGCCCACCTTGCTCACGCCCTGACTGGCAGCCAGGTGGGGGATACAGCAGATCTCAGACCCAGGTGCTGTCCTGGGCTCTGCCATCAGCCGGCCAGGTGGCTTGAGGCATGTCCTTGTCCCTGGGGAGGTGACAGGGCCCCTCGAAGGCTGTGTGTGATTAGAAATACCCAGCGAGCAGCACAGGAGCTCTGAGCAGCCACCCTTGTGATTCCCTGAGTCCGCTGCTTGTCTTTCCTTGTTCCTGTGCAAGGAGCCGGGTTTCTCAGCCTCCGATGCATTCCTGTTTCTCCCCCGGTGCCCTAGCTGTCTGAGCCGCAGCTTCTGAGAGTCCGCAGAGAAGGCCAGGTGGGGTGGCCTCTCCTGTGTCCTCACGGGAGGAGCCACTGCCGGTCCCACAGCACTGGTGGAGGAGGAAGCCGTCAGCTCTCAGGGGGGGCTTCCATTCTGGAAGGTCCTGAGTTAAATCGGGGGAAGCTGAGGCTCCCTACTGGGGCGTGGGCCAGAACTGACTCAGGGCTGCCGGCCCCTCCAGGCAGAGGGTCCTGGCTGCTTCTAGGACAGGCCTTGGACCATTCTGAGTTACTCAGGGCTACAAGGAAGAAGACAAGAAAGCAAGCCAAGCCTCTGGCATGCAGGACGGTGCGTGTTCGCCTTCCGGTTAGTTTGTGGGACTAAGCTGGCTCTCCCACAGGCCCTCCCCAGGCAAGCCTTCTCCAGCACCAGGCTGTGGGGGAGCAGGTGAGGCTTCACCAGCTTTGCCAGCAGGAGCTTCTAGTTGCCTGCAAGAAGGAAGGAGGTGGATTCGGGGTGCAGGGCTGACCAGCCCGCATCTCCTTGGGCTGCCAAGGTGTTGCCACCGCTCCAGGCGTGACATGCAGATACTCTGCATGTCCTAATGTATAGTGTCCTCCAATATGAGTCTTCAAAAATCTGCTTCCCCACATCTTACAGCCCAGATTGTACCCCAACCCCGCAAACTGCCAACTTAGTAATAACAACAGCCAGCATGCATTGAGTACTTCCTAGGAATTCCTAGTGCTTCCTGGGAGGCTGAGGCAGGAGGATTGTAAGTTTGAGCCCAGCCTGGACAATTTAGTGATTTAGGGAGACCCCGTCTCAAAATGAGAAAGTGAGGAAAGGGCTGGTGACGTAGCTCAGTGCAGAGGCTCAACCCCCCCCCCCCGCCCCTAGTGCTGCAAAAAAGTAATAAATTAGGAAATATGGCACTTGTGGGAGAAGGCCCTGGAGGTGTGGCTGCTCTCCACAGGGCAGACTGGGAACAGAGGGGACCCGACTGGCAGAGGACACGCTGCTGGTGGAGAAGCCGCGGTTCTGCCCCCAGCAGTCTCCAGCAGCACCAGGGGAAAGGGGTTGCAGGCACCTTTGCACCCAGCCGATGTAGCCCTTGGCCGGCTCCACCTGTGAGAGCATCCAGCAGCCGTGAGCTTGTGATCCTCTCTCGCCCATTAGCACCCACCTGAGCCCGTATCTGGACGAGGGCTTCTCATCGGTTGCCACCGTCCGCTCCGCGCTCTCCTGTGTCTTCCCAGCTCCCTGCCTACCCTGGGCCCCTACTCCAGCCTGGGCTGGCGGCCAAGTCCGAGACCTGTGATGGATAGTCTGTTCACTTCCAGAGGGGAGGAATCTGCCAGGGAAGGGAAGGGGTAAAGCAGAGCTCTGGTGTGTGGCCGGGTACTGAGTTTCTGTCTTCCCGTTTTGTCATCCGTGGGTTCCCACACGGAGTGGAGGTGGAGGAGAAGGAAGAAAGAAACCCCGCCCTGCCCTGGAGATAGCCAGGGGCCAGCTGAGAGGTTACTGAGCAGTAGGAGCCGCTGTGACTGTGTGAGGACGCCATGCGTGTTTGCAGAGGCCAGGCCTTAAGCTGGGTGGGGCAGCACCTGCCTGGGACCCCAGTACTCCGAAGGCTGAGGCAGGAAGATCCCAAGTCCAAGGCCAGGGCAGGCAATCTACTGAGAGTCTGTCTCAAAATCATAAAATCAGCGGGTGCTGAGGACATGGTTCAGGGGGAGCCCCGAGTTCAGTCCCAGCACTACAGAAACCAAACAAACAACACGCAAATCCTCCTTTTCCTGGCACACAGGGAAACCGAGCTAGCTGACTACTAGACTGTAAGGATGGAGAATGCAGTTAAAGGAGCATAAAAAGGGAGACAGAGATCTGGAGCCCCGGGTGTCCACTCTCATCCTGACCATCCAAGCAAGAGAAACCCCGGAGAGAGAAGAGTGCCCCAAGGCCCGGGCACCATGACGCTGGAACACCTGGTCCACCCCGGCGGCCGTGCCTAGCGTGTGCCTCGGACGCCAGTGATCCCGCACACATCTTTATGGGGCTGCCGCGTGCTCGGCATTGTGTCCAGGCAGCCTGAGTCATTTCGGAGGCAATTAGTAACAAGCAGAGGTGCTAAGCTGCCTGCCAGCTCCCGCATCCTCACGGAGAAGAGACAAAGGTGGGGGGGGGTCCACGGGTCTTCTCCCCAGGAGGCCGATCTCCCCCAGAACAAGAAATTACAAAAACAACAACAACAACAACAACAACAACAACAACAACAAAACCGATTGCCGGAGGAATAGAGGAAGCAGTTGTTAGGATCAATGCCAGCTCTTAACCACCTTAGCGCTCCCCACGCCACATTTGTGTGAGGGAACGCAGTCCTCCTGCCCAACAGAAAGGCTGCAGGCAGGCCGTTTACCAAAACGCGGAGGCTTCGGCTAATCCCTGAACCCCCACCCGCCCGGCAGCCCACCTCTGCTGCACTCGGGACTGACTGCGGTCCCGGCAGGTATTTGAACACATCTCCCCTTTCAGCTGAAGAAAATATTAGCATATCTCGGAGCTGTTGGGACAGATTGTATCTGTGGCACTTTTTCCTCCCCGCAGAAAAGCCTATCAATCATAACTGAACATAGTGATTAATAATGTCACAGCTTTTCTCCAAGTGTCTCCATGCAGCTAAATAAGAGTGGCGCTTGCGTTTTGATCTCAAGGATCTCACACCACAAAACTATCAGTTGCCGTTTTATATAAAAATTAATTAGAGCACTTCTATACCAGGGCCTATTTTTGGTGGCTCTATTATTAATTTACTGGAGGCTTCATGAGGAAGCTTCAGCAGAGATTCGGTTATATCACAATTTATGGGCATTTCAGGCTTAAATTTATCTTTCTTCTTCTTTTTTTGGTACCAGGGATCAAACTCATGACTTTGCGCTTACCAGGGGGGTGCCTGAGCCGCTGAGTGCCCAGCCCTGACTTCCTTCTCTCTAAGTAACGTGTTCCTGCAGGCCACGGGAGGGAACTGACCTGCAGCGGTGTCTGGAAGCTGCCTGGAGCTCCCTGGATGGCAGCCCGAGCCCTGGCCCTCGCTGTCCCTGGGACCAGGCTGGCCCGTGACACTGCGCGGTGGAACCTCAGGGTTCCCTAGGTGGCTGTGATCTGAGTGGGAAGGAGGAGAAGTTGCTCAAAGAGGAGGAGCCGTGTGCTTTGAGAGGAAAGCCAAAGGGTGGTGCGTGGGTTAAGGCTGCAAAGGAGACGGATGAGAGGCTCTGTGGTGCCCACACTGATGGCTCCTTCCGGGGTCCCCTGCAGTACTGTCCATGGACAGAGCACGACTTCCGGTTGGCCTGCTGGCCCGCTCCAAGGAGCCTTCCTCCTCCTGTTTTCTTCCCTTACAATTTTTTCAGGCAGCAGCTGAGGTCCAGTTCCTCTCCCACAGCCAGTGCTGTGTCCATCCACAGCTTCCTCTACGGTATTCCCGGCAGGACCTGACCCAGCCACTTCTCTCTGCCCCTTGGCCGACTTAACGGCCTGCGTGGTCAGCATTTCCAGTCTGTGCCTTGTCAGCAACATGCTGTCAGGTTTTTCTGTCCCCTGGCACCCTGCACCCTCTCTTCCACAGGAGGCAGAGCTGTCCACACCCCTGCAGGAGGAGCCCCAGGGTGTGCGGCTGCACCCTGAGGTCCACGGGCTCTGTCTGAGCCGTCAGAGAGGTGCAGTCTGACTGCTCCGTCTGCAGTGTCTGTTTTCCAGGACCCTCGGGGGGCTTCCTTGTTTGCTTGTTCACGGATAGAGTGCATATTTCATGGGAAGCGGGCACCTTCTGTCTGTCTCGCTTACCCCTGGAACTTCAGGGCTTTGACCAGTTCCTGGCACCCACACATACTCAGCAAATAGATGTGGGGCGACTGAATAAGGTTTGGTCGAAGAGTTCCCCTGGAACAGGCAGGGATGAGCTCATGAGAAGGGCAGGTGAGGCGTGTGGACAGTGGTATCACCACACAGTGAGGAAGGGCAGGGGAAGCCACGTGAGTCGGCTGGTGGGACTGCAGTGTGGCCCAGGGACAGTGCACAGAGGCAGAGACCGCGGAGGTGACGTGGCCACACACTGGAGAGACAAGACTTTGTGACATGTCCATGCGGTCTCACGTTTCTCAAGGGACATCGGGACAGGTCACATTTGAGAGGCAGGCTGCAGACCAAGAAAGATCTGAGGATTTTAACCCTAAAGCCCAGGGCAAGAGGATGCGTCGATCAGAGGGTTGGCATGAGAGGAGAACGGTCTTCAGGAGTCACTTGAGTGTCGTCACGGTGGCTTTGCTGCAGTTGGGCACCTGTTATCAGGCCCTGAAGGAACCCATCAGATCCCTCTTAACCCCATCGTCATCCTGCATTGCCGAGCTTGTATGTGGAGCCCCCGAGGATCCGGGGGACGCAGTAGCACTAAGATCTCACTCTCCTGCTCCAGATGCCACAGTGGGGTGTGTCACAAGGTAAGCGATCCACTGCGGGTGCTTGGAAGCTCGTGTGTTTGTTGGAGAATCACCTTGACCCAGAGCACTGGAGCGAGAAGCGTGCAGGTCAGCTGAGTGATACGGCTCATAAACCCCAAGTCTGTGCAGCTCCTGGGCACCATGGAAGACAAGACAGCAGCTGGAGGCTGGCCTTGGATGAAGGTTCATTCTACAGGGCTCGTGCCTCCGGGGCTCATGCAATCTTGGGATTCACGGAAGCACAGAAGAAAGAAGGGGGAGGGCCCAGGGCCGGTGCCTGCGGGCCTCAGCTGGATCTACTTTTAGGAGAAGGAGCGGCTGTGGGGGTGACGTGGGCACTTGTGGCTCAGTGCACCCCAGGCGAACTCAGGGTTTTCCTCCCCACACCAGTGCCACACTCGTTGGGGCGGGTCCCCTTGCTGGAGACTGCCCACTCCCCTCCCCTTTTTCTTCCCCTCCACCTCCTGCTGACTCGGTCCTCTAGAATCTCCACCTTCTTGGCTGTTACTGCCCTGTCATTGGAGGGTTCACAGTGGATGCGGGGGCCATGGGAGCCCGGAGAGGCCACTGCAGAGAGGTAGGCGTCACTGAAGCCAGGCGCTGTGTGCACTGACTTGTCTGGCACTGGTCAGGGGCCAGAGGAACTTGTCTTGGGAGGAGCGCCCGGCTGGGAAGTGCTGGAGAAGATGACAGACAGGTCCCATCCTGGGACTGGCCCCGGCTGTGTGCCATAGCTGTGACCGACCCAGCCTCGGCCAGTCTAGGAAATGTTCCTTGGTCAAGCTGTCCTTTGCTCGCTTCCCTCCTGTGATTCCCAACATAGATCGGGGTGCTGGGGAGGTGGTGGCAGCCCACCATTCATCTCAGCCCGCCCATGCTCTGGTGAGCTGGGTCTGGGGTGCTGGGGGCCCCAGTATTCTTGACCTCTGCCCAAGGGAGAGCTGGTGTCCTGTGCCTGTGATCTGGAAAGGAAAGTCAAAAAATGGGCAGTGCTTCTTGTAGCTCTGGAACCTGTTTTGCATCACTTGACATATAACTTGGGGACATCTCTTTAGTCGACAGTCTGCATTTCTCAGTAAGTGGTCTTGTAAGCTGTGTTTTGCAGGTAAGCATTTAAAAAATTAAAATCAAACATAGGGGAGGCATCCACAGCCTGTGAGGTATAGAACAGCAGCTTTCCCTCTCATCTCGGCTGTAGGAAAATTCCAGGCTGGAACTTTGCTCCATCCCAGCAATGCTTTTGGATTTCTTCAGTGATTTTTTTTGTCTTTTTGAGACAGGGTCTTGCCATGCAGTTCAGGCTGGCCTTGAGCTCACATAGTAGCCCAGACTAATCTCGAACTTGCAACGATCTCCTGCCTCAGCCTCCCAAGTGCTGGGATTGCAGGAATGAGCCACCACGCCAGGCTTCTTCGGTGATTTTTTTGTCTGCTCTCTTCTCTCCATTTTCCTGGATCTCGTTAGGATGTCTTTTTATGCAAGCTTGTTCAGTTTTCGGTAAAGGCAGAGTGTGCATATGTTCCGTAAAGAAGCGGATGGTCTTTGGTCGGAGGTGAGTGCCCGGGTAGAGGAGCCGGCCCAGCCGCTCGGGCGGCAGGGAGCAGCCTTTGTTGGAGGTGAGCGGTACCCACATGTCCCTGCGTTGGAAGTTTGTGTTTATGAGCTTCTGAATGCAGTCTAATTTTTTCCTATCTGGTTTGGCTCATCTCTACCAGCTGGTAAATAGGAAATGTTCACGGTAGGAAGCCAATACTCTGCAGAGTGTAAACAGATGGAATCGATATAAAGTGACAAGTTAGACGGTGCTATTGAGAATACAGAGCCAGAACCAAGAACATAACAGTCAAGCTACTTAATTCGTTCCAGTTCATTTAGTCCTGAATAGTACTTCATTGCTCACAGCTGTGTTGGTCTTTTTTCCCCCTCCTTTCTTTCTTCTGGGTTGATAATGACAATTTCAAAGAAAAACTTTAATTAAAGATTTTATACAAAATAGCCAAAAGTAGAATAATAAGGGAAATGAGCGTTGATGTGTTTATTGTAAGAGAAATCCTTTTCTGCAGCTCCCTTTACATTTATTTCTTCTTAAATGTAAAACGGATTTAGTGGCGGTGACAGGAAGGTGCCAGACTGACAGCAGTGCCACAAAGCCCCCCATGCCGGGGTGGGGGCTCAGTGTGCTGCAGGGGGTGGGCTGTGGCTCTGACCCCCCCTCTGGTAGCAGCCAAGCAGGAAGTGGCTTGCGGGGAGGAAGTGAGCAGCGGGGGGCTCCGGGTGGGGTGGAGCGGGAAGGTGTGAGGGTCTGCGGTTTGCAGGTTGCTTCTGGCTTGCCAAGACTGTGCTAGCCTCCAGAGGGGCGACGGAGGCAGAAGTCCGGGGTCCACAGAGGCGTGAGGCCCTTCTCTCCTCCGATAAAGCCTGGGTGGTCCTATTTATTTGGGTTCTCAGCTTTGCTTCCCGGAGCTCAGAACGCTATAAAAAGAATTTTAAACAAAGAACGATGGGGAAATAATCACAGTCACTGCAGGCAGCTTATTGCACCATCTGAGCTCAGTGGGGCACGGAAAGGAAGCTGCGTGGTCTCCTCCCCGGCAGTTCCCCAGTGGCACACACATGTCTCTGCCTCTTGTTTGGTCCCTGACGGGCATTTCCCAGCAGACCTCAGGGCACCTGTAGGCAGTGCCCGGCCCAGCTTCAGACCTGATCCTGCCGCAGCCCAGCACCCTCCTCCTCCTCCTCTTCTTCCTCCTCCTCCTCCTCCTCCTCCTCCTCCTCCTCCTCCTCCTCCTCCTCTGTGATGCAGGCAGATGCAGCTGAGCTCTCCTCACGCCATGCTGCCTCCTTCTCCCCAGATATGGGGTGGCCATGGTGCAGGTCGGGAGGGGACTTGTCTCTCCGCATCGCTGACCTGGTGATCTCTCCGGGGAGGGTGGAAGGCTCGTTCCCCACCGAGTCCACAAACTGTGAGAGCTTCCTGATGCGGAGAATGGGCTCTGACTTAACCCTCTCGGGTCCCCCTCTGGTTCTTCTTACATCATCTTGCTGCCAGGGTGACTCCACTGCTGAGAAGTCCTCGGGGAGCTGGAAACATGCTTTCTACCTCCCGTTTTGTCTTAGCCCATGGAGGGTCACGCTTTCTGGCTGTGTCAGCGGTAGGTGACCAGGCTCCTCCCTACCTGGCCTCCTCCTGCCCTGTTCTCCTGTTGATTCTCAGCTCCTCCACGGGAAGGTTCAGAGTCAGTCACCAAGTCCGCTGCTCCTCTGTCCATCCTGCCTGTACCTCTCCTACCGATGCGAGGACTTCCTGGCTCGTTGCAGCTTCTGCTGCAGCACCCACCGTCCCTCATTCTACACCCGTCTCCCCACCCACCTGTCCACCCACCCACCCACCACTCACCCATCCCTCCCCGACCTGTGTACCCACCCAGCCAATCAGCTTACCATCTACCCCTCTGCTGTTTACCCATCAAACAGCTATTCATCCATCATCTGTCCCCACAGATCAGCTCATTCACCCCTCCACCTGGCCACTCACCCATCCACCCACCCACTCTACACGTATCCAGCCAAACATTCCTCTGTCCATCTGTCTGTCCAACTAGCTCCACTGAGAGCAGTTTTGTGTGCTTTCAGGACAAGCCACCATGCCTGGAAGGTGGTGTGTGCCTTCCCCTCCCCCATCTTCATAATTCATGAAAATCTTTTTTTCAGCTCTAAGATTGAACCCAGGGCCTCATGTATGTTAGGCAAGTCCTCGATCACGGAGCTGCATATCTCCGGAGCCCATTTTGAAATTTTATTCTGAGGCAGGGTCTCACTAAGCTGCCCAGGCTGGAATTGAACTTGCAATCCTCCTGCCTCAGCCTCCCGAGTAGCTGGGATTAGACTCATTCACCATAGTGCCTGGTTCTAGAATATTTCAATTTAAAATTTGCTTCTATTACTTTTTAAAACTTGAATGTTCTTATTCTTCAGTCACCTCATTTTTCTTCACTCCTGTGTGACTGGGCTTCCCTTCTTTGCTGAGATGCTAGGTAAGGGGTTCACTTTGTGAAGCCATGCTTTCGAGGTGTGAAGCTCTCTCTTCTGCCTCTCCGGAGGGAAGAACCCAACCATTTGGGGTCCTCCCTGTGGTCCCTGCTTACCCAGATCGGGGCTGCAAGAGTGTAGGGGGTGCAGGGGTGCATGATGGGCTGGGGTGTGGCACAGTAGGGCATCGGGTACTCCAGGCCCTCCGCAGGGCTTGGCGGGGACAGGGGAGCTGGATGAAGTCTGTCCCCAGGGGAAGGGACACGGGCAGTTTCTTCCCAAAACCTCAGGCCTGTTTGTTAGTTTGTGCACCTTGAGGTCAGAAATAGGTATTGTTTTGAAAATCCTCAGCTCTTTGTTTTGCATGTGTGCTTGTAAAACCCTGAGCTGTGTGGAGCTGGCTGAGGTCGGGGCCAGGAGTCTTTCTGTCTTAGGTCAGGCTTTTCTCCTCTCCAGCCTCCCCGCCCTCCTCCTTTGTGTGTGTGGGGGGAAACGTAGCCCAAACAATATGCAAATGAGTGGGCATGGCCACATGCCAGGAAAATCTATTTATGGATACTGAAATTTGAAATTCACATAACTTTTCACATGGCATGAAGTAGTCTTCCTTTGATTTTTTTCCCAAGTGTTTGGAGGTGTTAAAGCTCCCTTTGCCTGCAGGTATAGGGAATCAGCAAGCAGGGTTACCTTTCCTAGGATAGACAGCCCCATCTCCCTGTCGAGGAAGCTGGGCGCATCCGCCTTGCCAGGCCTGCCCGCTCTGGGGAGCTGCAGGGTGAGACCATGTTGCCATTTGTTACACTTGTGGAGCAGCAGCGGGCCCTTCTCCTGTTCACTGCGCCCCCTGTTCCCTCCCTGGGCGCCTCGGTCCTGCTGGCTGCCACTGCTCCCTGAGTGGGGGACTGGAGGTTGGGAAGGAAACACTGCCCACCAGAGCAGGCGGGAAGGAGCCTGTCACATGGTCGGGCCACCCTAAACCACCATGTGCAAGTCAAAGTTGGGGAATCGATTCGGCAGAGGGGAATTAGGAAGCCGGATGAGAAGCCACCAAGTCCTGCCCAAGAGTGGGCAGTGGTGGGGTGGGGCCAGGAATCTGGGGTGGACACAGTGGTTCTTCACCTCTGGGAATCCGTGAGGGCATCGGCTCTGCCCAGGTGGTGCTGAGCCCCAAGGACACAGCAGTAAATGTGGCCAAGAGCCTGGGATGAAGACAGAGGTGGACAGATCAGAAATGGTCCCGGGTTGAGCCATGCTCAGGGAGAGCCAGACGGAGTCCTGGGCAGCAGGTTGCTCCTGACTGAGACCTGAGCGAATGCAGGGAGGGTAGTGTCCAGCAGGGGGGACAGGAGGGCAGCAGCGGGCGGTGACAGAGGGAGCAAGGAGGCCCCTGCAGAGAATGGCCTGGGGTGGCACAGGCGCCCTCACGGGGCCAGGGTCTTCATTTCTTGCCATTTCCTTGTCTCCCGCTGAGTTCGGGGCCAGCCCTGGACCCTGGGGCCCCCTGACTGTGCCACCTCAGCTGAGCCTCACCATCTGCTGCTCTGCACTGCGGCTCCTGCCAACCTCAAGTCTGACAAGTGATAAGAAACTTGGAGACGTCGCTCTGGTGGGCGGGGGCTCGCTGCCAGCTTCGCTGCTCCCCGCTCCACGCTGGGCATCCATATGGGGTGCTTGGGGGTTTTTAAAACATGCAACGGCCCGTGTCCTCCTGCATTTCCCCCGGGGAGGCACATAGGGATGTGGCAGCGGGCAGTGCTGAGTTTCCTTGGGCCCAGCTTGGAGACAGGGCGGTGGACGGAGCAGAGGGTTACGCGCCTGCACTCCGCCCCCAGGGCTGGGTATCTCCCGAGGCCCTGCTGGTCCTGCGTGCAGGTTGTTAGCGGGTGGTGTGGAGAGGTTAGGGCGGGGCTTTGCACACACCTGGCATTTGGGTAGTGATCACATGATCTTTGTTGTCATGGCATCAGTAGCCAGTGTTGTCATTCCATTCAGTGGTGGTCAGGCTTGTCTGGCCTGCTCGAGGCCCTGGGTTCTGGTCCTAGCAGAAGGGTAATGACTGGATGGTGTGTGTGCGTGCGTGTGTGTGTGTACGTGTGTGTGTGTGTGTGTGTGTGTGTAGGGGGCAGTGGCTGTGGAAGTATTACCACACAGCTGCACCCCCGTCCTGCCTGCCCTGGGTGAGTGGCCTGGGACTTGAGGGGCCCTGGAAGTGTTCAGGGGTCCCCTTCTGTCCACCACATCAGGCCCTGGGGCATCCCCTCAGAGGTGGGGTCTTGCTGGGGAGGGGGGGCGCTTTGCAGATCTCAAGGGGTGCCGGTGAGCACAGAGGCCACCTGAGGCGGGAGACGGGAGGGCTGGGAGCAGGTGGAGCTGGAGGTGGAGGGGTGAGGGGGAGAGAGCAGGCCTGGGAGGAGTGCTGATCTCTGCTCTCCAGGGACTGGCCATCACAGGGGTGCAGAGCGAGGTGCAGGGCTCGCATGGCCCAGGCAGGAGCCTTTGGAGACACAGATGCCTGCAAAGGGGGGCAGCGGGGAGCAGGTGAGCTGAGGCTTTAGGACCAAGGCCAAGCAGTACCCCTGAAGTAGGGACAGGGGAGGGAGGCCACCAGTGCCATCAGCTCTTGATGTCTGGGGCAGGAGAGCAAGGACAGCTGTCCCTGGAGGGGCTGCAGCGGGCATCCTTTCTGGGCATTAGGGTTTCTCAAGTGCAGGACAGAACTTGAATACAGAGAAAGCACCAAGGAGCCGGGCGTGCAGGTGGGAAGGGAGCAGACCTGTCTGCCGGTCCTCCTGTCACCCTGTGAGGTTCCTGCTGTCTCTCAGGGCCCAGGCTGGTCATGCGCTGGGTCCAGAGATGTAGAACAGACCCTCCGGGACTCAGCTGTACCGCCTGCTCCTGCTCCCAGCCCCCCAGCGGGCTTTAGTGTCACCCTTCTGTCCCACCTCGGTGGTGGGAAGTCACCACAGCTGTGTGCAGGGCCTGTCACCCTTCCAGCTCAGGGCCAGCTCCCACCAGAAGCCCCCTAGGTCACTTTGGCCGGAAGTGTTGTCCTCTTCTGGAAAGGCCTGCAAACCGTGCTGCTGGGCTCTGGCCTGTCTCAGTGAATAGGTATCAACACGTCCCCTCTTTCCTGTGGGGTGATCACAGGGTGAACCTGAGTTTGAAGCCAGCATCCGGCCTGGCTGGCTGGGAGAGGGTGCTGGAGTGGGGAAGTGGTGGTTCTTCCCCCCTGGGCTCTGCCGAGGGAGCCTTGGTCTCCAGCTCCTGCGCAGCTGCCCAGCCTGCTCTGTGCGCGGGTTCAAGCCTCACCACGAATATCCATGTGCCCGCTAAGTATCCTTCGCTGAACTAGGCGAAGAGTTGTATAAAGCATCCCTGTAATATCTTTTCAAAAAATGCAGAGGGGAGGAAATATGCAGCCATATTTTGCAGCTCCCAGTAAAAATAGTTTGCATATGGCTGAGAAAAAATAAAAATCCCTACCAGGCCAGCTTTGCCAGAGCTAGTTTTTAAGTGTCAATTAACAAGAAGATTTTTCATACAGCCGTAAAAGGGAACAAATTGTCTATGCAACTTACTGCTTTACATCTGAAAGAGGTTTAAAAAAAAGAAACTCAAAACTTACTAAGACCATTACCGAGAAAATTGCCTTGAAAACATTCAATAAATGCAAAGTGTCCTTTCTTCCCCGAGGTGTGTCATTTTCCAGCCGACCACCGCAAATCTTTGAAAATATTGTAGTTTACAGGATTTATTTAAAAAAAAAAACTTACACGTTTTGTGTTACCATTTTGGGTTTTAACACAGGATCTCTTGACTGTTCCCCAAAACCACCTTTTTGTACTAGGTTTTCAGAAACCCGAAAGCAGTCATCAAAGCCTTCCGGCTCCTGGACGTCAGCAGCACGGGCCGGGTGCAGCCGCAGCAGCTGAGGCGGGTGCTGGAGACCTTCTGCCTGCAGATGACGGAGGAGGAATACCAGAAGTGAGTATGGGGCGGGGTGCACGGAGCCTGCGGCCAGGCTCCCGCCGTCACCCCGCCCTCCTTCCGGGCTTCTCTGCTGGTTCCCGGAGCTTGCCGGGAATTGTGCACCTGACAGTCCCATTCTCTGGCGTCCCAAAGCCAGTGCCACCAGCTGGCCTGCACCCACATACTGAACCGAGTCCTCCATGGTGGGTTCCTCTTCCCCCTCTGCGCTGCGCCCTCCCCTGGAGGCTTTTCCACCTGCCAGCCTGGGTTAGGAGGCACACACAGTTCCAGGATTCTTTGGTTTGTTGACGTGGCCCTCCCGATGTGATGTGATGGCAGAAACCTCCTCCGGGTGGAGAGCCCTGGACATTTAGCTGTGCCTTCAGGTCTGAAATCCACAGCCCCCTGCAGGATTCCGCAGAGTGGACTCTGGGTCGTTTAGAAGAAGCCGGACCTGCACCCGTGGCTGCTGTGCGGGTGGCTTCAAGGGAAAGACAGTGCAGGATGGGCTGTGATTTGGCCATGCAGGAAGCGTCCGCAGGCACAGGGCCTCTCTTCTCGCCTTTTCCCAAACGCTTCCTGAAACACCCACAGCCTCTGCTTCCGGCAGTTTCATTATCTGTGGTCCACCCACGTCTAAAAATACGAAATGGGAGATCCCAGAAACAAGTCTTCAGTAACTTTGGCCGTCGTCCGGGAGTTTCACTGCAGTATTGTGCAGGGCTCGAGATCACCCACCAGGGGCTCGGAGCAGACGTCCTGGGTCAGCGCACAGTGTGCCCTGCGGGTTGTTCACCAGAGGCCTGAGCCTGCTCTCACCAGGAGCCCCAGAGCCTACAACAGAGGCAGAGGAATTGGCCCCGGGCAGGGACACGGGGCGGCTTGTGCTGGTGGCACAGCAGGGAAACCTGAAAAGACAAAATGGAATATTTCCCACTTCTTTGAATAATTTTTTCTTTCCTCCTCTTTATAACCCACCTCCGAATATAAAAGACATAATAGATGTTTTAATTTTTACATCCTTTCCGGCTGGGAAAGTGTCCAGAATAAGATCCAAACAAAACAAATTAAATAATTTTGCACACGCAATTATAGAACAGAAGCAGCGTTCTCCTAAAACAGGCAATCAAAGACAAAGCTGTGTTTTATTTGACAATAAACCTTGTGTTTGGCACTGCAGTCTCCAACCTAGTAAATCTATAAAAAATGTTACTGTCTGTTTCCCCATCTCTTAAGTACTGAATAATAAAAAACTCCACAAATTTTTATTCGAGACTTTTATTTTTTTTTTTTTTGAAACCTCCAAAACAATGCTGTTTTCAAGATAAGGCCGGAGAAACTTCACGTAGCAGAACTGCTTCCTGTAGACCGCAGAAGATCAAAAAAGGAGAACATTTCTTCAATTGCTTTAATGCCTTCCTGGCTGACACTCAAGAAGATATTTTTTCCCGGAGAAGCTGCTTCTGTATTATTGGTGCCTTTTAAATTTGGGGGCAGGAAACAATGCGTTTTTGAATCCTTTCTTTGATCGAGCAGCTTTCTGTCTAGGATGCATGTCTGACCCTTGTTGCCATAGAAATAGCTGGGCTCAGGCTTCTGAGTCAGGCCTGGGAGGGGTCGGGTCTGGGCATTCTGTGTCCGCATCCTGGGACCTCAGGGTGCTCTGGGTCCCCTGAGACTCATCTTTCTCTTAGAGAACTGGGTGCTGACAGCTCACCTCCCAGGATAGAGTCCAAATGCCCTGTAGCGTGGGGAGCACGGCAAGGATGGGCCTGTGCGTGGACCGGACCCCAGCTGAGTGCCTGTTGACCTGTAGTTGACAGCTCCCTTCAGGCTGCAGAATGCCGGCTGCCTACCTAAAGCAGGAGGCCAGAGATCCAATGATCACTATGCCCTGGGTTACACTGTAACCACCCTGACTGTTTGCATCTGTGGGCAGTAGTCTACGAGCAGCCTAGTAAACAAACTAACCTCCCAATCTCAGTGGTCAGCTTGCTGCCTGAGGCCTATGGCTTTTTCTCCCGTATTTGTGCTTGGACTCCGTCCTTCTCCCAGTCTGGGCCTGGCACGATCCACCTGCCTGCTGGTTTCTGCAGATCCCTGAGGCCCTGCCCTGGGGCCACGTCCCTGGCAGGAGGCCCTGGTCTGTGGTCTCTTAGGAAGGTTTCTGGCGCCCATCTTTGCTTCCTGTAAAAAGCCTCTGGAGAGGCTGCCTCCCTTGGGCGGGGCTGAGGCCTCCATTCTGAAGCATGTGGTCCCCGCAGCTCCGTCTGCCAGGGTGTCTGCATCGGGCCCTGTGAGCTTGCCAGGCTGGGCCGTGGCCAGGTCAGTGTTGTCCTCTGAGCCCAATCCTGTGTTCAGGAAGAAGGCATTGTTCGCGAAGCCCGGAAGGCCAGCAGCAGACCTTTCACAGTGTTCTGCATTTTCCTGGAGCAGCCCACCAGCCCACGGGTCCCCACTCAGGAAGGTCCCCAGGAACTGCCCCTGCAGGGTTCCCGAGGTCATCTCGCCTTTCCACGTGATCGAGGCCCAGGAGGAAAGCGGGGGGCTGCCTAGGGAGTTTCTCTGCTCACTCTGGCAGCTGTCAGCCCTGAAGATAAGTTTTCTCAGTAGAACAATAGGCAGGCTTCATCAAAGAGGAAGAGTAGGTATGCATGAAATAAACATGCGACAGTATTCTCCGTTACATTTGGAAAACAGAGAAATAACAAACACCTTAAGTAATAATTACTAAATTTTAAAAAAGCAGCATGAAATTAGATAATTATAGAAACCAACACATATGGAGAAAATATAACCAAACACGTAAAAACTGTCAGTCTTAAAGAAATGGAATAACTCAGAAATTATCTGGAAAAACGTCTCTCAAATGGCAGGTTTGCAGAGTAGAAAATCCACGACAGAGAGTGCAGGCATTCTGTTTACCTCAGTCTGTGTCACGGAGGGGCTGGAGTTCACCTGTTTTAAAGGTTTCTTGTTGTGTGTGCCCAGCACAGAAGGCTTCAAGGGCAGCCTGGGTCCCCCGCTTGCTGTTGGCTGCTTTGAGCATGGGTCCTGTGGGCCTCAGTTTCTCTCTAGTGTAATCAGAGGTGGCCTGTGTGTCTCCCACCCTCCCAGCCCTGGGTGCCCTGGGCGCCCTGGCCATGGAGACCTTAGGCCAGCTGGCTCCCTCTCACATCTGGGTGCCTCCATATAAAGGAAGGTGAGGACAGCTGTTCCCGTTGTCTCAGTGAGGTGGCGGCTGCCGGGGCCCCTGTACCTCTCTCCCCGGGAGGAGGGGGCAGCACTGTGGGTGGCAGGGCTGGGAGCCCTCCACCTCCTTCAGATCTCTGCTCCTCCATCTGAAGGTCGGGGAGCCGGTTTCCTTCAAAGTTTCCGCATTTTAAAATCCTGCCGGTAACATTTCCCAGGGTTCCTTTTTAATTCCAGCTGTAGCTAGACACCGACATTAAAATTAATGCCAACTCCATGCAAAGGATGCCTCAGTAACGCAGAAGAAACCCTTCATGGTAGAGCCTCTGCGCTGTGATGTCTGATCTGGAAGGAACATTTGTGTTTCAGGTTCTCAAAACACTACGGCATTGATAAAGACACTGCAGTGGATTATGGTGTGTTTTTGAAGAACCTCAGCAAAAGTAATGACGTGCATCTTAGATACTTTATGGGAAACCAAGGTAAGAACCTTCAAAGCCTTCCCTAAAGATTTCAGTCTCCTTTGGTGAGGTCATGCCTGTCCTATTCCTGAGAAGAGGGTATTTTCAAGCGTGGAAAATAGGTCATCTGTAAAGATAGCCGTGGGATCATAGGTCATGAGGACAGTGTAAGTGCTTAACAACAGGAAAAGCCCTGCGTCCCCGCATGTCCGCATGGTAAAGTGGACAGCTCACAACACGAGCTACGGATACAATTGCTAGTGTGTGTGGACCCGAGCTTGATTGTAAAACAACCCAAAAGAACTCATGGATTATCGCTAAGTAATGTGTCTGAGTGTTGTTTGTTCTTCTTTCTGATGCCTTTTTTTTTTCTTTTTGAGACAGGGTCTCCCTGTGTGGTTAAGGCTGGCCTTGAACTCACTATGCAGCCGTGGCTGGCCTCAAACTCACAGCAGTCCTGCCTCAGCCTCCTGAGTGCTGGGATTGCAGGCATGTGCCACCACGCCCTACCAGCTTCTGTATTTTCATTTTTGATAATGGACACATATTCCTGTAATGGGAAAAATCTTGATATAAAGGGGCAAAAAGCTGAGTAGTTTAAAGTTCTATCAGACAAGTGAAGCCTGGTGTCCTCTCCGAGTGTGAAAATCCCTCTGAGCACAGTCCATACCCCAGCGTCCATAACGTGATGTCCACAGTGTCCAGCTGTTGGGTATTTCCGGCAAGCATCGGGGTCTACATCTTTGTGGGTGCCTGTCTGACTAACACACTCCCCTCCCCAGCCTCGGGTCACTTTTTCTGGCCTGCTCTATGCAGTTTCTTGCCCTCAGGGTTCCTGGCCTGTGGCTGGTTCTTTCAACCCAGGTCATCACTGTTGGGTTTCAACTTAATTAAGTTCAGCAGACACTCAGCGAGCGCGTTCTGCAGCCCTCAGTCCCGCCTCGCTAGCAAGCTGAGACGCGACAGATTGCCTGGTCTCAGCCCGGCTCTGCTCATGGCCGACCGAGGATTCCAGAGCGGCCCGTGGCGGCCCTGTGCGAGGCTCGTTCTCGTGTCAGCTCTTGTCATTTTCCCTGCAGCTTTGCCACAAGTGCAAGATTGAAATAAACCCTCAAACTGGTCTCACCGGCCAGAAATAACTGTCAGCATTATTCCTGGCACTCTCCCATGCGTGCATATGGAAAGGCAGGGCAGAGGGAGAGAAACGGCTTGTCAGATGGCGTCCTGTGGCCGCTGTTTTACGTAAGAACTCACTGGAGTGCAGCCGAGGGCTAGAAATCGGGCAAAATGCAAGAAAAGGATTGCGCCTGGCTGGATATCAAGCCAGGGGCCACCCTTCTCCCTTCCCAAATGCAGTAGACCTTGATCCCGGCCCTGCCGGCGCTGAGTCCGGGCTCCATGTCCAAGGCCTGCGCTGCGTAACTTTCTCTCTTTTCTGGCGATCAGCTTCCTGTTGCTGGCTGCCGAGAGCACTGGTATCCCTGGCCTCTCCAGGACGCATCTTCCGCACCAGCTCTCCGTGTCCTCGATTTTTCTCCGCCTGTTAAGAGTTTTTAAAAATAACGTTGTGTGTCTCTGAAGACATCTCCCATTTCCCGGATCCTTAGCCAGCCTGCTGTCTTTGTTCTGCTCGGCTGTTAAAGCCCAGCCAAGTGCTCACTGCTTATCCTTCTCACCTTCGATCTGTATTTACCTCTGCAGTGTGATCTTCACCAAGATCATTCTGCTCCTTGGGTTGCTAATTTACCTGCGAGATCCGTTGTGCTCCTGTAGGCCTGTCGTATTGTTGTCCAGCTCAGCTTACTGTCTTCCACCTGTCACTGAGCACTGTTTTACAGAATTCATGTCTTTAGTTAGATGTCCCGTAGTTTTTTAAAATCAAGGAGCAATGCTTGCCTTTCCCTCTTGTTTATCCAGCCTCCTCCCGCCCTTTTTGTCCCTGTAGAGCCTGCATTAATTTCAGGAGATTTGGGTAAGGCGGGTGTTTTCTAGTCTGTTTTAGTGCCCCTGTTGACCTTTTTATTTCAGGGGACACTTTTTGCTTGTTCTGCGGTTCATGGTGCACATCTTTAAATCAGTGAGAATCTGCCTTTAGCCCCTGTGACACTAATTCCACAGAGTGAGAGCTTCCGCTGTTAAAACCTCTGAGGTCTCCTGTCCCTTCGTTAGGAGCATCTATTCTACTGCTATTAGAAAATATTAGGACTATTCCAGAGCTTTAAGATTTTTAAACATCTGCTAATTCCAACGTTTTGATGGTCTCCGAGTGTGGTCCTTACTCACACACACTCCTCCTCCTGCTTTTTTTTTTTTCTTGAATGTAGAGTGCAGTTTCCTGTTCTGGTAAACTTGGAATTTATCCTGAGTATGATAAATTTTGCATTGTTGTAGGCTATGGATTCTTTCATGCGCCTCTGCAGTTGTCACTTCTTTTGTTAGTTCTAGCAGTCAGTCTCCCTGCTGTGCTGGCACCGCCTGCCCACCCCGAGGGGCAGCACCTGGGATCCCCGTGCTCTTGTCCCACCCTAAACCCAGCGCCATGGCCTCTCTTCTGCGCCTCCCAGTTCAGAAGCTGGCCAGAGGCTCGGCTGAGGTTTACCCACCCTCCTGCAGATCCCCTCCCCGTCCGTCCTTCACTGGGGGCCTTTTCCTGCTCGCCCTCCAGCTGCCAGGCAGACCTGAGCTGTTTCTGGTTCCGGAAGCCCACAAGACCCTGGTTTACACCCAGATTCCAGCCCTGAGCTCGGTCCCTGCCGGCAGAGCTCTGGCGCTGCTGGTTTCTCAGCGTCAGCCTCGGTCGGCTTCTGCGTTCAGCTGCCCCCCCCCCCCCCCCCCCCGCCCCCAGCGCCTCCGGAGTTTTGTTTCTGTTTTGCCTGGAGTTTATAATTGTTATCTGCTGGGAGTGTTGGTGTAATGTGCGCTAATCCACCGTAATTGGAAGCAAATTTTTCTGGCTGCTCATATTAAGTATTGTTTGCTTTTTTTATGCACATGGAATTTTTACTGCTTTCCCCCTTTGGCTTATTTCATTAGGTGCTGTAAGAGATAGCTCTGTAATACTATTCCAGTTTACATGGAGATCTCTCCCACTTCCCACTCCGCGCCTTACCAATAATCGGCAGCAGGCTTTCGCCGTTATCGACACGTCGCACAGTGAAAGGTGTCTGGTTCTCTCCAGCCTCTTGGGCATTTCTGAACATGCTCCCGTCTGAGGTGTGATCAACATAGATAGGGAATATTTAAGTTTTAAAAAATCATCCTAGTAAAAGACAGCTTTTCCATTAGTCCCCTTCAAAATTCCCTCTCTCACTCCAAATGCACTTACCCAGTGTTCTCGCCACTTCCCGAAGCAGCTCTGGTGGTCCTCTGTCAAGAGGGTCTTTGAGAGACATGATCAAAAATACGGTGAGTGCTGCTGCTGAGTGCCGACTCTTCCCCGACGTCAGAGTAACCGCAGAAGGGTGACAGCTTGAGTCAACTCCGGACCCTGAAGGAGCCGTGACAGTAGACCTAAAGCCTGTCATGCCGGGGAACTCCAGAGCTGCTTCAGAAAGTGGCAAGAGGGACGGACAAAGGGATTGGAAGGGGCGGGGATCTGGAGGGAGCTGAGGGCTGCTGTCTTCTACCTCAGTTAATTTATTACAAGATCAAACACTGACCGTACCTCTCTCCTCAGGCCTCGGGACCCCTGTTCCCACAGCGCTGCCTGCAGTCCTGCTGCTGGGTCCCGGCTGCACTCCTGGTGTCCCTCACTGCCCCGTTCCAGTCTCTGTTCCAAACCCTGGCCACAGAGATTGTCTGAAAAATATCCTATTCACACCCATTTTCTCACTGAATCCATGGTCTCTGGTTTCTAACTTGAAATTCAGACCCTGCGGGTAGAGGCCAGCCTCCGGCGGGGTATTCTGGATTAACGATGCGATCTGGGGCGGGTTCTGAGGCATCTCTAGACCGAGGCTGTGGACGGCAGGGCTGGGGTCAGCCTCAGGGCGGGCTGACCTTCCAGATCTCCTCCATCTTCAGAGGCGGCCTTGCCGCCTCCTGGCTGAGCTCCACCTGGGACGGTCACCTTGTCCCGAGTCCTGTCACATTGCTCAGTGGCTTCTGTCCTCCTTGTGTCCCCAGGCTGTGGTCATTTGAAGCTTCCTTTCTGGTGTGTTCCTTTGGAATTACTCATGGAAAAGATATGCTCTGATTTCTTGTTCATAAGATCGTGGCCTTAAAGTTGAAAAATCAAAATTTCTAGATATAAAATTCTCACTTCTAATTTTCTTTCAAAGATTTTTTTTTATTTTAAAGATAATAAAACCCAACAAAACAAAACAGAACAAAGCCAATCAAAACAAAGCAGTGAAATTGGTACAGAACTTCACAACAGGACACTAGGAAATCAGCAAAGACTGCTGTAGTAGATCTTGTTAACTTCACAATAGCTGTCCATTCCGTCAGATATACCAAAATTGAACCAAACAAAATAGAATAAAACCAATCAAAACAGAGCATTGAATAAAGCAAAGCAATTAATCAAAACAAAACAGTGAGAACAACATTGGATTTCAAAAACAAGCTAGAAGGAAATCACCCAAATACTGCGTACTGTTGTCCTCCCATGGATGCTCAGACGCCAGCGCAGGGCTGCAAAGGCATCTGTCCCAATTTTCTTGAGTGTCTGAATTACCTTTATCCATTGTCTGATGGTGTGAAGTTTTACCAAACAAAAACTTGGTGATGGTTTAATTTATCTCCCTATCTGTAACTTGATCTTTTTGCCTGAATGTCTAGAGATTAAAAAAAGAAACAAACTAACAAACACAGCTGAAGCCTGATAATTTTGCTGGGAAAGCCTGTGCCCTGATACTACTAGACACTCGTGATTGATTCCTGAGTGTAGGAGGCAGCAACCACTCGCCACTCGACAGGCTTTTGTGGAAGCAACCAGGGGTCCGGTGCAGACAGACAGAGGGGATAGGCCGTCTGTGGGGAACAGAGAGGCAGGGCTTTCTGTAGGGATGAAGGGAAGTCAGGGATTTTAGGCGGGAGGACGTTCTCCGTCTGCCTCACTCCTCAATGGGCAAAGTCCTTGGGGTGCCCCGTATCAATTTCCAGGTCTCTCCAGATGTCCAGGGACCTGCAGATTCCTTGTCCTACCTTCTCTCTCTCAGGACATCTTGCGTCTGCTGTGACAGCCTTGGTGCTGAGCCGAGTCCCTGCCGAGCCCAGTGCCCCTGCTGGCGAACGGCTCGGCTGCTGGGAGGGTTGTATCTGACCCCAGCTTACACTGAGTGCACGATTACTATTTAAATCTGCAGATTTGAGTCTCATTTCAAGAAAAGTTCCTGAATTTATAACTCTTAGTACTTGTTCTGTTCTTTCATTTGCTTTTCTTCCGAGCTACTTGCATTACATGTATTTTGGGTCCTGTTCCCCTGCCTTCTCTAAGGGACAGTTGCGGTCTCGTGAATCTGCTTCCTTTCTTTTCCTTCTCCTCTCCTTACTCCCTCTTTTCCTCCCTTTTTCCTTCCTTTCCCCCTACCTGATACAATTTGCGATTCACCTCAGCTACGGTTGTATTTGTTTACTTTGAGTTCCTTCTAGGTGAGTCTTCCGTTCTGAAATGATTTATTTCCAACTTTATTGAGATGTAATTGACAAATAAAAATTATATCTAAGGCATGCAGGGTGATGACGGGACACACACACACTGTGAAGTGCTTACCACCATCCGGTTAATTAGCACATCTCTCCTTTTTCAGAGTGTGATGAGGACACTTAATAGTTTTTCTCTTTCATGGTGCCTGTAGTTAATCATATTGTCAACCACAGTCAGATTTCACAGTGACTGTGGTTAATAATACTGTACTTCATCTTGGAAGTGACTGTATTTTTTCTAATTTGCTCCTAATTTCTGCCAGCTAATTTCTGAGTTTTTCCCACTGTGATTGATTTGTCCTTCCATGTTTCCTGTTGCTAAGGAAGTTCCTTATTAACTGATCCATCTTAGTTACTTTTCTCTTTTTGCTGAGACAAAATACTCAATGCCCAAAATTAGAGGGAGGAAAGCTTTATTTGGGTCACAGTTTGTAGAGGTTTCAGTCCACAGTTGCCTGGCTCCAAGGCCGGGTGGCACATGGCAGGGGGCAACGGTTTACAGCGGCAGAAGACAGCAAAAGCACGAGAGGGACCCTCCGTGGCAGCCAGAGGGCAGCGAGGCAACGAGGGAGCGAAGGGGCGAGGGACAAGCCTCCTCTGTCCTCATGTCGCACGCAGGCCCTGGCCTCGGGCGGTGCAGCACGGTTGCCCTTAACCCAGCCAGAACTGTGCCAAACCACACACTCCAGAGGCAGCCGCCTCTGAAAATCCCTGTACCGCGTGAGGCTTTAGGGGTCATAGCTGATGTCTACCAAGACCACGCAGGCCCAGCCATGAGCCCTTGGGGATGCTCCTAAACACCTGGAAGCTTTGGGTCCCTCCACATTGCTGAAATCAGCGAGGGACCCTTCAGGAGGGGACGGGTGGGCCCATCCCAGGTCCCAACAAAGAATCCTTCCGAAGAAATCTTGGGAATTCCCGAGCTGTCCTGGAGCGTGAGACCTGGGGCCACTGTGACAAGGGAGGCACTAAAAAGGTGCTGTGGCCTTCTCGCCTCCCGTGTGGCCGCCCTGAGTTCCTGGACGGTGCTCTGCCTTCACGCTTTGCCCGCCTGTCCACGTGCCCAGGCCTGGGTGGTGGCGTTGCATGTGTGTGCGGTCGGGGGAGAGAACAGGATAGTACCCGAAGCCCAGCGTGGAGACCCTCGGAACTTGACCAGCGGGAGCCTGGGTGGGCTGTGGCCCCTCATCCTGCCACGATGCCTCTCTCGAGGCCCGGGGGCTCTGAGATCCCAGCTTCCATGTGCCCGGTCCTCAAGGCTGGAGTGTTGCAGACCAGCCCCTGAAGGACAGGCTTTGCATTGAGGCCGGCTGTTTCTTTTTTCTTTTTATCATTGTGGAGCTAGGAGACGGAGCTCCGGATGACTGACAGTTTGTTAGCTGCGGCAGGATGCAACGGGCTTCGTTTGGCTGGAGCTCATTTGCAGACATTTTAGGAAAAACAGCTGGGGAAGCATTTGTGATTCTTTGCAGTGGATTTTGGCTATAATTCAAATTTATTTTACTCGCTTTTGTTATAAAAGTAATTCACCTGTGTTTGACACAAGCCGGAAAACACAAAATAACAAGCTCCTGTAATCCTGCGTCCTGAATCCTGCTGAGATGTTCTGGGAGTGTTATGTCCCCGGCTTTCCTGTGGCGTGAGTAGATGGACGGAAGGCGAAGAGACACAATCAGCATTGAAATGAACACTATGCTAACTGTCCTGGAGCAACAGGGAACAGGGAGACGCATTTCCACACGCATGAAGTTACACAGTGCGGCCTCCTTTTTAACATCTCTGTCATCTCATGGGCTTGGTGGCCAGGGCTTCTCAGACTCATCCTCTGTGAATGAGCACAAGAGAGGGTCAGTTTATTCCCTTGCAGAAACGTCCTTATCCAGATGGGCTGTCGAGTGGCCTGTCATTCCACAAGTATAAAGTCTTAAAAAGGATTTAAGAATCTTCGAGTGCAAGGTTTTGCATGCACAAGCCAGAGCTGCTGCTTCCCTCTCTCTAACATTTGACTGCCTGACAAGTAGAGAAATGAAATGGTAACTTGTTTTAATTGGGCTCTAAAATTTCCAGGTAAGTTTGAGCAGCTTTCATAATTTTTTAGTTACCTGTCTCTAACCTAAGTATTCTATTAGACATTTATATTTATTGTATTGATTCGGAGAATCTGATTGTCCATGATGAGCACTGACGTGTTTGTTTCTTACGTTTATTAACAATGGTTTCCCTCACCCATTTGTCTTTCACTGTTAGCTGTGCAGATTTTAACCAAACAAAAATCAAATAGTGTTTATATCGTCAGACCTGTTCGTTCCTGAAACGATTTGTAGGTTTACTGTTTTTCTCGGGAGGGTCTTCCCTCAGGAAGATTGTGTAATATGTAACAGTCATCGTAATTTTTTCTACTGCTTTTATGGCCTTTTCTATTTGGTGTATGTTTCATTCTATCGGTTTATCCTAGGATAATAGAAGACTAATTTTGTTTTTCCCAAAATGTTCATCCAATCATTTATTTAGTTATTTTTAAGACAGGATCTCACACTGTAGCTCAGGCTGGCTTTGAACTTAACTGTGTATCCCAGATTGGCCTGGCACTCCCAGCACCCCTCCTGCTGGGATCACGTGCATGTGTCACCATACTGGCTCGTCCCATTGTTTCAAACACTTTACTAGCTAGTGCATCCTTTTCTTGGTTTATTTAAGTGTTATTTATTTTTTTTTTTACAAAGCAGTGATGATAGAAATAAAGGAGGTATTTCAGCGTAGCTCTGATCATGTGATAACCTGTTTTGTTTTCGTAGAGGTCTCACCAGAGAATCCACAAGCCAGAACTCTCAAGAGAGAACACTGGCTCAGCTCCACACCATCCGAAGAGAGCTGGGGCGGCTACTCCCTGGATGACATTGAGAAGGCCTTCTGCCGAGAGGTGAGATGCGCTCCTGAGGTGTTTTATGAAGGGTGTGAGCCCAGCCACGGGGGCATCTGGGACGGGCACTCAGGTGGAGATACTCATTTATAAAATTTGTTTCGATGCTACCTGCGTCTCCTCAAGCTGAGAGACCTCCTTCCGCCCCTAGTAACAGTGGCGCATGGAGCAGTGAATCTGTGTGAACTCAGGTGGGGGCAGGAAGTGGGCTTTTCAGTGGTCATGATTGATTTCATTAGCCATACTTTTTTTGAGGAAAAGCTTGTAACCATCTACTCCTTGCCAAAAAAGTTCTATATGCACCAACTATTTAAATCTAAACAAATGAGCTGGGTGATTTTTTAAAATGGTGCTGAATTACACTAGGCAAGCTCTCAGCCACTGGGGTGTACCCCAAGCCGAGGTGAAAGGCTGGAAGTCTTTAAATGTGACATCTGACCACACGACAGCAAAGATTTGGAACAGCAGAACTTTCTCTAAACATAGGATCAACTTCGCAGAATATATGCAACCTAAACGACAATAACTTCTCAGCACACACCCTGCTCTTACAAATTAGTAACAGAAAATCTCCAGTGAGGGATAGATTAGGAGAACCAAGCGATTTAACGTCCGTCGCCTGACCCGTGGACCATGCATCTCATTAATGATGATTAACAATGGCAGTTTCCACACGGCCACTGAAAAATGCACAGCAGGGCTGGGGTTTAGCTCAGCAGCACAAGCGCCTGCCTGGCAAGTGTGAGGTCGTGAGTTGGACCCCTGGTACCAAAAAACAAACAAAAAAAATGCACAACAATGGCAAAAAAAAAATGTAACCAATTCTGACAGGCACAAAGAAGAAAGTATTAACTTATTCACAGGTCACTCCCCAAATGGGTCAAAGGCAGCGTTTGGTGAATGTGATTCCAGACCTTTCGTTGTTCAGCATAGCAGGAGAGGCTGTGTCCGTGGTAGGTAGGTCAGTGGACAGACAGACAGAAATAACCATCCACTGGCTTATCTTTTACTGAGTATAATTGGCAAATAAAATACCCATTTAAGGTGTATGACGCCACGTGTTGAGATCCAAGTGCACCGTGCAGTGATCCCTGCAGCTGAGCTAACTGACGCATCTGTCTCCTCACACTGTGACTGCCCTGCTCAGAGACGTTTTATAATAGCACCATTCAGAAAGTGCTCTTAAACAGAAAGGAGGACCCCTTGGCGCCCCAGTCCCCGAGACTGAGGATTGAAGCGGCTCTGTGACCCTGCTCTAGCTGCTTGCTTGGTCTCTCTGTGCATCACTGTAATTTGTGAATAAAAAGCTGGCCGTGGCATGGGTGCTCCTTGCTAACCCAGCGGGGGGAGTGGACCTTGTCCACCTCAGGAAGTCCCTGTCAACATCGTGATCTCCTCTGATATAATCAGAAATCTTTTTCTGTCCCGCAGTATTATCCCTTACACCTTTTCCCTCTCATTTTCTTCCTCTTGCCTAATAAAAGCCTCTCTTCTACTTCTGTTCATCTTTTTTACATTCACTTATTAGGGGAAAGCATGGCAGTCCCTTTCTCAGTCTGGGTCACTTCTCTTAATGTGGCGACCTTTGGTTCCACGTGCTGTCCTGCAAATGGTAGAACTTCATTCTTCTTTAAGGCTGAATAATACTCTGTTGCGTTTATGTAGCCCATGTTCTTTATTTATTCACCTGTGTTTTGTTGTTTTCTTTTGTTAGTCTGAGACAGGATCTCACTATGCAGCTCAAGCTGGCCTTGAACTCACTGTGCAGTCCAGGCTGGCCTTGAACTTGCGGCAATCCTCCTGCCTCAGCCTCCCGTCCATTCACCGATTGACGGGCATGGAGGCTGTTCCACGTCTTGTCTGTTGTGAATTGTGCTCGTTCCCGTGGGCGTGCAGGTCTCCCCACAGTATGCCAACTTTAACTGCTCTGGGCGTACCCCAGGGAGCAGGCTAGCTGCATTGTGTGGGGGTGCTGTTTTTGCTTTTTGGAGGAACCCCGTACTGATTCCCAGAGCGCCTGCTCTAGTTCCCATTCCCGGCAGCAGTGCGGAGGGCCCGTTTCACCATATCCTCCCCAGCACACAGTTTTTGTTTTTTCTTTTCTTTTTTTGTACTGGGTATTGAACTCACGACCTCAGGCTTCCCAGGCAGGTGCCAGCACCGCTGAGCCACGTCCTCTGCCCGCGCATGTTTCTTATGCCCTTGGTGACAGCCGTTCTGTAGGGAGAGACGGGCTGTCAATGCAGTTCTGTTTGCGTTTCCCTGAGGCGCTGAGCTCTGTCTCATGTATTCCCGGCCACTGTGTCTGTCCAGTGCATCTGCCCGGTGTGGTTGGGCCACCTGGTGTTGAATGTTTGCATGTTGCAGGACCTAATTCTCCGTCAGAGGCGTGCTGGCTGGCACGCTGTCCCTCTCGGGCTGTCTCTGCGCTCCATTAGCTTTCCCTTACGGTACAGGAAGATAGGAAGGCCCTCCTTGATCCGCTGGGCCCCTCTTGCTGCTGTTGCTACTTCCTGTGTCCTTAGTCCCACCCGGAAGCTTTGCCTGTGCCTGTGGCTGCAGCTGCTGCCTGTGTCTTCTTCTGTGGCTTCCGAGTGCCGGTCTTAGACCTCTCTGGCCCAGTCTGCAGGGTGGGCAGAGGGATCTAACTGCGGACTTCTCTTGTGGTAGATGTGCAGGGTTCCCAGCACTGTTGCTTAAAAGCTGTGTTTTTCCCAGCATACGTTTTTGGCTCCTCCATCCAGGTGTCTGTGTCCACATGGCCTCTACTCTATTCCATTGGTCTCTGTGGCAGTTTTTGTGTCAGTACCATGCTGCTTTTGTTAGTATGTCTTTGTAGTATAATTTGCAATTGGTCACTGGGATGCCTGCACGTGTTACCTAGGATTCCTTTGGCCATGCTGGACTTTTTGTGTCTCCATGTGAATTTCAGAATGTCCTTGGGCTTTTGATGGGGATTATGTTGAACCCGTAGCTCACTTTTCCTATCACGGCCAGTTGGGCAGGACCAATCCTGCCAAGCTGAGAATGCGCGAGGTCCTTCCGTCTTGCAGGGTCTTCTTCAGTGTTCTGAAATCTTCACTGTGGGCTCTTTTACTTCCTTGGTTAAGTTGATCCCTACGGCTCTTTGTTTGTTTGTTTTGTTTTTTTTAAGCTATTATAAATGGAACTGTTTTTCCGGTTTTATTTATTTATTATTTGGTTTTCTGAGACAGGGTCTTGCTCTGTAGTCCAGGCTGGCCTCAGTCCAGGCTCGCTTCAGACCAACTATGGAAGCTGTTAGTTTCAGGGATGATCTTGGATAGGAATAATTTTATAAAAAAACAGATCATACTCTTTTAAAAAATTAAAACATATCTAAGTTAAATTTCCTTGGTTTTCCCAGAAGAGCAAATACCATGACTATAATGAATGCTCTCTCGTTTTCCCAGGGGCCGGGCAGTGTCCTCTGGTCTTCTGCAGCTCTGGGAGTCGGGCCTCATTGTCATCTCAGTGGGGAAACTGAGGCATGAAGCAGTTGGAGGAGTTGCTGGTGAGGTTGGGAATGAGTTTAATAAGCCCACATTGTGTCGCTCTGAACCCCACAGGCCCGTCCTCAGGGGAAAGCAGACACATTTCTGGATTTTTTTTTCTTTTTGGTCTTTCTGAGACAGGGCCTCCCCGTGTAGTTCAGGCTGGCCTTGAGCGCACTGTGTAGCCCAGGCTGCTCTCAAACTTGCAGTGATCCTCCTGCCTCAGCCTCCTGAGTGGTGGGATGACAGGCGTGCACCACCACACCAGCTATGGACTTTGGACGTGTGTGTCTCTCGGCAGATGTGTTAGGTCCCCAAAGGGAGGTGAACACAAGAGGAGACATTAAGAGAGCCCCGAGGCCTGGGAATCCACGCTGTCTGCAGGTGTCCCCAGGCAGAGCTCGGTGCTGCCTCCGAGTTTACTCCCTGTAATCCTCTTTTCCCGCCCCTTCTTCCCTGTTTATGTTTATGTTTACACAAATCCGCGCCATCCCCACAGCTCCAGGCTTACCCCAGTGTCTTCCCAGCGCTCTTCATTTTGATTTAGCTCTGTTCGGCTGGGTTTCGCTGTCAAGCCGTCCCTCTAAGAAAGGCTCGGGGCGCTCTCTCCTCCTTTTGGTTTTTCCTTAGGAGAACTTGTGCCTTTGGCCTGACGCTGGAACCCCCTGGCTGGGGTCGCTTCTCTTGGTCAGGATGGAAACACTGTCTTCAGGCCCTGGTTGTGGCTGCCAGCAGCCTGGGGTCGACAGGATTACTTTTTCCCCGGGGAAGCTTTCCTGCCCCGATCCTGAAAGCTTTTTTTTTTTTTTTTTCTTTCTTCTTGAAATTAAAAAAAACAACACCCAAACTAAGGTCGGGAAGCTCCTAAAACACGGCGGGTCCTCTAAATGTACAGGTTCATTCTTCTTCCATCTTGGGGAAATTGCCAGAGCCCTGGTGCTGAAGGCGGCCGCCGTGTCCCCCTTTTCCCTCTGTCTCCCCGACTTCTCTCCTCCTCTCCGTGGCAGGTGGCACCCAGCCACCCTCGCGTTACCTTGTCTTTGTCTGTCCTAATGGCTGTCACCTCCTCTCAGAGTGCTCTAATCCTTCTGCCTCATTTTTCTGCCTTCATTGAGATTCTTTCAAGCTGTTTCTTTAATATTTAAATTCCATCTTTATCTCTTATTCTTGCTGTTTATACTTTTATTAGTTCCTGTGTTGATGTTATTTCTATTTTTTTTATCTTCCTAGCTCTGAAACATCCCCTTTTATCTCTTTCATTGTTTCATAGTTTTCAAGACTTTACTTTAATGAATTCATTTTTATTTAGTTCATTTTTATGCCGTTGAAATTTTAGAGGGGATTTGGTGTTAATATTTTCTGACAGTATGAGTACTTTGTGTCTTGCTTGATTTTTTTTTTCTTTAAAGAGAAAAAGGTAAAAACAGAAAAATCAAGAAGCGAATAAACGTAAAAAACAGAAACAACAGCCACAAAAGCTATATAGGTTTTCAAAACAAGATGACAGGAATGTGACAATGGCTGCATATTGTTATCTTCAGAATCGTTGCTCAGGTTACCAGATGCAGGAATAAAACAAAACAGCACAATGGAACAAAACATTGAATTTCAAAAGCAAGCCCGCAGGGCCTCCCACCCGGGCTGCCACAGGGCGCACTGCGGTCCTCCAAGGAGAGCCGGACCCCGGCCAGGCTGCAGAGTCAGCCAACAGCACCGCGCTGTCCCTGAGTCCTCCCTGAGTCCCCCGCGTCACCCCAGTGCTTACCTGCTGGCTCTCTCTCGGCCATGGCGGAGCCCGGCTCACGGGAAGGCCTCTCGCTGGAGGTCTGCGTGTTTTGCTTCCTTCCCGCCCTCCCTTTCTCCTCTGCAGTGAGTTTGCACAGTTATAAACCGTTTCCTGGCACCCTGCTGGAGCTCAGGCTGAGGTCCCCGCACACGGACACAGCTGTGTTGCTGCTTCCCTGCCGGAGTTTTCTTCTGTCTCGTGCTGTACCAGCCTTTGTCCTCCCCTGGGTGGACGTCTCCCCTTGTTCCTTGTTTTACGCTAATCCGAGCAATGCCACCTTAAGAGTTTGTGTGGGTCGCCTCCGGGAGTTGTGCCTACCAGGCTGCAGGGAACGAGGTCCTCTTCTCTAATCAGCAACATCAGATTGTTTTCCGGTGATCAGCTTCCACTCCCCCAATAGCTCATAAACCGCTGTTGTCCTGGATGTTCACCAGCACTTGACGTGGTTAGACTTTCACACTCTGGCCAGGCCATGGCACGTGGTATCTCAGGTATGCGTTCATCATTCATTTCTCTGCTTCGCAGTGAGTCAAGTGGCTTATAAATTGCAACCTGTGTTTAGAATGTCTCGGATGAAAATACATCCACTTCCAACATGTTTGTGGTATGCTCCCCACCTGCCAAAACTGTGCTCCTTTGGATTCACAGCGAACCAAACCGGCAGAATGGTTGTACCCGGAGAGCTCACGTGGCCTTATGTCAAGGGGGAAGACATGAACAAAACACACAGTGGTGAATACAACCTCTGGAGTGTAGGCAAGGACAGGCTGTTGTGGGAGCCAGGAAGTGCTGATGAAGACAGACACCTGGACTTTGGCACACCCACCAGCAATATGCAGACCAGTACAAGTTCTTAGGGGAAAAACAATCCAAGACGCTGTTCAGTGAAGAAACATCTGTCAAACCTGCAGGTGTAGCGTGATTTCATCTTTGTAAAATTACCCACATTATCAGGATCCCTCCAGGAGCTGTGGCAGCCCTGTGTGTGACACTGTCGTTTGCGAGGCTGCCGGGCATCTTGGTTTTCCTTTTTGTCTTCTGTGGGTTGCTTACATTTGTCTTAAACAGATGCTCTTACTTCCTGGGTAAACAAAGAAAATTCCTAAAAGGTTAAAATATTTGTTTCATTGCTTGCTGTTTTCCCAAAGGCTCTCGGTTATGTCAGAGCTATGCTACTGAGCAAAAGCTTCCTGAGGACCCAGCATCATTCAGATATGAAAAACCGACCCAGTGGTCCCCTGAGCACACAGGGATCCTGCTCCGTGCAGGACTCCCCTGCGAGCCTTCTCCCATGCAGCGGATCTCAGAGGATCTGTCTAAGAAACTTGAGTCCCTAAATAGGTTTAAAGATTTTCCTTTTGTTTTCCGACCGTCCTGGGCGTAGTGAGGATATTTTACGGGACCCGCTTCCGTGTTCCCTCAGCTGATGGGGACACTTGCTTCTGCACGTCCCTGTTCCAGCCGAAGTCTTAACGCCTACCAAGTGGGCAGTAATTTGTTTGTCTTCTTATCTAAGTTAGCAGGAAAAAATAAATTCAGATGAAGTTGGGATGTGGAAAATATTGGAGAATATTGTTATTACTCAATAATAAACAGCAGGGAAGCCTTTAGAGAGAAAACCAATCTTCACAGTATTTTTATGAGTGGTAAAAATCAGTGGTTAACTGCTTCACCGCAGCCTAGGGGTCTCCAAAACAAAGCTCACTCACCCGGGTTCTTTGCAGAAAAACATTATGACAGGATTATTTAAGAAATGTCCAAGTTGTCCTTTAAGTAATACTGATATTAATTCCTTTGTTTGCCATAAAGTCTACCTCTATTTTTAATAAACTGTCGCCAGCTTATGTGTGACCGGCCTGACTTAACGAGGGGTGGCTTCGCAGTGGGGTACGGCTGGCACTATATTAAGGAAGACGTTTCAAACTGGCAGATCCACCGGGGGCTTTGAGTGCGGAGATCTGGGGGAGATCTATTGTCTGTGCTGTGTTTCCCGTCTCAGAACGCGGTTTAGTGAGCAGCCAGTTCATCAATTAAACATTTGAATTCCGTGCCTGCCACAGGAACCTTTTTGATCAGTTTTCGGAGAGGCAAATGTGAAGCGGTTTTGGTTAAAAACAAAACAATGCAATGCTCAGCTAACCCCGTGGAGCTGATTTCTGAGTGTCACTCTAATCTCCCTTGCTTGCAGTTTTCAAAGTCCATTGATAAGATTGAGAAAGCCCTCAGTGCCGGGGACCCCTCCCGAGGTGGCTATGTCTCCTTGAATTACCTCAAGGTCGTCCTGGACACCTTCGTGTGCCGGCTGCCGAGGAGGCTCTTCCTCCAGTTAATGAAAAGGTGAGAGCCCGCGGTTTCCCGACGTCTTTCTCCCCAGACGTCAGTCGTGAGGATAAGGAAGAGCTTCATTTATTTTTTATTAGTGGTGGAGGCTTTTTATTATGGGAAGTTTCAAACAGACAGGAAAGTAAGGAGAAGAACAGACGGCATCGCTCGTGCACCGTGTCCCCAGCTCCAGCCGTCCTCCCACCCTGCCAGGACCCCGTGGGCCCCACGGACGTTAGACACCACGGTCTGTGTCTGTCCGAAAGGTGCAGACTCTTTAAAACCAGGGCGATCAGATTATCTCCACGCCACGGAACAGTATCCGTGCTGTTAAGAAGTCTCCAGCCAGGACTCACCTCGGCTTGTCCCAGGTTCTCCCTGACAGCCTGTGCGGAGCGGAGCCAGATCCCGGGCAGCGCCACGGGCCACTGGCCATGGCTCCTTCTTGACCTGCAGCCTCCCTGGCCGTTTGATTTGGAGCTGAGCTGCACTGGGGTCACGTGAGTTTCGTACACGGCCTGGTTTTGATTCCTGCAACCCACAGAGTCACTTCGTGCTCCAGTCTCGAGCCCTGCTCTGCATTGACAGACACACAGACCTGTGTCTGTATTTCTGTCCGTTTGTTTTGGGCAAGAATTCTCCACAGGCAGTGCCCAGCACTCTCTCTCTTTCGGTAATGTTTATAATCCTCGGTGATTGTACAATTGTACAATTAATTCCATGAATTCCATAAAGTGGTGACATTCCGTGTCCGTCATTTCTTCTTCTGTCCCTGGTTGGGACACTTCTGCGATGCACTTTCTGTCGCCAACTGGATGGCAAAACGGAGGGGCACCGTCACTGTGAGAAAGGCCTGATTCTGTGCCCCCTTTACTGCTTTTCAAAATTGTCAGCCGGCCCCCTGGGATCCCCCTCGAGTGGGCCATGAGTGCTTTCCCTAAGAACGCTGGTCCGTCACTGTTATGAGTGTCTGGATTTAGTCCTATCCGATGTGTTTCCATTCCTCATGGTTTTATTCTTAGCAGCTGATGCCTCTTAGGGGGGCCTTTTTGTGGTGGCTCCAGACCTGTTGATGTGTTTCCTTGGTGGCTGGGATGCACCAGGTTCACCTCAAACGACTTGCCCCCGAGGCCCGGATCAGAAGTTCCTCCAAGGGTCCCGGTTCCTGGCAGCTGGAAATGTGGTCTGCATAGGCCACGCTCGGGGCGAGGAACACACTCTGGTGAGACAGAACTCTTCTCAGAGGAAGTAGGCAGAGGCCAGTGGAAGATGGCCCGCTAGAACTTGGGTAACTGGTGTGCACCTTGGGGTTACCCTAAAAAGAGAGGCCGGGGAGGAGGAGAGGGAGCACAACCCGAAGCCAAGGTGTGGATCCATTCCTGGGAGTCCTCCGCTGCCTGGAAGGCCCTCTGCGTATGCAGAGAGAGCTGTAGAGTGAGGAGCCATTCCAGGTCCTGGAGGCGGTCTGTGCGCCGTCAGGGAGCAGCCTTCCTGTGTGGTCAGGGAGCAGCCTTCCTGTGTGCCTCCACTGTGAGGTCATCCTCTTTCGCCTTATCTAACAGTGTTTATTGTTCCCCTTCTGTTTTGTATCCACATGCAGATATTATTTTACATGTTTGTCATCAGGGCTTGGCATTTTTCACAGCGACTTCAGTCTGTGAAAAGATCCTTTTAGCGGCTACACAGAGTTTCATCCAGCTAACTGAGGGCCTTTTTCTGCTGGGCACTGCGGTAGGTGCTAAAAGTGCAGAAATAAATAACCGACAACTCCGGGCCAGCGTGGCTTTTAGTGGGGTGGTGAATAGAATGGGCCGGAAGGCTGGGTGGCTCTGGGCCAGGGTGACCAGGGACACGGGGTTGCTGAGTCCCGTTCTGTTGCTCACCCAGAATTCCTAGAGGAACAGGACATCAGAGACGACAGGACAGACGTCGAGGGTGAGAATCACCCACTGCAGGGGCAGCGTCCCCCGTTCAAAGCCCAGATTCTCAAACGCTCCAAGACCTCAACTCTTTGGTGTTGACGGGCTCCTCAAGTATTCTGGATACATTTTGTGATCCTCCTGGTTTGTCAGCTTCCGCAGTAACTGGGATTATGGGCGTGTCCCACTGCTGCCCACTGACACTGGAATTTTGATAGAGAAGGCATTGAGCGTGTTACCCGGTTTTGGTAGGATGGATTTTTAAACACTATTAACAGTTCCAGTCTGTGAACACGGGATGTCTTCCCTTTGTTTGTGTGTTCTTATAATTTCTTTCTTTGCTTCTTTTTCTTTTTCAAGGTAAGGTTTTGCTAAATAGTTTAAGCTGGCCTCAGACTCATGGCAATCCTCCTGCTTCAGCCTCCCAAGCTTTGGGGTCACAAGCATGGGCCACCAGGCCTGGCCTTCTTCCCTTTCTCTCACTGATATTTTACAGCTTTCATCCTCTTGGTTAAGCTCATGCTTCTTGACCTTGTTATCTGTGGTAGGTATTGTAAATGGGGTTATTCAGCTGACTTCTTTTTGGGGGTAGGAGATTCACTGTTAGTGTACAGACATGCTGCTGATTAGTGGTGTTAATTTTGCATCATGAGGATAAACTTCGTTGGGCCTTTCCGTGCGCCGCTGAGTTGAGCTTGCTGGTATTTTGTTGAGTATCTTGGCTCCTGTGTTCAGCAAGGGTCCGGGTGTGCAGTTTTCTTGTTTGTCTTCGTCCAGCTTTGGTGCTGGCTAATTCTGGCTTTATGAAGAGTTTAGAAGTATTCCCCTTGCCTCAAATTTTTGGAAGCGTTTGGGAAGGATTGGTATTAGTTTTTAAAATGTTTCTAGAGGAGAATGGATGCGTTTTGGGACCATGGTGCTAAGTGAAGTGGATCAGACAGAGCAGGTTAAATATTATGTGGTTGCTTTTTCATGCGAAACCCAAAGTACGAATAGTTTTTTTAAAAGCAAAATAGTAAAGGAAGCAGAAGTAGACTGTGTGGGGACGGGGCCTCGGAGTGAGGGAGGCGGGAGGGAGAGCGGGCAGACGCAGCAAATGGGGACGGTCCAGGGCTAACCGTGCAGTTCCCCCGCGAGCGTAAAATTACGCATAGTAAATACACACTAATAAAAAAGGACACTAAAACATCAACCTAGTGAGGCCTCTTGCCTCAAATTAATCGCTAAATACTTGCCATAAAGTTTCTATATTGATGCTAAGTTAAGTACAAGGGGGACAAATAAAATTTCTGTTTTAAATGTTTGGTAGGATTTAGCAGACACCATCGGGCCCTGGGGATTTTGTTGGTGGGAGACTTTTGTGACTAATTCAGTTTGTTACTGATGGACTCTAGGTCTGCTTGTTTCTTTTTCTTAATGATTCGGTTATGATACATGGCGGGTGCCAAGAAACATACCCGTTTCTTGTAGGTCATTCAGTATTTTGGCATACAATTGTATTTCTGTAATATATCTTCTTTCATCTCTGATTTTATTTCTTAAACTGTCTCTAATTTCTGATTTTTTAGAAATTTGAGTTCTCTCATTTTTTTCTCAGTCCTGCTAAGGATGTCTATTTTATTTAGCTTTTTAAAAAATCAACTCTTCATTTCATTGATAAATTTAAAAATTGTTTCTGAGCCAGGCAGAGTGGCACACACCTGTAATCCCAGCACTCGGGAGGCCGAGGCAGGAGGATCGCTGTGAGTCTGAGCCATCCTGGGCCGCAGCGTGAATTCAAGGCCAGCCCGCACTGCATAGTGAGACCCTGTCTCAAAAGCCAAAAACAAACAAACAAACTTGTTTCTCTCATCCTTGTCTCAGTTACTTCTTGGTCTTGGTTAGTTTCTCCTCTTGCTGCTCTGGGCTTAGTTTCTCTTTCTTTGACATACAAGATCGAATTGTTTATCGAGATCTTTCTTCTTTTTTGGTGTTGCTCTTTGTTGCTGTAATCTCTCTATTGCTTTGGTGCATCTCATAAATTTGGTTTGCGTGTTTACATTTTCATTTATCTCAAGATACTTTTTTTCAAGATATATTTCAGTTTCCCTTCTAATTTCCTTGTTGACGCATGGGTGGTTCTGGGCATTAAATTCCCAGGGCGTCCATCCCCTTGTGCATTTTCTGCGCTTTCTCCTGCTGTCTGGGGGGACGAGCAGAACAGGGCTGCAGGAAGGTGACCCCAGCTGGTGTGGACCTCCACCTGGGATGGAGGAGCCTTGCTTTGGTCAGGGGAAAGAGACACAGGTGGGATTTGCTCCCTGCCCGCACAGGGCCCGAGCCGGGGTTTGAGGCTGTGCGGAGGACTCCGGGTTGTGGCCTATTTAGCCTCCGCTCTCTGTCAGCATGCGCTGGGGGGTGGGCGGGTTTTGGGAGGGGGTGCTGAGGTTACACTGGGCACTGCTGAGCTGCTGAGTTCGCACAGCAAGCCCGGCTCCTCCGGCTGACGTTCTCGGCTGTGGTTGTCCCCACCCCTGGGGTGGGTCCAAGGCCCGTGTAGGAGGCTGGCCCTAGAATCTTCTTTCCTGCTGTGGGAGTGACCTACTGGGCTCCGCAAGTGGCTGCGCGGTAACTCTGTGGGCACCAGCTCACAGTGCAGTGAGCTGCCACCAGCTCGCCGCAGGCCACTCCGCCTTGCTTTGTGCTTCTAAGAGCCAAGCATTCATAAAGATCTGTAGAAGTGCCAGGTGACTTTAGCTTGGCTGCAGCCAGGAAATCTAAGCTTCATGGCCCCCACAAGAAGATCCACCAGCAGCTCTCCAAAGTGGGCCCTCCTAGGGGAAATCCCCAGGTCCACCATAAGCCCGAGTCACCTGTGTGGCGTGGAATGAACCCAGGGAGCCGGCATGCCGAAGGCACCAGGTCAGGGGTGAGCGAGGCAGAGCGAGCTCTGCGGGTGCCCGGAGAGGAGCCACGCAGCCACCCGCAAAGCCGAGCTGGCTGCTCCCACCGGGGAAGGAAAACGCGCAGTTCACTTGGCCGCTGATGCTGTGTGAATGCGCGAGTCTCGTGTTCTCCCCAGCACTGAGCATTAAGATGGCTCTGAAGTATCGCTGATTTAAGAGGCAGCGCCTGGTTTTAGTTTATATTCCTGGGGCCGACTGGGAGGAGGCTGGACACGTCTTCATACCCGTACACCAAAGATGTCTCCCCGGTGTGAATTTTCCTCGTGTCCTAATTGTCTAATGGTCCAAACTGATGGCTTTTTAAGCGAATTGCTTATGCTTGCTTATTGCTTATTGCTTATGCTTAATTTTTTTCATAATTGGATCATTATTGAAAGGCAACCCCGTTGTAATAAGCGAGGCAGTTATTTTCAGTTTGCTGTTTCTCCTTCATTAACGTGATACCTCATTGTTTTGAAGTTTGTATTTTAATATAATCAGATACATTAATCTTGCTTTTTAAAAATATCTTCTGTTGTTTGAAATCTGTTAATTCATCATTCTTACCCAGGCTTGATTAAAAACTCTATTCTGCTTATTTTTCTTATTCTTCCCGACAAAACGCTCTCACCCTTTGCAATATAAATTGGGTGTCTGTGTTTTTTTAAAAAACTTTTTTTCCCCAAATAGATAATCTGTTTTCCCTCCAGCCTATATTAAATAATCCTTTCTTTCTATATTGCTTTCAAGGTCTGCTTTGCCATATCTTAAATTCTTACTCAAAATTTGGTTCGACTTGTGTTTCTCATTTTATGTTATCTGGCTGGATTTCTGCTGTACTTGAACCCTTACGTACGAGGTTCTGTCTACGTGGTCCATCCACTGTATAAAAGTAATCTTCGGATTTTCTGCCCTGGTTTTAGAGATTACATGGGGCTTCCTGGTCTCTCACGATCGTTTGTTTTAACTTATTTTTGAAACGTAGATGATGGTTGTGAAGAATTTAGGACTAATTATGTTGTTCCCGAGATAGCACCGAGGCTGGATTTTGCCTGAAACTCATGGTCCAGGAATCAGCAAGTGCCCCGCACTGGGTGGCACTGAGGGTTGCCCGTCCCCCCTGGGCTGTACCAGTGTCTCTGTCCCTCTGTCCTCCCAACCCCTGGGAGAAAGCAGTGGTGTGAGAGCACCCAGTATTGCTGGGGACAGCACCCATAGCCCCACTCTGCTTTTGACCCCAGGCCTCACTAAACCCATCCAAACCCATCTTCTAAATGCGGGCTTGATACCTGTGTTAATTTATTAGCATGCGTCCGTGTTTATATGGGGTTGTGTGGGGCAGATTTTGCAGGCCATTTAGTGATTTAAGAGATCACTAAAAAAACCTGTACCCAGATATTCCCAGCAGTGCAGTTCATAATCACTCCGACCTGGAGACCCCCCAAAGGCAGCTCAGCGGGTGAAGAGATGAAACAAACTGATCTGGCCGGAAGGGGGGGAATTTCCGGTGAGAGGAGCAGGACGCAGTGGATAAAAGGCAGAGACTTTGTGTGGCGTGAAGAAGCCAGTCTCAAAAGCCGCGACAGGGTGGTGTGGCCTCATGGAAAAGGCCACGATAAGGATGGAAGAAAGCGGGGTCCGCAGGGCCGGAGCTGGGGACGGGGTGTCTGCAGCGGGCAGAGGCAGGCTTTGTGGGCTGACGAGGCTCTGCGTAGCCCGAGCGTGGGGATCCTCAGGAGCCTAACCAGGTTCAGGCTCATCAAACTGGAAAGAAAAGGCCCAGTGTGCTGCATTCTAGCTTAAGAGTAAGTTTAAGGGGCTGAGGATTTAGCTCAGCGGCATAAGTGCCTGCCCGCAAGCAGGCAGTCATGAGTTCAATCCCTGGTACCGATAAAAAGGAAAAAGACAAAAAAAAAAAAAAAAAGAGTAAGTTTAAATCCCAGCATATCCTGTTTTCTAAGACAAACAATATGGGGAAGAATAAAGAAGGAGGCAAAATAAAACCTCAACTCTTTGTCTAAAACATTACGTGGGAAATGAGCCTTTCCATCCGATTTATGAATATATAGTCCTTGCTAAAAAATGCCCGAATACATGCCTTTGAGTTTGTTGTTTTAATAGTCAGTATCTGGATTTAGATCGAAGCACCGTCCGAGCCTGGTTAATGAGGCATAAAGTCTTGATCTAAGGAGTATCTTAGAGACCTTAGGAGCTGGGTTCCGTGGAGATGCACTGTGTGTCAATGACCTTCATCGGGAGCACGCTGTGTGCAGGGCGTAGCCTCGCCGTGCAGGTGAAACAGCTCCTCTGTTAACGGTAAGCCAGCCTTCACACAAAGGAAAGAAGTAGTGGGGAGTCCAGAGGGCCAGACCAGCTACACCCCTGCAGGCACCAGACCAGGCGGGCGGGCCAGAGACCCTGCCCGGGGGAGAGCTTGCTGCTCACGCAGGCAGCATTTGCAGCCTGGCAGACACCCCGTAAACAGAACCAAAGGCCATGCAGCCCAGGTGACCCGAGGTGGAGAAATTCTTTTTTTTTAGGTACTGGGGATTGAACTCAGGACCTTGCACTTGCCTGGCAGGTGCTCATGCTGCTGAGCTGTGTCCCCGGGCCCCTAGGCCTCTGTCATCACCAGCCTTTCACTGTCATTCAGAACGTAGATCCAGACCCTCATCAGCAGACAGTTCAGTCCACTGGGAGGAACACTGCTGCCCCTGAGGCCACCCCGGAAAGGCCTGGGAGCACAGGAAGCAGCTGCTGGTGGCACAGGGCACTGCCCTCTGTGGGCCGGGCCCATGCGGCTTCCTCCTAACCAGGACAAGAGCACCCCTGTGCCTTTACTCCCACCTGGGGCTCTGCTTCCTGCCCAGCAGCCGCGCTCACCGTGGAGTTCTGGGAAGAAACCTGTTTCCTCCAGGGTGACCGGAAATGTAGTGCGAAAGATGAACTGGGAAAGCTGAGCTAAGCAGGTTGCATTTCCACAGGACATCACGAGTGTCCACAAAGGGGCCAGGGGGCATTTCCCGGTATTGTCACAGGACAGTGCTGTGCCGCCTGGGCCATCTTCTGGGCCCAGGGCCCTGAATCCCGGTGTCATGGAACACTGGTATAGAGTGACGCGTGCCACAGTCTATGAGGTGATGAGAAAGATTTCTCCATTACTTGCCCATGGTCCGGTTTAGACACACGAGGGCAAAGCCCAGTGGCTCTCCCCACATGGTATCACTTAATCCTCCACTGTCCGAGGAGAAAAAGCACAGAGGGTGGTGACAGCTCACTTTAGAATACTCCCCTGGTGGTGGTGGCAGTGTGCCCGTGGAGACTGCACCAGGCTGGTGGGATGGAGAGGTCCTGGTAGGGTGGAGGAGAACCCCGTCACCTCCCGCAGACCTTGGGGAGGCAGGGTTCTTGGGGAAAGGGGGTGCGACACCCACCCCACGGGACCCACTTACTGTCACCAGCACATGGTCACTTGAGAAGCAAGTGCTGCGGATGAGATGAGGCAGAGAGGCAGAGACGCCCAGGAGGTTCCAGCTGGGCACAGAGCTGAGGGCTGCTGGGTCCCATCCTTCTCCGCGCTGTCAGTCACCCTGGGGCAGGAAAGGGGTTCTAGAGCCCTGCGACGAGGAGGAGATGGCGGCTTGCACACTTGAAGGAGGGTGAGAGGAGAACAGAGCAGGAGGCAGAGATCAGGTTTACACAGGAGACTCCAGTGGGGGCCAGGGAGGAGAGGGCTGCTGGGGGCACCCGGAGGTGGGCGGCTGCAGCCTGCAGGTCAGCAGAGATTGTGCTTGCAGCTGGACGAGTGGACATAGCGGCCCTGGAAGGGGATGCAGGTGGAGCCGGGAGGCAGAGCCAGGTGGAAGCTTCACAACTGGACAGGGAAGAGCAGGAATGTGGTCCCTACCCCCGCGCACCACCCCCCCTCCTCTTGCCGTGGAGGCTGGTTTTAGTTCCATCTCCCCACCCCTGCCCAGGCTGCGTGCGTGCTGTCAGTGTCTCTGTGACCCGCTGATGCTGACGAGTCTCTGCCCGTGTTGCTCCTCGTGCCTCCTCCGACGGCGGCCATCTGGTGTGCAGGTGGGACTTAGGGAGCAGGGTGAACATTCATAAGTTCTTTCTCCCCACGGTGTCAGGAGCCGCAGGCTGCCGCGTCTCCCGGGGTGGGGGGTGGGGGGCAAAGAAGCGCCCACTGCGGCCGCTGGCGAGGGTTAAAAAGCTTACCTTGGGGTCTTGATGACTAAGGGTCATTCATGGGGGTTCTAGTAAAATGCTGTCCCTTTTAAAAGAAAACTGTGTTCGTGCTGATCATGAAAGGCGCTAAAACGGGAAATAGGGGAAAGCTGAGGAGAAACAGTGAACACCCAGAGCTGAAACAGCGGAGACAGCTACTATTAATATTTTGCTGTATTTTCTCTCAGAGCTCCTTTTGTGTATGAGTGCACACATTTGCATACGCACCTCCAGTAGCTGAGCCCTGCGAGGTATAAATTATGCTGTTTTCTTGCGGAATATATTAGAAACATTTTTCAATGTAAAAAAATCCTCAAATTAATTTTTAATGACTGCCCTGTGTTTCGTCAACCCTTGAGTCAAAAGGGTTTGCGCATCCCTGAGGTGTGTGCTGCGTTTTGCTAAAACGGACTTCAGGTAGGTGCTAATTTATTCTTAGGAGGGAGAGTCACAAGAGTGCCCTGGGCCAGCGTCTGAGCGGCCACTTCTAAAATCCCTGCGGGTCTCAGGGGTGGAAAGCTCTTCTTGTTATTCTGGCCTGCATGTCCCTGACTGCCCCTGAGGTCGTGGGACACTTCTCGTGCTTCCTTTCTGGCCTGACACTTTCGGGTACTTCCTCAGCAAGCGGCTTCTGTCCTTTTTCTCTGTGTTAAATTTTTCTTTCCCCTAACGTTTTATGGAAGTGCAATGGAGTTTGCGTGAAGTAACAATCGTTCTCAAGCACGCGTGTTACGGTGAGTCCTGGCGATGGCACGCGTCTGTGTGACCCAGTGATGTAGGGCCCTCCGCCGTCATAAACTCACTGCCGACTGCTCCCTCAAGCCTCACCTCCAGCAACCGTCGTCAATCCTGTCTGTCCCTGTCCCTACAGTTCTGCCTTTTCCAGGAGCTCTTGCAGAGGGGACCACGTGGTAGTAGTGTTTTGTGTCTGCCCTGCTGCTGCCTGTCTCGGCATTCCGCCGGCTTCTCCTCCGCCTGGTGTTCCTGGTGCGGACCCCGGCCTCGGGTTATCCGCTCGCCAGCTGGTGGACATTTGGGTTGTGTTTTGGTTTGGCGTCGCTGGGGAAGATGCTGCTATGAACATTTACACCCAAGTCTCCGTGTGGGTGGGTGTGTTTGTTTCTCATGGGTAAATGCCTAGTAATAAAGTCACCAGATTGCACAGTGAGTGTCTATCTAAATGCGTGACACTGTCAGGCTGGTGTTTCACAGTGACTGTGCCGTTTTGCAGCGCCACTCACGAAACAGGAATCCCAGCAGTGCCATTCTCACCAGCGCCTCGGCATGTCAGCGTGCTGGTGGTGGGCAGGGTCACGCGTCGGGGTTCAGATTTGCATCTTCCCAAGGACCGTGACGCTGATGCACGTCATCACTGTCGTTCTCAGGCCGTCTTTGCGAGGCCGCTGTACAGGTCCTATCTTCCTTTTGCTGAGCTGTTTTCCTGTTAGTGATTTTTCAGTGCCTGCTTACTCTGGATTTGAGTTCTTTGTCAGAAATATGTTTTCCAAATATCTCTGAGTGGTTTGCTTTTTTATTCATTCTTTTGAAATGAAAAATTTTTCTTTTTAATTTTGATGACGTGCACTTAAAACTTTTTATGAGTAGTTTTTTGAATGGTCCGTTTTCAGAAAATTTTGCCTAGCCCAGCATTACAAGGATCTTACCCTATATTTTCTGCTAGAGGCTATTAATAATTTCAGGTTTTCTAGTTAGCACACTTTTTAAAATTTTGTATATGGTGTGAGGTAAGGGTCTCCTAAACAGACATCTGATGTCCAGCAACGTTTGTTGAAAAGCATACCCTTTCTCAGATTAATTACTTGTACCTTTGTTGAAAATTAGTTGACCATTTAAGTGTGAGTTTGGGGCCCTCTAGTCCCTTCTGTTATTAATTTATAGATCTGTTCAGTTCCATACACTCCTGACTATTGAAACAATTAAGTGTTGAAATTAGCAAGTGCAATCCTTTGACCTATTCTTCTCTTCCCAAACTGACTATTGTAAGGTTTTTACATTTCTGCACATTGATTTTGGAACCAGTTTGCCAATCATTTAAACAGGATTGGTGTGATTTTAATTATGAACACACTGAGGCCAGTTACCATTATCCCAATTGCCAATCTAATCCTACCTTTTCAGCTCTGTAAGCGAGGTAAGTCTTCCCATTTATAGGTCTTCAGTTTATTTAGATAAGGTTTTGTGATCCAGTGCTCAGATACTGGACCTATTATCTACAACTGAGTCCTAAGTTTTCTGAGGTGATTGCACGTGTGATTTTTAAAATTGCATTTTCATCCATCTTTGGTAATACAGATGAGTTTTGTGTTTTACCTTTGAATGCCATGCCCTTCCTCAGTTCGCTGGTGTTTTATGGTAGATTCCCTGTGCTCTTACACCCGCAGCCGTGTGGCCTGCGGAAATGACCTTTGTGGTCATCTCTGTTCTCTTCTCCTCCTGGCCGTGTTCGACCAGCATGGATGCTGGGACAGTGGATTAAACCTCACCTGTTGAGAACAGCAGAATTCTGATACATCGCTTGATTTTATTTGCTAAATATTGTTAAGAAATCTTTTGGTCCCCTTTTTCATGAGTTGTATTTCCCTAATATCCTTTTCTGGAAGGTCCATGTCAGGGTTTGGGATCAGAGTAACTCTGGCCCCAGAAAGTGCCTTGTATGTTTCCTTCCTCTGACTGTTGCCTTCTGACTGTCAGTCGTTTTTCCCTTTGGTGATGCTGAGGACTGAACCCTGGGCCTCACCATGCCAGCAAGTTCTCTGTGCTGCGCTGCTGAGCTTCCCCGCTCAGTTATGGTCCTTAGCTGTTCGGTGGAATTTGCCTAGAAAGCCATTGGGTCTGCACCTTTTCATTTGGAAAACGTTTTCAGTCACAGGTTACATTTTGAGAAATCTAACATGGAGCCACCACATTTTTCTCTTTCTGGGTCATTTTTCAGTTAATTTTATGTTTTTCAACAAATTCCACGTCATCTTGTAGGGTATGTACGAGTATGATACTATTCATACTATTTCCCCATCATTCTTTTAAAAAATGCCCCTTTGATCTGAGAGCAGGGTTGCCCCCAGGTGCCTGTGAGGACAGTGCCGAGCTGCAGGGAGCTCTGCCTGTGCTAGCACCACGGGCCGTTTAGTGTGGCCCATTCTTCAAAATTAGTCATCTAATATGAGTACATTGTGTTATTAAAGCGTACTATTAAGATATTACGTTAGTTCTGCTTTGTTCCTATCCCCTCAGCTTTTCTCTGAGTCCATTTCTATTCTGGGATATTTTCTTTTTTTTCCCCCCTTTTTTTATTTAAGAAGAAAAAGGGAAAAAAAAGCAGGGAAAGGGTACAAGTTACACAGAATTTCAGAAGAAAAAAAAAACAGTAGGAAATCACTAGTTAATGGATTACATATTGTCATCTTAGAAATATTTGTTCAAGTTACAAGATTAAAGCATATAAAGTGGACATTCAAACAGCGAGACTGCAAACAGTTCTGTTCAATGATCCAACAAAACTCAGTAATATCATTGTCTTATACACTTATACACTTAAATTTACATGCAGTTATACCATTTAGAGCACTTTCTTTTCCTCTCTTTTGTATAATGACTATTACACATTTTGGGTTTTATTGCTCCCACAGTTCTTATTGCTTTTTTTTTGAAGAGAGTAAAACTAAATGTGACTTAACAGAACAGAATCGGTTAAATCAAAACGGTGGACATAATAGATAATGTAAAAACATAATACAAGGTGATCAACAATGGTTACCATAATGCCTCCCGCTATCTCAAATAGAATTGCCTATATCATCAGTTATAATAAAATTAAACAAAACAGTAAAGAACGAAACCAACAAAACCAAAACATTGGAGACATTACAGGTCTTCAAAAGAAGATAATAGTCAACCAGTATGGGCGTCATAATGAATCCCACTATCTTCACAGCTGTTGCCTAAACATTCGAACCTGGTACTATCAAGCAAAACAGAATAGAGGAACATCAGTCAAAACAAGATGGTGAGAGCAATACAGGGCTTCAAGTCAAGTTAATAGAATATCAAAGTGGGTTACTATAATATATCCTGCTTTTTTAAAATTTACTTTTCCTTTAATTAAAAGGATAAAAATAAAAAAGTAAATAATAAAATGGAGATTGAGATAAAAGAGGGCATAATAACTAAACAGTACAGATCAATACATAACCATTTAAGTAAATTAGTGTTTCACCACAAGATAATCCTGACATAAAAGTAGTTACCATATTGTCTCTTTCCTTGAGATCTTTGAGTATAACTTCGTATACTGTAGCATCAAATATATCAACACAATGTATAACCATTCAAGAGAATGACAGTATTACAGGGTATTTAGAATCAACTAACAGATAATGAACTATGGTTTCTGTATACTCTCCTTGTCTATAAAAGTTTTTGTTTATACTATCACATATGATAAAATCCAATAAGATACAATATGTTAAGACCTATGGAAACAGAAGAACAAAAGCTTGATGGGACTTCAAAATGAGATGATACCAAATCAGCACTACCTATTATGACGTCGTTTTCTCCAAAATAGCTATTCCTATTATCCAATCTTCTCTACCTCATTTCTGTTGAGCTCTTTTTCTGTCATTAGTTGTCAGTTTGTCCTCTTCATTTCGCTTTCTGCTCCATTTATTGTGGCATCTCTGCCACTATTTCTGGATTCTTCTATTTTTCTTTTTTAGAATATCCTGCAGTATTCTCTGTAGAGTTGAATTGGTGGTTGCATATTCCCCTAGTTCCTCTTTATCCTGGAAGCACCTTGTTTTTCCATCAATTTCCAGGGATAGTTGTGCAGGATATCTCAATCTTGGCTGGAGGTTATTATCTTTCAAAGCTTGAATTATTCCCCCCCACGCTCTTCGTGATTTGATGGTTTGTGCCGAGAAGTCTGCTGTAATTCTGATGGGTGTTCCCTTGTAAGTGATGTGTTTCTTGTCTCTGACAGCTTTTAATATTCTGTCCTTATATTGGATTTCTGGAATTTTGATTATTATATGCCTGGGTGTAGCTCTATTTCGGTTGTAGGTAGCTGGAGTCCTGTATGCCTCATATATCTGAGTATCTTTACCATTTGCTAAATTAGGGAAATTCTCTTGGATTATTTCTGTGAATAGCTTTTGTAGTCCATTTGTTTGTGTCCCCACTTCTTCTCTTATGTTCTTAATTCTTAAGTTATAGATCCTCATCATCTTCTAGTTTTTGTATTGTTGCTGTTTGTTTTTTTGTTATTTTTAAGAAGGTTTTCATTTCATGCTCCCATATTACAAATCTGCCCTCCAGTTCAGATAATCTGTCCTTAGTTTCTTTCAAGCTGTTATGACAGTTTTCGATAGAGTTTTTAGTTTCCTGTAATCTCTTTGAACCTGCTTCACGTATTCTACGTGTTCTCTATTTTCTCCATCAAATAATTCTCCCCTCTTTTTCTGTTCTTCCATTCCACCATCTGCTTTTCCTTGGGTGGTGCTTAGCATTTCTCTGACTATTCTGCTTGTGTCTTGCTTCAGGTCTTTAATGACTTCATTCCTGAACTCGTCTATGAGGCTCTGGAGATAGCCTTTTATGTCTATTGGTGGCGTGTCTGCTATTGCCTGTTTCTCAGGATTGGGGGCCGAGGACCCTTTCTTGTTGCTCCCTCTTCCCATATTCTTTGTTCCTTATATGTACAAGCATATATAGGAGGCCCAGCTTCCATCCCTGTCAGCCACAGTCTGACTGAATTGCGCCAGCTAGGTGTTCCTGCCCACGGCAGCGCAGCAGGGAGTTACGGACCAGGCAGTCTATGCAGGGCCCGCCCCTCCAGGTCAACCTACCGAAAGGCCTCACTGCTAGGGTGCACCTTCAGGTGCTGGGATCTGGGTTGTGCTAGCCTACTGGGTCTCAGCCAGCAGCATCACTAGGCTAGGCACTGCTCACCAATCCCGCTTGAGAGGGGGATATATGACTGAAGTCACTACAGCTCCCTGTTCCAGCAAGTCTGCCCAGTCCCAGAATGTCCTCTGTTGGCACCTCCTAGACCGTGGGAGAGTCCCAGTTTCCCTCACTCACCAGAGGTCGATGCACGGCTCCCCGCCCACCCAGCTCTTAACTCCGTTCACTGATTCCTGTTCTCAGAGCTTTAGCGCGTGTCTCCCCCTGCTGAGCCAATTCAGATGCAGCCGCGGCGGCAGGAAACCCAAATCACAGCTTTCAATGGCGTGGGCTCCAGCTTCCACACTCAGGCTTTATCTGTTCCTGTTATAGCACCAGGATTGCATTCCCAGTTGGTTTCTCTCAGCCCAGTTTGTTCTTGGGTCAGCAGGGTACATCTCCTCTTGGTTAGGATTCCTCCCTCCGCACCATTCCTGGATTCTATGCTGAGTCTCGGAGAGAGCCTGCATAGCTGCTGCTATCTGTCCGCCATGTTCTCTGCCCCTATTCTGAGATATTTTCTAGGAAGCGCCATTGTACTTAGGAGTCGTGTGTCCTCCCTTGGTCTCCTCTTCACGATGACCGTCCCTCGGAATCTCCTTCACATTTTGATGACTGTTATGGTTCGAGCCTGGATGTCCCCCCCAAGCCTCATGCAGTCACGGGGCAGGCTTCCAGAGTTTGTGAATGACTCATGGTCCAGTGCTGGGATGATGGGCGTGAGTGCTGCACCCACGTGGGTGTGGCCTGCACGCAACATAAGGGACAGAGAGAGTCCTCTCCCCAGGCCCTTCAGCTTTTGCTCTTGGTGTCTTCCACTGTTTTCCACCACCATGAACTGTTGCCCTCTGCCATGAGCCACCCTGCCTTGGAGCCAAGGACTGAAACCTCCACGAACCGCGAGCTGAAGAAACGGTTCCTTCTTTCATTTTGTGCCTCAGTGATGAGGGAGAAGTAAGCAGGACAGTGACCTTGCTGGTGTTGAGGACCAATAAACGGTGCAGCGCTATGAGCGTGTCTCTCATGAGGGACTTGGCTGGCAGAGTAGCATGTTTTGGGGAGGAGGACCCCTTCCTAACGTAGTATCCACGGGACTCTTCACTCTTGACATTTACCTCAAGGGTGCAACTGACGGTCATGTCCTTCACTTTCAACTTCTGTCCCTATTATAAATGCATCTTTCTTATCAAGTCTATTCTGATAATCCCTACTAGTCATTGAAATATTTTGCTTATTAATATTTAAAGCAGTTATTGATATGGTTGATTCAAGTTGCCCCCTTTTTTGTTCTTTGTTCCATTTTTTGTTTTGTTTTGTCGTTTGTTTTTTAGTAGACACAAAGAAATAATAGCAAAGCCTTCTGCAGGTTTTTTAGATGCTTACGATGCAGCGCGCACTCTCCCTTCCTTTCCGAGGGGCTCAGGTCCCCGTCCACTGTTGTTTCCCTGTGCCGGAGCCGCGGCTGTGCTGGTGACGGGCGCCCTCGGTTTTCTTCCTGTTCGGCAGCATCTTTATTTCTCCTCCATTGCCGAAGGACGCTTTCTTAGGTGGAAAGCTCTTGGGTCGCACTTCTTTCCTGCTGCACTTTCCAGCATTGTCCACATCGTCTGGCTCCCGCTGTTTGCATGAGAACTGCCACAGTCATTTTCCCCCTGTTGCATGCAAGTCCTGCCCTTGAATTAGCCTTACAGCTTTGTGACCGTGGTGGGCCTGAGTCACACGGTCCTGCGTGCTGTCTGCTGTGCATCTTAAGGCTGTAAATGTTTCCTTCTAATCAGGTTTAGAGCAGTTTGGGCCTTCAAGTGCTTTTTCTGCACCAGCTCCGTTCTTCCTCTCGTCTCCTTCTGTGACTCGCTTTACATGTCTGTTAGATTATCTGGTATTAGCAACACATGTCTGAAGCCCTGTTTCATAAATACAGGTACGGAGTGTACGCGCTGTGCCCTGCGTGGTGAGTGTTTCTCGTGATCTGTGTGTAGGTGCTGTGCTTCCCATTCTGTTGACTCCTTCCAGTCAGTTTTTCATTTTAGATCACATGCTCTCCTGTGCTAGCAATGCATTGAGCTCTCATGTCTATTTCTCTGCTGAGATTTTCTACCTTTTGACTCATTGTAGGCGAGTATTATATCATGGCGGGTGGTTATGACCCTTGCTTTGAGAATATTTGTTGATTTTCTTTTTTCTTTGTGGACACCCATTTCCCTGGCTGTTTGTATTTGGAGTACATTCTGGAAACTGCAATGGGAAACTGAGAAGAAGGTAAGTTTGGTTATTTTTTGCCTTGGTGAATGCTTTTCTTTTGTTTTAGCAGGCAAGTATTTTGGTGGGATTCAAACTGTTTCTTGTGTGGCAGGACTGATCCTAGATCTTTTGTGTTTAGCCACTTGGGATATTTTCTGAGCATGTAAGGTGGTTTTTTTTTTTTGAGACATAGTATTTGTACATCTTTATGGGATTATATATGTGTATAATGGATAATAATCAAATCACAGTAATGAGCACTTCCATCTCCTCAGCCATCCATCATTTGCGCATGTTGGGGATTTCACATCCTTCTTTCCTAGTCATTTTGAAAGACCTCACAGATTGCTTGACCCATACTTGTTACCTTAGGGCGCCGCAGAAGACCCAGAAGTGATGGGTGCCTTCTGCTTTCTAGTGACGGCTGTTCTAATCTGTTCCACCAGGCTGACAGAAGAGGGAGAACCTGAGGCACTGAGGCATCTGGGGTGCGCCATATCTGGGGACCCCTCCGCCCCTTTCTTCTAGGATTTTCTTGTTCTCTCCATAGCCGTGATTTCCCAGCTCGTGGTCTTTTTAGGTGGCTCATCGCCTGGGCTCCTGGTCCCCTCGTGCTGTGGGCCCCACCCCGCGGCTGCCACCCCCAACTGCTGTCCTCGCCATGTGATGGCCTCCCCAGACGTGCTGGCTTCTGTCCCCCGTGCCCTGGGTCACGTGTCCTGCGCTCACTGTGGTCACCTGCACGTTGGTCTCAGAGGATGGTAGGCTACTATCACTGAAAAAAGTCAAGTTTTAGTATTTTCATATGCTTTGTAAAATAAGCCCTTTGTTCTAAGAATATTGACAATTCATTGTACGTGTTCAGCGTGTCACATAATGCTATTAGGCTGTTTGGTTTTAATTTTTTCGTGTTTGTAGTCTATCGAAATTTTGTATTTAGATGTAACCGAACAGAAAATTTGAGATTTTAAAAGTTTTATTTAAAATTTCCTTCCTATTCAAGTGCCCAGCAGGCATCTCCCTAGATTTTCTTCTAGTTTTTTTTTCTTGTAATTATAGTTTTAAATTTAACTTTTTAATCCAGTTTGAATTTACTTTCATATACATTACCAAGATTGCATTTAAGCTTTTTTTCCCTAAAGAGCAAGGCAATTTCCTAAGCACAATATAATGAAGCTGATTCTATTTTTAAGAGTAGCCAGTCTTTCTAACACAGAAAATCAATTTCCAACTTGCTGAACTTTAGGATTAAAATACATGATAATGACAAGATACATCGAAGTTTGGAGAGGAAAACTGGAATAGGAAAATGAAAGAGAGTTTTGTATGTGTGGAGTTGGACATCACGGCAGGTCACAGGCAGCTTGTTCACCCGCCTCCCGACCTCACAAACCCGTCTGTCTGTCTCATGGCGGTGTGCACAGGGCTAGCGACAGGAGTAGAAATGGGACCCAGTTATCAGCTTTCCTGCTCTGATCATAGTGATAGCACCGAGCTAGGGAAGTGCTGGTTTATTATTCGTAGGAGTGGCTCCTAGGTTATGATGGATGCTGGAAGGGAAGGCGACAGTGCTCTGAGCGTCCCGAGGGGAAATAGCCCTGATGGTGGAAATCCAGGAGGTCTTCCTTGGGAAGGCGACGGCTGCGCTGAGACTGGAAACTGGCGTGGCCTTGGCTCCTTGGTGTAAGAGCGGAGGCACACGGCAGTTGGCGGAGGAAGCAGCAGGGGTAAAGGATCCGAGCGGGAAGCACAGCGCCCTCCCAGGGCCTCGTCAGGGCAGCCTGGGGATTCCTGGGCGTGAGTTTTTGTCCTAAGCGCAAGGGGAAGCAGGAGGAGTATTTTAAGCCACAGAGTGATGGGTGAGATTTGCATTTGCAGGAGCTCTGGCTGGCGGGTGTGTGGAAGTGTACTGGAGGAAGGCAAGGTAGGCACAGAGGGATTGTTTCCACGATCCAAGTGCAGGAAGAGGGGAACTTGGTCCCCTCTGTGGGGCATAAATGGATGCAGGGGGGATGGATGGGTGGACAGATGGATGATGAGTGGGTGGATGGACAGATGGATGTACAGCCTGAGTTGGACAGACGAGACCCAAGTTAAAGCTGTTTAATTTTGGTTTTCTCTATCCCTTTAACTTTGTTCCAGCGGTGAGTTCTTTGTTTTAATTTAATGAAGTATATTGGTATAATTTAGGTAAATACAGCCATCACATTCATCATATCTGTGATGAGACACCTGTGCATCTCGTGCATACCTGTGCACGAGATACCTCGGCTTGTCTTCCCCCTTGCACTCCCCTCACCGCCCTGCAGCCCCTTCCCCTGCTTATTTCGTCCCTGATGAAAACCTGAGCTGGCCTTGATTCAGGCTGGTCCTGGGTCACGCACGGAGCCTCCATGTAGCCATGCAGCTGAATGTAGGAGTCTCACGTAGGAGTCAAACCTGGCAAGCGTGGCTTGTGATCCTCCCCTCTGTCTTGGTTACATTTCTCTGGTTGCTGAGACAAAATACCTGAAGTCCAAAATTAGAGAAGAAAAGGTTTATTCAGCTTACAGTTTGTGGAAGTTTCAGTCCGTACTTGGTTGGCTGCAAGGCAGGGTGGCCTGGCAACAGTCAGTAAAAAATGGGGAGAGCAAGCCTCCTCTCCTCCCTTATATTGTCCTCAGGCCACTCCCCAATGCCCCAGGGCGGGTGTAGCCCTTAAAATCTCCTTGGCCTCCTCTTGCACAGGATGAGGATATTTACAAAGTAAGGATCCTGGCTCCCTGCTGAGTCCTCAGTTACACTACTGAGCTTCTCTAGGTGACGCAGGGTATCAGCCATTATGTCCGCAGAGGGCCTGGAGCAAGCAGGAGCCAGGCAGCTGATGCTGTGTCTCTTCATCGCTTTGCAGACTTTTCCGAATCCTTCTGAGCTGCATCCCCAGGGCCTCCCATGGTGTTTCCTCTCACCTGCACCTCTGTTGCCTTTAAAGACTACGGTAAATGCCCCTCCTTCCACCCCACTGGTTATCCGTTGTCAGCCCTTGGGACTCTGGGGCTAGAGAACCTTTTCCATCACAGCTTGTTCCTGCCTCCCGGTGGGAGCTGAGGTGCATGCACTTGCTCTGACCCAGACAGGTCTTCAGGAGTTACTTCCCGATGGCTCTGATCATCAGCAAGTCGAGCAGCTCTTCGGCCTGCCAGCTCACCTCTCCCTTGTAAGGCTGCGGGTGGCAGCCGGGCACCAGGCACTCCCAGTTGCAGGGGACCCCTGTCACGCTTCTCCAGTGGCACCGTTACTGAGCAGAAGGCTCTACCCACGTACCTCGTAGTTGAAGCCAGAGCAGGGTCCATGGTCCCCAGAGAGCTTTATTGCTATCCGTAAATGTCAGAGAGTTTCATCCTCAAGGGCCACCTTTTCAGGAAGCCGAGTCAGCGGCAGTTTCCACAGGAGGGAGAGGATCGAAGATAGGCGTGGCTTCTCACAGGTAGAGCTTCACGGCCAAGTGGCCCACTAGTAATTTTCTACATGTACACGGACCAGTCAGAGAGGCAGCCACCGCGAGGCCCTTTTGCTGACCACCCAACTCACAGTATAGAAAGAAAGCAAACTCTACCTATTAGTATGGAGGATGAGGATGAGGTGAGGGGCTGGACGAGCAGGTGCCCTACTCTGGTGTGAGTGCTGGCCCACTGGAAGCAGTGCTCACCAGGCTTCAGGCGAGGGCTGGGCATCCTTCACCCATTACTGTTTAGATCTAGAACAGCTATAGAGAACCCATGGCACACATGCTGCAGGGGTGTTTGTATCATCGCAAGCTTTAAAAGATGTGCCATCATGGACTAGAATGTCCCCCAAAGCCTCCTGTTTGCAGAGGTAGGGATTTAGGAGGATGACTAGATCTTGGAGTAAAACATTCATCCATTGATGGATCTGTGCCTGGTTGTGTGTTAGGAGCTGGGGGCTGGTAGGGAGAGGTGGAGCATGCCGGGAGCGTGACCCGGAAGTGTGTATCCCCCTTCTGGGATCCCTGCTTCTCCAGCATCCTGGGCCCCTGGGTGTGAGCAGCTTCCTCCCGCCAGCCCCTTCCTGCCTTGGAGCCAAGCATGAGTCCCCTGCAAACGTGAGCCAAAATGAACCTGCCCCCTTTAAACTGTGGATAAGAGATGTCTTGTTCCAGCAGTGAGAAAGGGACTAAGACGACCCCTGCCTCCTGTCTCCTTTTGTGTGTACCTTTTAGTACTCAGGATGCAGATGAAGGGTTTAGGTTTGTGCACCCATTTCTCAACCAGCACAGCTCTCAGCAGTCGGTGCCGGGCAGCCTGTCTCACGCCCACTTCTGCGTCACCTGTCTGTTGTCTAGTGACCTCACCCGGAACTGTTTTCTGCCGTCCTGTCATGGATGGGTGCTGACGCTTGGTGTGTGGCTGACATACACAGAATCGGGCTGTGCCATCCAGCACCTGCCTGCAGTTGAGGCTTTTGATCCCTTAGCTCTGATTCTCGGAAGAAGCCTCCCAGTAGATGTGACCACTCACTCTCACTGGCGGGAAAAACTGGAGCTGCCGAAGAGGAAGCCGCTGTCTGTGTCACATCAGGCGGAAGGGAGGAGCAGGGATGTGCACTCTGGCCTTTTTGAACCCCAAACCAGTGCTTATCCCCAAGCTCTTCCTGGTGGCATCTTGTTACACACACACACACACATACACACACACACACACACCATTGACTGGGCCCTGAGTCACGGGACCATATTCACCTTGGAAATTTGTTTTTGAACAATTTTCCAATTATTTCTTCTTGCTAAGACTTTAAATCTGCTCTGGTTTTCTAGTGGTGCCATACAAAGGCATAAGCCTAGTGGCTTAGATCAACAGAAACTTCTTTTTTAAAAAAATTATTTATTTTATTTTGTTTTAAAGAGAATAAAGCCAAACAAAGCAAAACAGAATAAGGCCAATCAAGGCACAACAGTAAAACTGATACAGGCCTTGAAAACAAGAAAATAAGAAATCAAGATGGTTACCATGATGCCTTTTGTCAACAGAGCTGCCAGTACCAGCAGACATAATAAAATCAAACAGAACAGAACAGAATCAAACCAAACCAAACAATAAAAGCAACACAGAACTTCAAAACTAGATCATAGAAAATTAACAATGGCCATCATAATGCCCTTGTCGTCTTCAAAATAGCTGTCCAGACCACCAGATAGGCATGTAAAATTAACCAAACAATGTGAGAACTAAGTTGCTATTTTAGTGCAGTTGTTATCTTTGTGGAAACTTCAGGTGTGTGACTTTTAATTTCTACTGTGTCTGTGTCTCCTGAACTGGTTCTGTGTGGGTTGAGCTCTGGGATTGTAGTTCACGCTTTCGTCTTGACATTTTCCTGTGTTCCTCCACATCGGCCCATTGCTGCATCCCGGGTGCTTCCTGGACGGGCTGCCAGTCCCTTGGTGCGTCCTGAGTACCTGTCCAGGGTTCTGGGAGTAGTGGAGAGGCACAGGGTGGTGGTTCACCAATGCTCCTCCGATGGCTGTGGGGGCCGCGGGGTGTGGCTCCTTCTCCAGGCCAGCGCTGGCTTGCTGATCGGTCTCTCTGGGCCCCTAGTGCACAGCCTTGGTTTGTGGCTTCTTCCTATTAATCCCATTTGGTCACATATTTGGTTGAGCTCTGCTGTTTCTCTGCTGCCTCTGTCTGGTTGATCTGTCCCTCTGTGACAGTGGGGTGTTGAGGTCTCCCGTTACACCTGTGTTACTGCTTGCTTGATTTTCCCTGTCTGCCCCTGACTGTCTATACAGTTGGGTGCTCCTGTGTTAGGTGCATATGTATCTATGATTGTTATGGCACTGGTGTGTCTGCAGCCTTCTCATTGGCCCCAGTCAATCTTGTGTTATTCCTCTTTGCTTCATCTTGTAGCTGTTGAATTGATTTCTCTTGCTGTTTTTGAGATATCTTTCTTTGCATGATCACTAGCTGCAATTCTGTCCTCAATCTGAAATTCCATTCTTTCCTTCAATGTGTTGCATATACTTGCAGTGGAGGTTTTAATCTGGATTTCTGCTTGGATCTGTTTCGTGGGTTCCATTTCTCTCCTCTGTTGGGCATTTTTTGTTTCCGTCTTTTCTAATCTCTATTCTTTTATCTGTGTATTCTCCATTATCTTTGTTTTTAGCAGCATTTCTTTTGGTACTGGAGAGATCATTTTCTGTGTAGCCTTTGCCCCTTGTTTTTTCTCTTCTGCTGTTAGCATTTCAGAAAGTCGCCGTGACTGTCTTCTAGGCCCGTGCTGTGGGCTGGGGCTGGGGCCGCACCCACCTCTGCGTCTTGCCCTTCTCTACCTCGCTTTTTCTTGTATTTTGTCTTGTATGTTGGCACCCGCCAACCTCCCATGATATATAGCTCTTCACTAGCATTGAGGCCTCTCTCCTGAGAGATGTCTGCTCCTCAGGGAGGTCCTCCAGGTGTACTTGGTTCTTTATAGCTACCCCAAGAACCTACCTTTTGGTGCTTACAGTTCTGCCATGATTTCCGTGTTGCATCCCAGAGATGTGCTGGGTGCAGAGCCCATCTTGGCCTCTGGATGTCCGGGCTGGGACCCGTCTTCCGGCGGTGGAGTTCTCCAGAGCCCAACTGGTGTCTCCTCACTGTGCTTCAGATGCTTCCCCATGATCGTCTCGCTGATTACATCGCCCTCCAAGGTGTGTGTGCGTCTGTGTACCATGCTGGTGTCCTGGGTCCTGGGGTTTCCGTCGGTCTTAACCTCTTCCAGCCACCCCGCCATCGGGGATGTAGGAGGGGCGCAGAGTGTGAACTCACTGTCTGCCAGTTGGCCCCACTGTCCGTGTCCCGGATGGACCAACACAAACTTGTGATACTAATGCTTGGCCAGTGAGAAGGCCATCTCAGACTCTCAGGGTAAAATCCAGGCATTGGCAGCTCCCCTGGGCTGTGGCCAGGCCTGTTTCTTACCTTTCTTAGCCTCTGTAGGCTGCTTGCTCTCCTTGGCTCACAGCCCCTTCCAACATCTTCAAAGCTACCAAGGTCACATCTTTCCCTGGCTGCTGCTTTCTCCATTTCTAAGAACTCATGTGACGAGGGTGGACTCACCCTGATCAGCCAGAATACTGTTCTATTTCAAGTGCACATTTAAGCACCTCAACAAAATTTCCTTTGCTGGCTAAGGAAAGGAGAGGTAAGGTACCCACAGATCCCCAAGGATTGGGACCTGGACTCCCTGAGGCCATTCTCCTGCTGTCCACAATAACTGAACTCTTCATATAGTGAATGTGAAAGAAATTATTCTGTGGACATTAGAATTTTGACCAAATCCCTTGTTTTCTCCTTCAATCTGTGCTATTCACAGAATGCAGAGATACAAAGATGGGTAATTGGTTTGATTTTTCCTTTCTTTTTAAAAATCAATTTGTAGTGCTATTTTACTAAATGATTTGGTTTTCCCCTAGGTTTGAAGCTTCATATAAATTCATTGCTGCCTGTTTCAGTTCAGCATTAAGCATCTGATTCATGTGGTGTTACAGAAAAAAATATTTACAATAATGTTTCTGTTTTCTTTTAATACAGATTTGGATTTAAAACCACCGCTAGAATCAATTGGAAGCAATTTTTAACATCATATTATGAGCTTCAGGGCTTGGAAGCTAGCAATACCGTTCCCCCCCTAAAGAGAGATAGGTATGTATAAATCCAGCTAAATTCCAGGTGTACAAATCATCTTATGTAGAAGGTTCGAGAATACCTGAGTTACTTTTTCATCATTTATTGCGTGACCAATTAAGCTCCCATCCAACAGTCAACTTTTCCATGATGGTTCACAGCTCATAAATATTTTTCATATTTAAATCTGCCTTAAAGTCTGAGTTTGGGACGGTTATTGTCCCATTTTCTAGGTGCGGAAAATAAGACGTAAGGGATCTTAACTGGGTCAGGCGCTGTGCGCCAGGCGAGGTCCCCCCATACCCACCCTGGCTGCTTACGCTGCCCCCCTCTTTTGAGCACAAAGTATCACATACTGGCCTCATTACCTGGAAAGGAGCAGTAATATGAGCCCCCGTTGGTGGTCACTGTTGGGGGGTTCCGGGGGACGCTGGCCTGGGGCATCACTTCTAATGCCTGTTATAATTTGCAATTGCAATTTCATGGAAGTTGAGATGGGGCCCCAAGAATATTCTTAAAACTACTTAATAACCTGGCACTTCAGAATTTAGACTTCAGCTCTAAGAAGTCTTTTTGTTTGTATTGATGTGTACCCCATGGATTGTCCTACGTAGATCCTAAAGAAACGCATAAATCGGCTTTGTAATCTCAGCATGTGAGGCAAAATGCACCCCAGAGTGAACTCCCCCGGGGCCCCTCCCTGTCAGGATTTATGAGTCTTTAGTGACCGTGCTCCCTCCTCGCTACGAGTTCCTATTTTAAAGGAAGTTACTGAGCTGCTGTATAATTTTCTGGTCTGATCACACCGGTCAGAATTTTAGAAGTTTCATTTACTGTAAAACACTGGGTTCCCAATCAGAGGCAGCCTTGCCTCTTAGGTGACAGTTGGCAGTGTCACAAGATGGACCAGATTGTCACAACCGGGCGTGGAGACACCTTCTGCTATCTAGTGTCCTGCTGTGAGTGTCCCACAACACCCAACGGCAGGCCTTCGTGTCGGGGCTCCTCTCCGGGAGGCCTCGTCACACCAGCGCGGGTGATGGTTTGGAGAAGCAGGTTCCAGGGATGGACTCCGCGTGTATCTGAAAGTGGCCCAAAGTGTGGGTTGCACGCTTTGCACAACGGGAAGAAGCCAGGGTGGCTGTCCAGATGCAGCCAAACCCCCAAACAAACACGGGGACAGTGCCAGGGGAAACCCACCCACCATCCCTGTCACCTAGCAGGAAAGGTGCAGGGGTCTAGTGGAACATTTGTGGTGACCCAGGCAGCTCTTGAGGTCCCTGGAGTGAAGGACCAGAGAGGACGAGAAAGAAGAGACAAAGCGGGGGGCAGGTGGAGCCCTGACTCTCCTGAGGGCAGGAAAGGAGCTGCCCCCCACTACAGGGTGCTTATTTATACCTTTAGCAACTTAGAGTCACGTGATGCCCTGTTGTCCTAGCAACCAGTTGTTCAGATGGCCTTAGGGCTGGTGTTCTCTGGGCTGAAGCAGCGTCCTCACGCAGCCGCCCGGCCTCTGTGTTCTGGGATGGTTCTGCCTCAGCCTTGCACGTGTAGGCAACTGCCAGCTTCAAGGGCTCCCAGCAAGCGTTAAGGAAAAGGAGGGCAGCAGATTCATCCAAAGTTGCTTTTGACCTCCATCCAGGGTGGGTGCACGTGGTCTCCAAGAGTGCGCGTGTGGGCAGTGCAGCCTGAGCTCGACCAGGCCGGTCGGTGGGCGGGGGCGCAGCTGACTGGCACCTGTGAGAACTGCATCCTATTGGATGCCACACCCGCCAAGGGACCAGTGCCCTGTGCCGTCAGCAAGGCGGCTCCCAGAGTCGGTGCCATTGCAGCTGTGCGGCGCCTGCAAGCGTGTAATCTCACGCCCGTGTTTCTCCCCGTTCTTTGGTAGCACCCACTCCCGAAGCCGATCTCGGAGGGAGAATGCCGTCACAAAGCTGCTCAGACGCGCCGAGGCCAGCTCCGAGCCCCTGAGGAAAGCCTTGCTGATGAGCAGCTCCACCGTAAGCCTTGGGTCCCTTCTCGGTCGGGAAACACTGCCACCCTGCATTCGCTCACTTAGCCATCCAGCGAACGTTTTCTGAGCTCCTCTTGCAGGCCGAGAATTGTTGAGGGCTCGGGGTTGCCAGGCCTGACCTCCAAGGTTGTGTCTAATTGAGAGGAAGAGAGCGCATAGAATCAATCGTAGGACAGTAAGGGAACTGCCTTCGGCAGTGACATCCGCACACCGCAGGACAGAGTGGAACGGTATTCCGCACTGGCTGTTAACTAACAAAGAACATTTCCTTGGCTCCAGAACAGCCTGTCTAGTCTTTAATCGTATGATACAAGATTGATTCAGGAGTTTGCAACTGGCTTCTCTGGCTTCCAACCCTGGTTTGATTAGAAGCAGCAGTCGGGTACTCCTGATACACAGGGACAGCTCCCAGGGTCATTTCCTGAGTGTGTTCTGCAACCCAATCACTCATGAATAACCAGGAGTAGAAATTTCCTATCCTTAGACTCGCGTAGGACTCTGTAGAAAACATGTCCTACAGAAGCCTCGGCATCTGTGAGCGTCGCCTGGGGTGTGCTCTGGGGACAGCCCGCTGCCAGCAGGTGGGCTAAGGACCCGGGCGTGCCCTGCTGTGATTGAAGCTGTCCCCTTTCACCCAGGCAGATCCGCCCCAGGACCCCGCCCCACGCATGCCCTAACTCGCAGGTCCACAGAGGCTGGTACAGTCGTGTGATGGTCACAGGTGCAGAGAAATGCGTCATCACATCATGCCACCGCCCCAGAACATGAGGGAGTGTCCTCCTGTCCTTGCACTGGCCGGGAGGGTGCAGCCGAGACACTCCCAGGCCACGTGGTATTCGCCATTGCGTGTGTGGCCTGCCCTTGACCACACTGGGCGACCAACAACTGTATGTACTGGCTTTTGCCCCACACACACCCCTGCGGTGAAGTGTAATTTATAAATTAGACCCAGTAAAAGGCTAATAATAGTAACATTTATTACTGTTATTAGTAAATAATAGAAAGTAGGGAAGTTACAAAGTCAAACTGTAATAAAGTCGCTGTGAATGCGACTCCCTGCCTGCAGCGTTTTATCCCAGTGTCACACTGGCCGCAGGGGACTAGGTAACTGAGGCCACAGAGAGCAGGGGGACAGAGAGAGGGGCAGTCTGTGGGTGGCGGGACTCGCCCAGTCCTCTGCCAGGTAGATGCTGTCACCTCCTGGCAGAGCAGGGAGGGAGCGGGCCTGAATGTCCAGCTGAGCCCCTGCTGGGCAGCGGCGTCCCCAGCCAGGCAGCAGGCTCCCCCGGGCCCAGTCTGCTGCAGGGAGGAGCTGACCATCGGTGTTGGATGGGCCACCTGGACAAGGGTGAGTGAAAGCTTTGCGGAGTTTCCCAGCACTCGGTGCTATTAATAAAGCGAAGCAGTAATTTAATTAAAAATAGCCTACTTTTCATTTGTGCTAATGGAGGGCTGTGATAATGCGAAGCCTCCAAGCACCGGACTGTGTGAGAGTCATCGTTGCACCGTCCAGCTCGAGTCCAGCACAAAGACACACACACACACACTCTCACAATCATGCTCGCACAGTGTAGGTTAGGAATTGAGTCTCTGACCCACACTGGGCCCTGCACTGGGCACTTAAGCTGTGCATGTAGATGGACAGTGCAAAGCCACTGCGAGCCGTGAGCTCGCCCTCCGGAGCATGGCTGACAGCAGTGACGCCAAGTGCCCTGGAATTGCGCAGTGCCTGCTTTCCCGTGGCGCCCACCCCACACCGCCACATCATTTGCCTCAGTCTCGGGCACTTCAGGGTCCTGGAGAGCGCTGGATAAGAGGGGCAGAAGGGGACCCCCAGGAGGCAGGGCCGGGTCTGCCTGGTGAGAGAGCGCAGCCCTGGGAAACAGGTTCCCTGGCTGCTCGAGGGAGGACCACAGAATGGGCAGAAGAAAGGCCGCTGAGACCGGCCCTGAGCCAGGTGTCCCCGTGCTGTTTGTGCTCTTGCAACCCTGCCACCACCTCGTGATCATTTGCTGGTAGCATGATCTTATTAGTGGAAAACATCCCCACCAAATGGTGAATTAATGTTAGTGTTTTGAAGGTCATCGGCTACTGCAAGGTCATAATGCAAGAACCAATAGTATTTTTGTAAACTTCGCAGTAAACAATGTAAGAATTTTAAAATATCATTGCTTATAACATATTTAAAAAATCAAGTAAGTCTCTATATTGAAGATTACAAAGATTGTTTACAGAAATGATACCAATACTTCACAAACTTTCAGAAAGTATGAGAAAAAGAAACACGTTCCACTTCATCCAGGGTAGCCGACATTACCCCAGTGCAAATTCAGACAGAGGCATCAAAAAAAACAAAAATAACAACAAAACAAACCACAGACCAATATCCTTAATGACTGTAGACTCAAAACGCTCATTGAACTAAACCCAGGGACATAGAACAGAGATTAGGTGCAAAAACACAAGGGATTTATCTCTGGATTGCATGGTTGGTTCAACTCTCTCTAATCAATTAATATAATGCATAATATTTATAGAAAACAAGGAAGTCAGCTCTAGCTGTTTCTATTCAGCAGTGTACTGGAGTTCCAGACAGCCCAGTTAGAAAACAAAAGCAGAAATTAAAGCCATCCAGTTTGTAAAAGAAGAGGCAATACCGTCTTTATTAAAGGACAACGTTAGGCTGGGCTGGTGACGCATGCCTGTAATCCCAGCACTCGGGAGGCTGAGGCAGGAGGATTGTTATGAATTTGGAACCAGCCTGGGCTACACAGTGAGTTCAAGCCCAGCCTGAACTGCAGTGTGACCTTGCCTCAAAAAGACAAAAAATAAATTTAAAAATTAATTAAAATAAAATAAAGAACAACATGATCTTATGCTTAGAAAATACTAAAAAAAAAAAAAAAACAACCCTCCCAATACACACACTCCTAGAACTAATAGAGTTTGCAAAGGTTGCAGGATATGAGACCAGTATACAAAAATCAGATAAATTTCTGTGAACTAGCAGTGAAACAATCAGCAAATGAACTTGAGAAAGCAATTCCTATCACAGCAACATCAACAGAGTATAAAATTCTTAGGAATAAATTCATCAAAAGGAATGCCAAGTGAAAACTATGAAAGTTTTTAAAGAAGTTAATAAAAAAGATATAAATAGAAGACATTCTGTGTTCATGGATTAGAATACTCAGCATTAGTAAGATGGCAGTTCTCACCAAATTAATCTATGTATTCAACGCAAATGCTGTCAAGTGGCTTTTTTTTTTTTGCAACTGAAAAATAATCTTAAAATTCATATGGAAATACAAAGGTCACAGAACACCCAAAATAATCTTAGGAGGAAGAACAAAGTTAGAATACTTAAGCTTTGATTTTGTATTTTAGTATAAGCTGTAGTAATAAGGATTGTATGCTGCTGATAAAAAGGATAAATAAATGGATTAATGAAACAAAATTCAGAATCTAGTAATAACCTTTTACACTTACAATCAGTTCATTTTTAACAAATCTAATGGAGAAAGGAAATGTTTCTTAGAACGGTGCTGAGAAAACTGAATCTTCATATGCTAAAAACTGACTCTTGCCGTGTGACAAGTAGACCTCGGTGTGAGAGCTAAAATGATAAAGTCTTAGAAGAAAAGCGTGCACGTGAATCTCGATGGTTTTGTGATAGGCAGGCGTTTCTTAGATACAACATCAAAAGCAAGAATAATAAAGGAAAAAATCAACATGTTGGACTTCATCAAAATTCAAAATTTGTGCTTCAAAAGATACGATCCAAAAAGAGGAAATAAAAGCAAAAAGACAAGCAGACAGGGAGTCAGTGGGCACAAGTCTTGTCTCTTGTAAAGGACTGGTGTGCCCAGAATTTATAAGACTTCTTAGAACTCAGTAAGAAAATGGCCCGATTTTTAAAGTGAGCAAGAGATTTTAATCCCCAGAAGATATACCAGTAGAGCCAATAAGCACCTGAAGAGATGCTCAACATCATTAGCTGCTAGAGAGAACCCCAGTGAGACACCGCTCTCTCCCATCTGAACGGCTACAGTTTGAAAGACAGACCACAGTAGGGGCTGTCGGGGATGTGGAGGTCCTGGAACTCTGGCACTGCGGATGGGCGTGGAAATGGCAGAGCCACTGTGCAAAACGGTGGAGCAACCTTTTGCAAAGTTAAAGATAAGTAAGCACAGACCTCGCAATTCCTGGCCTAGCTGTCAGCCCAAGGGAGAAACAAGTTACACAGAGATGTTCATAGCAGTGTTACGCATGATTTCCAAGGCTAAACGATCCGAATGTTTATCACTCATGGCTGGATTAGCAAAACATGAGCTATTCACTCAGTGTAAAACCCGTAAGGAGCAAGGGGCACGGAACGCTGATGCGTGCCAGCACCTCAGAAGAACTATGCTAGGTGAAAAAGGCCAGACGCAGGGCACCGCCTGTGTATCACGTAATTGTGCTCCCGTGAAATCTGCAGGGAAAAGGCCATCCCACAGGGACCCGGTGCAAAGCCCCTGCCTTAGGCTAAGGATGGAAGCGGGAGGGCTCACACAGGCACGAGGAGTCTGTAGGGAGTGACAGAAATATCCCGGTGTTAGTGGGGATGGCGACACAGTGCCGTGCAATCACCAAGAATCATTTAGCAGCGGTCAGCGGTTCTGATTTGGACCTTTGAAACTGGATTTCATCCCCAGACCCCAAAGCAAGCATGCATGTGTCCCCTCATTTACTTTATCCCAGAGGACTTTGCCGCTTCCTGTGTTTTTGGCCCCACATAACAGTTGATATTTGCTGCTCTCCCACTTCATAAGCCATTTTTCTGCATTAATATTTATAATACCTCCCTGGGAGGCAGGGCTCTTTTATCTTTCCTGTCTTCCCAGTAAACGAGGGCCTGCAAATTTTCATATTTAATTTACTTACTGACAATTTTTTATCCTGGGGGGAAGAGATCTGTTTGGGCATTTTGCTGTAATGTGTGGTCTCCACGCGGCATGGCTGCAGTGTTTCAGGCTAAGTAATTGTCCGTTTATGTAATGGATGAGGTTGGCAGTCCTGAAAACAAGCAGAGCTGATTGACATCCTGAGCACGCTGGCCGGTTGCGATGGCCTGCCGGGAAGTTCGAGCCGCCCAGCTGGGGCTGGGGAAGGAGGACGCTGGGCTCTAACACCTGGGGAAGCGCCAGCCTCTGCCTCAGACCTGGCTTTGCTCCTTGGGTGCCACCTTCTGCCAGTCCTGATGGGGCATCACAGGAAGTGTGCCTGGGGTACACGCCCCGCTCTGGACACACATGTTATGCGATGGTCATCAATCATGACACTCCCATTTCAAATCATAGTCCTGTGCTAAAAGACCTGGTCCTTCCACACCCTTTAAAACGTCCCTTGTTTACCCTCTCCTTCTCAGAAACCCGGCGGACGGATGACAGGGGACGAACTGAGACAGATCCTAAGTGCCACGCTGGTGAAAGTCAGTGACTCAGAATTCAGAGAGCTCATGAGGACGCTGGACCCCGAGGCCACCGGAGTGGTCACAGCCGGCTCCTTTCTTGACCTGCTGGAAGCCAGCCCCAAGGTAAGCCGAGGCCTCCTCTTCACGGCAGGCGCCTGAGGATGCTCAGTCCAGTAAAAGACGCAAGGGAGGCGGGGCTGAGCTGACATTAACGGCTCCACGTTGTCCCCTGACTTAGCTTTCCTTTTAGCAAGAGTTAAGTGATTGAGTTATTTGATTCTGAGCCTTATGGGAGGACTATACCTGACATTTCTGAACACGCACCCTAAGCGGCAGCCCTTGGTGGACAGGACGCCGCAGCACCGCCACCGCCCTGTCGTGCCAAGGCGTGTCCGGAGAGATCTGGTGTCCGACGTTGATTCTCCAGCTTGAAAAATAACTGTTCACTGTTCTGTATCAAAACCATATACTAATCACAGCTGATGGCCTCTAGTGACCAAAACTTGATTTTATTGTTCCTTTTGAGGAAAAGCTGACAGTTTTATTATGAGAAATGTGTCTTATGATAATAGCTATTACGTTTAAAATTTTAAAGGATTGCTTAAAAAAGTTACAAATGTTTGGTGATTCTGCGAATAATCGGCAGCCGTGGTCGAATACGTGGGAAATGTGCAAACCGACAAAGTTGAAAATAATGATAAAAACCCCAAATCCCGATGCCCAGAAATCCCCACAATTAACATGCTGACGAATTGTCTGCTGTTCTGTGTGTGTCGCGTTTATTAAGCCAGGATGCAACTCGCGCTGTTATTTCTTAGTAGTGTGTGAGTTGGCGGTACACAGTAAGGACATTGGCCGGGGGCACCGGTGCCTGTGCCCGTGCCGCCTGACCTCACTCGCTCCCACCCTTCCCCCTCCTCCTTCCCCTTCCTTCCCTGCATCTTCCCAGCCCCGCAGCCCACCGCTGGCTTCCTGCCGTCTGTCTTTTGTATTGCCCTTTAAATTATTTACGTTTTGGGTTCTTCATCATAGAGAAAGCACGTGATATCTAACCTATGTGCCTGACATTTCACTTAGCATTGCGGGTTCAGGACGCATCTATTCTACAAACAATTCAAATGTATCCTTCTTGATGGCTGAGTAGTACTTTGTTGTGTAAATATACATTGCTTTTCTGTCTGCATTCGTCTGTCCATAGGCTGTTTCTGTGATTTTGCTGTTGTGAATTACGACCCCATTGCTGTAATCTAATAGCTTAACTCTTCCGGGAAGATACCCAGAAGAGGTGTAATTAGGTAAAAAGGAATTTCTTAGATTTCTGAGGAATTCCATATTGATTTCCACAGTGGCCGTACTAGTACACATCCCCAGCAGCAATGCAGAGGGGTTCCTTGTTCCCCACAACCTCTCCAGCAGTTTATTTTTGAGTCTTTTGTAATAGCCATTCTGATTAGAGTAAGATGGTGTGTTTTTTCTGGTTTGCTTTTCTGTAACAGCCAAAGGTACTGAACCTTTTCTTCATGTATTTATTTGGACTTGTTTTGAGAGGTGTCTGTTCATTTCAGTCGCCCAGTTTTGATCGGATCTCCTATGTGGAGGAGTCTAATTTTTTTTTAGTTGAGTTCCTTATATATTCTAGTTATCAGCTGTTTGTCTGAGGAGTAGCCGGAAAGAATTTCCATTCTGTGGGTTGTCTCCTCACCCTGTTGGTCATTTCATTTGCACTGCGGAAGCTTTTTAATTTGGTGTGGCCCCATGTGTTGACTTGGTGTGCCTTCTTATCCAACCTGGGCTCTGTCCAGGAAGTCCTTTCCTAGCCCTGTGCCCTCACGAGCTTTACCAAGCTTGTCTCCCAGCAGGCTCAGCGGTTCTGCGTTCCGGTCTAGGCCTGTGGTCCATTTGGGTTTGGTTTTAGTGCAGGCCAGGGGTCTGCATCAGGTCTGCCCCTCCTGCCTGGGGACAGCCAGTTCCCAGCACCGGCTGTTGGGGGCGCTGTCCCTTCGCCAGCACTTGTGATTGGCCCTCAGTGCTGCGTTTCCTGCCCGCCCCTGTGCTGAACGTGTTAGTGTGAGAGTCTTCTGCTGGAGGTTTTTGAATCTTCTACATAAGGGATCGTGACATCTGCAAATTAGGGTAGGTTGGCTGCTTTCTTTCCCATTCAAACCCTTTTGTTTCTTTCTCTTGCCTGGTTACCCTGCCTAAAATTTCGCGTCCTTCACTGAGAAGTGCTGGGAGCAGAAGCCCTTGCCTTTCTCCTGCTGTGGGCGGGGACGCTGCCCGCTTCTCCTCCTTTGGCAGGATGCCGCAGTGGGTTTGTCAGCAATGGCTTTTATCTCTTTAAGGTAAGATCCTTCTGTCTATTTTTGTCAAGCTTTTTTTAAAATTATGAATGGATGTGAATATTGTAAACGCTTTTTTCTGTGTCTGTTGGTATGGTCCTGCGATTCCTCTTTACTTCTGCTTGTGTGGTGCATCGTGTCTATCGATTTACAAATGCTGATTTACACATGATAAAGCCAACTTGGGCCCGATGCAGGTCTTTTTAATGATTTGTTGCCTTCTCTTTGCAAGTGTCTTGCTGAGGATTTTTGCAGCTATGCTCATTAGAGAAATTGACCTGTAGTTTTCTTTTCCAGTCGAGCCCTTAGTACCTGGGTAATAATGCTATATGTCGTTATTGTTAAACATGAAATGTCTCAGGGCCTGTCTCTTAGGAAAGCGGATGGGAAAGGCTGGCAGGGGCCAAAGGTAAGATGGTGGCAGTGTTTGTGCTGCACGGGCAGGTTAGACGGGGCCTCTGTCACCAGGCATCATGTGAGTGTGTGTGTGTGTGTCAGCTTTCTGTTGCTGTGACAAAACACCTGAGAGTGACAAAAGAGAAAAGGTTTCTGTTGGCTCAGGATTGGTCTGTGGTCATGTGACTCTTGTCCCTGGGCCAATGGGGAGACCAGGCAGCATGATGGGGAGAACATGGCGCCAGAGAGTGGATCCTCTCCTGGCAGACAGAGGTGGGGAGGGGTTGGAGGAGATGGAGCCCTTAAGTCATCCCCCATGACCCCCTGCCTTCAGTGAGGCCCCCTCTCAATAATACTCTCAAAGCCCAACCTCGTTCTGAACCTACCTGTCGATGCAGGAAGAGCCCTCGTGGTCCAGTCAGCTCCCCGAGGCCCACCCAGAGTCACCTTTAACACAGCAAGGCTTTAAGGAACATTCTGGATAATGACCACAACAATACACAGGCCGGGAAGGACACCTCGACTCAGTTACTGCTGGCACTTCTGTGCGAGGTGACATCAAGCCAGGGCACAGAGGCCACTGCTGGGAGAGAGCTCGGGTGCCCATGTTCAAAGCACAGCGCCCCCACCCGGGGCAAAACGTTTACGTCCCCGAGACTCGGGTCTCTGTCTGGGAGACAGGCTTGACAGCACACCCGCCTTGTCAGTTGCTATGGCGATTTGGCAAGATCGCACACACTCGAAATGCTGAGGATCTAGTAAACATTTAGTGAGTTCAGGCACCGTTTTAATATTACGGTTTCCTGAGCGTGCCCACCTCAGTGTGCACAGCACATACTGGGCACACACGGGACGTCTCTGGCCAAGTCCTGGCTACGGACTCCTAGAGCCCGGGCACTGGCCACGCCTTGAAGCGCCAGTCCTGCCTCTGCACGGGCAGAGCCTTCCTGTCTTCACTGCCCACTGCGCCACAGGGCCTGGCTCTCGGGTCATGGGCCAAGTGAATGAATGAGAAAAATCAGAACGCACGTGGGTGCAGACAGGAGAAGAGAAAAATCACTGATTCTAGCATCCAAACCGTGAGGCCCGCTGTGCCACTGTGCCGTGTCCTCCAAACCTGAGTGTGTGTCCACACACACACTCACACACACTCTTTTTTTTTAAACCCCAGCTTATTGAGGTGCAATTGATATTTTAAAAGCTGTGCCTACTTCATGTTTACCCTTCGATGAGCTGAGACACGCGCTCTCGCTTATTATTTTTATGTAAGAAGGGGGTGCTGTCACTGGTGCCTCTTTTGTCTCCGTTGTCATCCTTACTATATTGTGAGCATCTCACGGAAATTCTGCTACACAAGTTTAAAAGGTAACAAGTATCCCCCGCCATTGTAATTATGGGGCTTGCTTTTTGTAAATTTTGCCACAGTCAGTATCTTAATATCCGCTCGTGTGTATCGCTTCAGGACTAATGTTTTAGTATAAAATTCCAGAAGTTACTGAGAGGTTCCTGTGTGGGAATGTGTGTTTTGTTACTTTATCTTGTAAAGAGGAGCGTAGATGTGTAAGGTGCTTGCACGTCTGCATACACCCGAGGCTGGGCGCACCCCCCCGCCCCGAGAGCCCCCGAATTCCTCCACCCTGCTGTCAGGGCGTAGGAGTCACGTGCAAGTCCAGCTGCCTCCGAAGCTCCCGCACTTTCCAGAGGGCTTCATATTTACATCCTTTCTCTTTCCCACTTAGACGAGGAAAACGTCTCCCTGTACAGGCGCTAAGACGCCGCTTCCCTTGGCATGGGTTTCTGTAAGTAGCGCTTGGCTTTCTCTTTGTGCCGCCCTCCTACGCCCCCAGAGTGCCAGCACGCCGGGCACCCGCGTGCAGCCCAGTGACTGTGTGTTTCTGCGTTAGGTGGAAGCAATGGTTCACGACGCGATTGCTAAGAATCTGCAGGCTTTCTGTAACATGCTGCAGTCCTACGACCTCAGGGACACGGGGCTCATGGCGCAGAGTAACTTCAAGGCCGTCATGCGCGTATTCTGCCCATTTTTAACGCACGAGCACTTGAAAAAGTAAGTTCTCGGCTCCCCAGAGTCATTCCCTTAGTGTTTCTCACCAATAATACCCTTAGTAATCCTAAACATTCTTTTCTGTGTATTTTCCCAGTCCTAGTAGATAATATTGATAAATTGAACAAAATGTGGAAAAAGAAATCAGCCCTAGGGCTAGTGGGTAGCTCAGAGGTTGCAATCCACAGCTCTGAAAAAGGAAGAAAGACGGGAAGGAAAGAGGGAGGAAAGAGGGAGGGAAGGGAAGAGAGGAAGAAATCCTGCCGTTAGTGGTTTCCTACATTTACGCGAAATATTCATGTAGGTTAAAATGCTAATATAAGCACTTATGTGATTCCATAAAATTCATTTTTTAAATATTATGTCTTTATTTAAGTATAGTGGCTGGGTACATAGCTCAGTGGCATCAGTGCCTGGCTGGTCAGCCCCACGTCCTGAGTTCAATTCCTAGTACCAAAAAAAATATTTGGTATTTGAGTATAGTTAACAAAGCTGCACATTTTATAATGTAACTGGGTAAAATTCCGCCTGTGTCCACATCCACAAGACTGTCACAAGAAACCAAGATGTCACATGTTTTCACTACCCACTAAGAGCCTCCTCATGTCCCTTTGAAATTCACTGCTTCTTCACATCCAGAAGCCAACACCAACCAGCTGTCATGGTAGATTTTTCACATTTCTTAGGAAATGTGACAAGACATTCTCTTTTTTGTGTGACCGTGTTGGCTAAGTGTAATGATAGTGGGTTTCAGGCATGTTGTCAAATATTTCAGCAGTTTGTCCCTTTTCGTTGCCAAGTAGTACTCCACAGCATGGTTCACTAACTTGTGTGCACATCCTCTGTTGCTAGACATCTGGTTTGTTTCCAGCTTGGGGCTATTACAAATAAAGCTGTACATACTGTGCAGCTCCCTGTGTAGACACATTTTGATTTCTCTTGGGTAAGTGCCCAGGAGCAGAATGACTGGGTCCTCTGGTAGCTGGGCAGTCAGCTGCCAAGCTGGTTTCCAAGGTGGTTGTCCTGTTTTACATTCCCGCAGGCCTGGGCGAGGGCGGCACTTCCTCACCTGTCCACCGATGCTTGATGCTTGGCAGACGGAGTCAGGACTTTTAATCCCAGCCCATTCTAATGGGCGTGCTCTAATTATTTTTCAAATTCAGACTCTGCTATAAGTTTCAAGATCCGACCTCAGAAAAGATCCTTTACAAGAAGCTTTTGGCCTGCATTCGAGTCAGCGGCTCCCCCACGGTCTCTCCAAAGGATCAGCCATGCGGACATTTTCAAAAAGAAGAGGGACAGTTCTCCGGGAGGTAAAATAAAATGCAAGGGAAGCCACCTTCAGACCACAGTGCTTGGGCGACAAGGCAGTTAGTAAATCTTGGTTGGTGAGGTACTTGGGAAGTTCGTTGTTTGGATAGATGGCTCGCTCTGGGTACCCGTGACTACAGCAAAGCAGGGTTTTAGAAATGGTGAATCTGCGTGTGAATGTTTACAAGTGTGAGCACTGGCCTTTCCTTTGGGTCACTCATACACGTGGAGGCAGGACTGGGTTACACACCCACAGCTCGTCTCGCGGAGCTGCCCACAGCCGCTGCCCCGTACCTTGCACGCACTTCTCTTCCTTTCCAGAATCCTCGATTCCTGACCACCACGCAGTGTTTATTGCAAATCACCCCAGCAAGCCAGCCAGCATTTCCTAATAAGGATAACAGAATCATTAAAGCAGTCATCAAACTGAATCATAACAATAAAGCACAACTAGCGAATCCATTAAAAAAGCCGGACCCATGATTATTCTAGAGCTTCCTTTTTAAAAAATGCAGAAGTCATGTAATGAAAAGCTATTACGTTAACCTGCTCGTTCACGGCTTATCATAAATCCGTGGGAAAGGCAAAACCCCACGGACTTCACTGGGTTGTACACCTTTTAAAAAGTTAAGTGTGGAGCAGCGGAAATACCTTAATGATATGCTAATGAAATTTGAGTGTCTGGCTTTCCAGCAGTAGCTGCTTTATAAGCGAGCAGGAAGGTGGTATTTCAAGGAAAAGGTTAACTGTTCTGCAATTGGATACGTCTGCTTCCTGAGGCCCGTGGAAGAAGTAACGGCAATTAAGCGTTCCATAAAACCATGTAGAGTTTGGTCGAGGCCTCCTAAAAGTCAGGAGAGAAGGGAAGCTTGGAAACCCTTTCCCTACCGCTGCCGGTGTCTTCTATTCCCCGCCAGGGGGCCTATCATCTTCTATTGGGCTAATTAAAGAAATAATAAGGAAATAATTATCTTACATACACACACAATGAAATTACATTTTATAAGCCAAGTTGTTTTCACCCATAAACTCAGAATAACTGTGGCTTCCCTTCCTTTTCTAGAGATGTTTGATGACTTCCTTCCTTGAATCACCACCGAATGGCCCACTTCCTTAATGTGAAGCTTTGTCCTGGGCCCTAACTTTAAATTTTCATAAATCCACCTCTCCCCTGCCCGCCCCTGAGTGCCCCAGCTTCCGGCCACTCCCTCCAGCCCCAGCACCCTGGAACCCCAGCACCCGGGACCCCAGTACCCTGGGACCCCAGCACCCGGGACCCCAGCACCCGGGACCCCAGCACCCTGGGACCCCAGCACCCGGGACCCCAGCACCCGGGACCCCAGCACCCTGGGACCCCAGCACCCTGGGACCCCAGCACCCGGGACCCCAGCACCCGGGACCCCAGCACCCTGGGACCCCAGCACCCTGGGACCCCAGCACCCGGGACCCCAGCACCCTGGGACCCCAGCACCCGGGACCCCAGCACCCGGGACCCCAGCACCCGGGACCCCAGCACCCGGGACCCCAGCACCCGGGACCCCAGCACCCTGGGACCCCAGCACCCGGAACCCCAGCACCCGGGACCCCAGCACCCGGGACCCCAGCACCCGGGACCCCAGCACCCGGGACCCCAGCACCCTGGGACCCTAGCACCCGGGACCCCAGCACCCTGGGACCCCAGCACCCGGGACCCCAGCACCCTGGGACCCCAGAACCCGGGACCCCAGCACCCGGGACCCCAGCACCCGGGACCCCAGCACCCGGGATCCCAGCACCCTGGGACCCCAGCACCCGGGACCCCAGCACCCTGGGACCCCAGCACCCGGGACCCCAGCACCCTGGGACCCCAGCACCCGGGACCCGAGCACCCTGGGACCCCAGCACCCGGGATCCCAGCACCCGGAACCTCAGGAGTCTTAGCGCGGTGGTGATGAGAGCGCCCCCTTCAGGCCCAGCAGGAAGCCGGGCTGGGAAACCTCGTGAGGCCCGCCCAACAGGGGCCAGTGAGTCTGTGTGTCAGTCCACGATGCCAGCTCTTAAGCGCTTGCTTGTGATTTCAGAACCAAGCCCACCAGGGACAGGACCCCCACAATCAAGAACATGACCCGAGATGAAGCCATTGAAAACCTCAAAAGCCGCATCAAGCGGCAGGACCCAGTGTTCAGGAAGCGATTTCTGGAGGTCAGCGGGGGCCTGCTTGGGAAGATCGGCCTGCGGGACTTCAAGAAGGTAGGAACCGGTGCTGGGCGCGGCTTCCTCTGCAGGAGAGGACTCGAGGTTGTCCTAGGACAGTGCACATCCACTTCTAGGCCTCTTTCAATAGATGGAAAGATGCTTTTGGCCAAAAGCTGCCATTGGCAAGTTTCTCCTGCAAAGCAGGAGGCCAGTTGCGGACACTCCACCTCTAGAGAGAAAGCAGCCCACTCCTCGGCCCTGCACTGGTGCCTGGGGCCAGGGCAGAGTGGGGGACACAGCTCAGAGCTGCTCGGACCATCTACCTGCCAGGGAACCCTTCCCACGGTGTGAGATCACAGAGCTGGGGTTTGGTCCTCTAGAAAGTTGAAAAACAAAAAGCCAACCTGGCGGTGAAAGGCAGGGTGCGCTGGGTGCTAAGCTGTGCACACTGACCAGGCTGGCCAGCTGGAGCCAGGGAGGGCTCCCTGCAGGGCTCCGAGGCCCAGACTTCTCAGGGATTCATTCAAGGATCGCTGAGAGTTCCAGCCACCGTCCCCTAGCTATTTGGCGCTGGCTGTTCCTAAGAACGCGTTCTGGCTGCAGTGTCACAGTGCCCACGTGGAGAAGTGTCAGTGGTGATGCGAGGGCTCCCGTGAAGAGCCCTCACTCGAGGGGACCCTGTTTCTCTGATGCCCGTCCTGTGCCAGGCACAGTACCCAGCCTGTGTGTCCTGCTCCTCAGCCTGGTGGTGGGGCATCCTCATTCTGGGGTGCAGCACACAGGTGGGGGGCCGTAGAAAGAATGCAGACCCCTCTGTCCACCCCCAACACAGCAAAGCAGAGGGATGGTGACGAGGAGGATGAGCAGAAGCGGCAGAGCCACACAATGTTGGAAATAAGGGGTGTGGAGGGGCGGGAGGCTGTGAAGCGCTGAGCTTCCCTGGGTGGCAATCGGGCGGCTGCCGACCCCTCCCTGGTGACTGGTGAAGGGCACCCAGGCCCTACCTGGCTTCTCCTGGCACAGGGCAGTGCCCGTGTCCAGGGCAGGAGGGACTGCTGAACGGTGCCAGCTGACCCCTGCTCTGGGGCCGGCCCGGGGCCCTGTTCCTGCTGGGCTCTGTCTCCCCAGTGCTCCAGGAGTGTGGGGACGCCTCCCACAGAGCAGCCCCAGTCCAGAAGGGGAAGCCAGGTTGCAGCGAGCCTCTGGGTTTTTGCAGGGCTCTGCCCTGTGACCAGCGCGAGCTTTGCTGGTGCGACCTCTGCAAACCAACCTGACTGCTCCATCCAGCATCACTCCCAGAATCTTTGGGGAGGCGGGGTGGAGGTGGGGGAGCAGCTGAGCTCACCCTGGAAATTCCCACCCCCTTGGACTTGGAGTACCTTGGGTCCCAACTGCTTCCCTGGCTCTCTGAAGCGTTTCCGGTTACTCCTGTCAGCGGGGTTTACTGGCCCTCAAATACTAGATCCACCCCGGAGCTGAGGTCTGTCACTGTGTTAGGGTTATTCGGCTTTTCAGGAGAACAGCTTTATTGGTATCATTATTCTCCTTATCATGTATTTGCTTTATATTTCACGTGTTTCTGTCAGTATATTGTTTTCTTTCTTCTACTTGATGTGAGTTTTACTTGCTTTTTCTAATTTCCCAGGTTACATTTTAGATCACTGATTTTCAGCCTCTATTTCTCTGATGTACCAATTTATATCTGTATCTTTCCCTGTAAGTATAGAATCAGCCACCTTATACAATTATTGGCAAATCTTCATTGTCACTTAGTCCCAAATACATTCTCATTTCCCTTGTGATTTTGTTCTTTTTTAAAAAATGGTTTATCTTTAAAAGGGCATCTCACCAGGTGGAGTGTGCGTGACTGTAACCCCAGCACTCGGGAGGCTGAGGCAGGAGGATCATTGTGAGTTTGAGATCAGCCTGGGCTACAAAGTGAGCTCCAGGCCAGCCTGAACTGCATAGCGAGACCCTGTCTCAAAAAGACAAAAAGAAAGTGTGGTTTGCAGCTTTCTAGTTTACCTTTGATTACTGACTTTGCAGTTGGTTTTATTGTGATTAGGTGACTTTTTAGCAGTGCGTCTAGCACAGCGCGATAGGTTCCATCCTGACAGTTCACATACGCACAGAACGCACCTTGCTCGTGTCCACCCTGCTACACCCCATCTCTGATGGCCCCGATTTCCACCTCTTTCCCCCTGTATTCCACATACAGGAGAGCATGTGAAACCTTGAAATACGGCCTGGCACGTGAGGCGGGGACCTCACCGTCTGTCTAGCTTTGTGCCTCCCGGCCCCGTAGGCAGTGGCAGGCAGTGCTCGGTTAACAATGATCAGTCCAAGCTCCAGCACGCTTCCCACGCCTTCCCCCGTCCTCCTGTTGATTACACTTACGTCTTTTGCCGTTAAAATGTTGTAGTTTTTTTTTTACAACCACGTCCCTCCTCCTGTTTTCCTTTTTGAAACAAATTCTGGATGAATACAGTTTGTTACTCGCCCACCCCCAGCCTCCCCTAGTCTTCAACAAGGAACGGATTTTGTTTTAATACTTTTTTTAAAGACAAGCTTTAGATTCACAGCAGCACTGAGTGGAAACGGCAGGGAATTCCCGCATCTTCTGCCCCGGGGGTGCCACCTGCCCACAATGTCTCTCACGTGGGTTCGTCCGCTGTGACCTGCGAACCACGGCGGCTGCAGTCTCTGCTTGTAGACGGAGTGGTATTTCCAGCTTGAAAGGGACTCACGTTTAGCGGTATTCGCACCCAGCGGAGTGCTACCGCCGTAAAGAAAGTAAACAACCCTTGTAGCCAAATGGGTGCCACTTGAGACCATAATTTTTCCCCAGTACTGGGAACTGAACTCAGGACCTCGTGCTTGCCAGGCAGGCGCTGGTGCCGCTGAGCTAACTCCCCAGCCCCGAGGACAGAGTGAGTGAAATCATCAGACCCGCAAGCTTAGATACTGCACGGCTTCTCTCACACGAGAAACTCAAAGTACTTACACAAATAAAGAGCAAAATAGAAGACAGACAAGCAGGTCAGGGGAGAAGTTCCAATAACTGCTCAAATGACCTGTTCTACTGTTTCAGAAATATCTCATATATATGCTAACTTACTTCATTTCTTCTAGTTTCTCTTAGTTCATTGCAAAGAAGGTTGTGTGCCAGTATCTGTTTGTTTCTTATTTGTAAGGAGCCTTTTTGGTTATGTCTTCTATCTTGAGTAACTTCTTGCAAGATTATGATACACAGTATACTATTGTTATCTTCTTATTTTGTTATGAAATCTTACTGTTTATAAAAACACAGTACTCACATTTAAAGATTTAATGCATATTACCGTATTACATTTCCAAAGACCCTGTCAGAGTCATCCCTGTCAGGAGTGCTCGGGAGTCCCCAAGCTCCGAATGTTTACCACACCTCAGTGTAATAAAACTTTTACTGTGTGCCAGCACACGATCGTCAGAATTATATTCATTATTTTCATTTGCATTTCTGATCCTTGACTTACCTTTTCAACTGGCTTCTTGCAAGAATCTGTGTTGTCTTATTTTTAAACTGTAACTGTGTGCGCCCCATGAACAGGTTTTAGGGTACAGGGCTGGGCTCTTCTGTGTCTCCCTGCTGGGCAGAACCGCTGGCTTTGCCGTTTTCGGGATTCTTACTGCACCGGGTTCGGGACCTGAAAGCTTCCTTCCGTTCTGCTGACTTGTTCACCTGTTTCTGTGCCAGTGCAGTATGGCTTTTAGTTTAGCAAAACGAGTCCTTCCTTGACTCTCTTTCTCTCTTTCCGTCTGTTCTCAGCTCTTCTAGGGCCAGGCTCGTATTCTGCGCATGAAACTTAAACTCCTGTCCAGCCCCCCACCTCCCTGCCGCGGTCCCAGGTTTGCTATAGAAACCATCATTAGACTTGCACTAAGTTTCTTTATTAAAAGCCTGTGTCCTTTTGAACACCGATGTACAGGAACACAGAGCCCAGAGGGGACAAAAACCCCTGGAGCCCCCAAAGTAGGGGCGTCCCTGAGCCTCGGGCCCCAAGGTTCGTCATCACTGCTGCCCTTTAAACCTGACCTGACTGCCAGGACCCCGGGGCACCTCCCTGGGAGGAGCTGGGCCCTGTGTGCTGTGTCCCCAGTGTTCCGAATTTGTCATCAAGATACTGACTTGGTTCTCCGAGGAGCACTGCGACTTCACACCTCGCACCCACCGGCCAGGTCGCCTCTGGTCCAGATGCCAGCGATGCCTGGAGTTCCCTTGGGCTTTGGAGGCCGGCTCTTCTCACAGTTTTAAAGGTCGCTGGGAGGGTCGGCGTCCGTCACTCTTGTGTCATCTGGTGCCATCTAGACATGATTTCCGACTCTTTAGGCTCTGTGGGGACCATGTACTTAAAGAGAAAGCAAAGCAACAAAGTCAAGCCAGCATCAGCATCGTCATCGTGATGCCTGCAACCGCACAGGAAGGAAAATCCAGCGTGGTGAGCTTCGAGGTCACTGCGAGCACACTGCCCCCCTGTCTGGGGTCCGATGCTGGGCACCACGGCGGAAGGAGGGGCGGTTTTGGAAGTGTAGTGCTGTCACATCCCCTGTGGACTGGATGAGACGAACGTGGGGACCCCACAGGTCTGACCTGGGACTGGACTTTCCCACAATCGGGGGAGAACCAGGATTCAAGCCACGGTTTCTGGCCATCAGTGTCAGCGAGAGGAAGCTGCAGACCGAGCTCTGGAAATGGTCCCCAAGCTCGGGCTCTGCCATCTCCCTCTGTGCTCTGTGAATGCAGAGCTCCTGCCACACGGCTGGATCTGAGTGCCTAGCTGGCTTGTTGTCAGTGGCCCGCGCATCCCTGGTGGTAACACCCACCAGAGCCACTCACTGTCTTCATCCAGCCCGCTGCAAATGCTGAGGTTGGACCTGGCGCTCTCCGTGGCTCCTAGGGTTGAGCCTGGAGCTGGTGTCATCCGGTGCGGTCCAACCCATGTGTCCCCTCGCTCTCAGATGCTAGCCCAGTAGCCTAGGGAAGCCACAGCCCTCTTGTGTCACCCGTCAAACCCCCTCTGTTGTGAGGTTCTTCTTCCTACCTGGGTAGTGCCAGGCCCGAGCCCTGTATCGGGGACCTGGCCAAGATCCCCAGCTGCCTGTCTGAGGGGTACAGTGAAGGATAAAATGAGAAACTGGGACAAATTTAGGAATGCAGGATGGGGGGCTGGGTGGTCAGTGCCTCGGGATGGACAGACCCAGATCCTCCAAACTGGCCGCTATGTATGGGGTGTGCACAGAGCAGTGGGTGCATGCAGTGATGGGGGCCCAGCGGGAGGTTCCAGGCTGGCAGAAGACTCAGAGTTCGAGGGCACTGCAGCCAGCGGGTAATCCTGGGGTAACCCAGGGTAGAGATGATCATACGCTAAGAAGGGTCTTCCTCTGGAGCCTGCTATTTCATCTTGGTAGTTTTGCTTTAGTCCTAGTAGGTGGGAGAGGATGGCCCATCCCGAGAGTTCATGGGAAGGATGCTAAATTAACCACTGTGAACCCATGGTCCCCAGTACAGTGGGGCCAGCTCTGCCCTTGGCTCTGTGCTGGAAACACCCTCCCCACAGAGATCCCCACCAGCCAGGTCTCCCCTCTTCTTCTTGGAGATACTCTGTGTCCCTCAGCTTCAGCTCCGCTCTTCACAAAGGGAAACCCACAACTCCTTCCTCACCCAGAACCCAAAACCGCCTCACAGACCAGGCCTGCTCACAGCTGCTCACCTCCTGCTGGTTTCAGAGGTTCCGTCTCGGGGGGGATGAGGGGGTCCGGGTGTTCCCGGGAGCATTCACCTAAAGAGTTGGAGTTTTCTGCCCGAGTACAGAGATCTCTGCCACTTGCACGCTCCTTCCCGCCGTGGCACTCGTGGTCTCCTGTGCCTCCCTCGGTCATCACAGCTGATCTCGGCCCCACCTGCAGCCCTGGTGACACAGCTCTGTGGGCTGGTGGCTGGGGTGGAGGAGCGGCAGGTCCTCCGCTGGAATGGGGAGCCAGCACCTGCAGTTCTACAGAGACAAAGCCCCGTGTGCCTGTTTCATTCGTCTGACTGGAGATGAGTGAAGAAATCGAAACACCATCGCTTACGAACAAGAAACCCAGGACTCTCTGTAGTTGGATCACAAAATGTCTAGAGAATTCCCAGTTGAGGAACTGAAGACCCAGCATCCACACCTGGTGAAGTGACCCAGTCACGGCACGAGCCCTGCCACTCGGCACCGTCCCTCCTCCTGTTCCTTCTGTGTGCGTCACAGGACAGTGTCGTCTTGTCCCCAGGTCCTGACACCGGCCATCCAGGGCCGAGTAAGCTCCTTGAGGTGTGTGCATGGGTGTGGACTCTCGCAGTGGGACTCAGAATCCTTCCTGATGCCACAGCGAGTGTGGTGAGCTGCCTGTGCATGAACGTCCCTGCCTCCCCTCTAGTCAGCGATGGACCTGGTGCTCCTGGGATGCAGAGGTGACCTGTCTGTCCAGTAGTAATTGGGAACCTGTGGTGTGTTCAGCCAGTACGAAGGACTGGTCTGCGTTAGAAGGTGGGGGGTGTGGAAAGTCAGATTCTGTGTGTCCGTGCATGTGTGTGTGCGCGCGTGGCCCAGGCTGGAGAGGACTGGGAAGGCTTTTCTTGGGCCCTGGTACCTATATCTTTTTTTTTTTTTTTTTCTTTTTCCTTTTTTATCGGTACCGGGGATCGAACTCACGACTGCCTGCTTGCAAGGCAGGCACTTACGCCACTGAGCTAAATCCCCAGCCCCGGTACCTACATCTTTAGGGCCTGCCCACCATAATAACCCAGCAAGGGTTCCTGGGAGCCCCCTTCCAGGATGGCCAAAGAAGCCTCCCCTGGACCAGCCCTCCCAGAGACACCACATCTAACGTCAGGCAGTGTTAGAGAACGAGGTAAACAATTACTACAGAAGTCGCCAAACCACCCCCAGATGTGGAAGCCAGCAGGTTCTGGAGGGGAGTCAGCTCTTGATGATGGGTGACACTCTCTAGCTTTTCACCTGAGTGAGGGCAGAGAAAACACCAGCAGCAGAGCAATCGTCTTCCTGGCCTGAAGATCTAGAGGGAGGAGTTCTGGTGCGATGGTTCCCCTTGACTGTCAACTTGATCAGCGTAAAGAGACACCTAGGAGATGGGCTACACACACCCCTGGGCATGCCTGGGCGGATCATGGTGGGGTGACCTCAGAGTCTGTCCGCTCCCTGCCACTCTGCCTCTTCCCCTTCCTGTCTGCCTCACCATTGGAACCCGCCAACTGTGGCCTGAAAGCTCTGACACCACAGGCCAGGCAGACCTCCCGAGTTAGCTTGCAGTTGTCACGTACTTTGTCCCAGTGACAGAAATCTGACCAGTACATCTGGACAGCCCGTGTCACTGGATAGTAAAGGTGTGTGTCTATGGGCGGCTGTGTTGATGAGCAGGCTCTCCAAATGCTGGGTGTAGATTCTTCCCGAATTTTAGACTGGCCCTGAGCCACCCATGCACAGGGAAGATTGCAGATGGTTTACCCGAGGATCAGTCAACACTCTGAAATGGAGCTCAGCCTACATCCCAAAGAGTCCGAAAAGAAGGTTTTCCGGTGTGACTCTAGGCAAGTCTCCTGCCCCCTCAAATCAGCACAAGAACACAGAAAATCTGTACTGTTTGGAGGAACACAGCAGAGTGCACAGTCAGCTCACCGTGGGTGACTTTCACAATGTGGAGGAAACAGTGAGAAATTCCTTAACATCCAGAGAAACAGGAAATGTGACCTTTCTCAGGAGAAAAGTCTCCAAGGTGACCAGGACTGAAATTAACCATCGTTACTGTTTACATCTGGATGCCCCTCAACAGCTATGCACTCATGGGTGGAACTCTAGGGAGGTGATTGGACCATTGGGGTGAAACTCATCTTTGGATTAGCCCACTGGTGGGTTTATGGCTCAGTGTGATTGGGGGGGTGGAGGCTGGTCGGAGGGGTGGGCCACTGGGGCGAGGGGTGGCCTGGGCGGTCTGTGTCCCCCAGTCCCTCCCTTGGTCTCACTGTTTGCTTCCAGCCCCCATGCCCTCAGCTGTTTCCCCTCTGCCTGGCCCCTCTGCCCTGCTACCCTACCTCGAAGCCAGCTGACTATGGGCTGAAATCTCTGCAAACCTAGAGTAAAATAAACCTCTCCTTTAAGTTGTGGATGTCAACCAGTGATGAGGAAAATCACTAAGACACCATCAAAGACTTGAAAGCAGCTCTTATAAAAACACTTAGTGATACAAGGGAAAATGCATCCATAATGGTTGAAAATACAGGAAATCTTGTCAGAGAACTACAATTGTAAGAACTACCAAATGGAAGTCAGGTGGGGCGGGGTACACCTCTATACTAGCAGGCTGGGAGGCCGAGGCAGGAAGACTGCACGTTGACACACCCAGCCTGCGCAGTTTGCCAGGATCCGGTACAAAATAAAAAAGGCTTGACAGTATAGATCAGTCTAAATGCCCTGGTTCAAGTCCCAGGACTTCAGAAGAAGAAAAAGAGGTGGATGAGGAGAAGGAGGAGGAAACCTAGAACTAAAAAATAAGACATGAAGTAAAAATCTAACCGGATGGCTTCGCCACAGAACAAAGAAGAAGACTCCAAGCTTGAAGCAGGATCAGGAGAAGTTCCACAAACCAAAGCAGAGAGAACAAGGTGAAAATGAAAACGTAAAGAGGCTTGCCTGCAGGCTGCAGGGTACTAGCAAAGGTCTAATTGTGGTTACTGAGAATCACAAGAGAAAGACTCACAAGAGGAGAACTCGGGAAGAGCTAAGGGCCACGCCTCTCGGTTTGGGTGAAAGGCCTAAATGATAGACTTTAGGAGCTGAGAAAACCTTGAGAATGAATAGAGAAAAATCAGACAAATTGCGAAAACTGAACTCCAAGAGAGGGATCCTTGAAGCAGGTGAGAAAAGTGATAGATCACCAGAGAGCTTGATCCGGCCACCTTTAGCCTCGCAGGTGCAACAGCAGAGGCCAGAAGGGGCAAAGGTCTCCGGCAGGACAAGGACCCTGACCCTCCCAGGAGACCAAAGCCAGTCAAGCCTGTCACCTTGGAATTTCATGTGCAGCCCAAGGCTCCTGGAAGAACCAAGTGGGCTTCTCAAGTCAAACAAAATGAGACAAAAACAAAAAACCCCTTGCAGACCCCTCTTTGCTGCACATAATGCCGCAGGAGGTTCCCAGGCTTTGATGCTAAGCAGTCAGGGGTGCTCGTGCAGGGCTGGGCACTGGGATTGGCATGTGCGTGGTGCAAGCCCCTGGATCCCAGTACCCGTGCCGAGCGCATGCCTGCATGCACAAACATTCAAAGTGACGGTATCCGATTGTATGTAAATGACTACTGTTTTTCGTAATTTAAAAGAATGCATAGTAGTGTTCCAAGCCAAGATGCTCCCTGTTTGATGGAGTTGGTAGTAATGTAAATGCAAGCCAAATGCAACCGCAGCATGACCTGCAGAGAGATGGGCCACGCGGCTGCAAGGTCCCTGCTTCTCCTGCTCCTGGTGCATGATGCCCCTGACCGCACCGCAAGAGCCGAGATCCACAAAGACCACCACACGCACGGCACAGAGAGGCTCGGCAGACGAGCGTCACATGCAAGAACGTGCACGGCTCTGCCAGGCTGCTCTGCAGCAGCTGGGTGGCGAAACGCCCGGGTCCTCGCTCAGCGCCGTCCCTGGGCTCTGCCCGCTGGGGCCCTGAGCTGCTCCTGGATCCAGCGACTGCTCCAGATGAGGAGCGGTGAGGAAGAACCAGCCCACTGCCTGCCTCACCTCCCAGGGCCAGCAGAAGTGCACAGGCCGTGAACCGAACACTCCAGGCCATAGTCGGTCGTGCTTAAAGCGACTTTCTCGGGAACACGCCGCCTAGGGATGATGCCGGAAGTGATGAGGATGAATAGCGGGAGCCTGAAATCTCCAGCACTCGGAGATGCTGAGACAAGAAGTTCCAAGTTTGAGCCTGGCCTGGGCAACTTAACCAAACCTTGTCCCAAAAGATAAAAAGGGCTGCGGATGCAGCTCAGTGCAAAGGCCCCGGTTCAGTCCCCAGTGCTGGGGAAAAAAAATAAGCCTGTTTTATAAGGCGCAGCCTAGCCTCGTGCTGTGCTGTGAATTCCCTCCGAGGGCTGTGATAAACCCATGTTCCCCTAGAAACGCAAGTTATGCCTCGGGGTGGAGGAGGCCAGAACGGAGTCTGTATCTGTGGCCAGTCTGGAACCTCCTGCCTGCTGGGCGTGTGCGTGCACAGGCCCCAGGGGACAGCACCAGGACTGCCACCTGAGCCCTGCCACCCCTTCCCACGTTCACAGCCCTCCGGGCTGGGAAACACTTGCCTACAGACCTTCCTGTCCTGTCCGTTACATATGTTTTTGTGAAGGGACTAGGCAGGAGAAATTTGCCATGAATAATTCATTGGTAATTGTTTTCAAAACATAAAGTTATTTTTTAAAGCGAGCAACCAAGCTGTCTGGGGGCTGCGGAGAAAAACGCATGCCTCCGGTGCTGGCGTAGGGCACGGCTGTCTGTCTCAACACTTGTGTCTGTGTCCTGAGCTGGACCACAAGTCGCAGGGTGGGTGGGGCTACAGCAGGTGACACTGAGCAGCCCGGGGTCTGTCACACCCTCCTGCCTAAGTCCCCCTGCAGGCCTGGGAGGAAGCACAGCTGGGAAGGGTGGGGAATGTGGTCAGCAGGTGGGCTAGCCAGGCAGAGGGGGAAAGACAGTGTGGACACCCCCCCACATCGGACAGCCCCGGAGGGACGGTCCTGTGCCCCCTCCTCAAGCCGCCCTACATTACTGGGTCTGCGTTTCCTCCATGCGAATGCGGATATAACTTTGGGGACTCAGAAGCCATCGCAGGGACCACACACATGAACTGGGCTGCGGGGTGGTGGCAGCGCCCTGCAAAGCTTTGCTGAGCCACCATGAGCCCAGGTCCCAGCCACACGGAGCTGCTCCAAGTCAAGCGTCACGCCAAGGTTGTGCCCTGGTGCCATGTAAAGCTCGGTGTGCCCAGGTGCCACGCTGACTCAGCCTGGGCAGGTGATGCTGGCTGCTTTCCTTGGTCACCCATGCACTCAACAAACATAGGCCCCACCCCAGCAGTCTGGGTAGGGACAAGCCGGTAACCATCCTGAGCAGAGGGGTGTGTTGGTGCCAACCTCACCACCCTCCACCATCCCCCTTCCCTGCCAGGTGCTGGAAGACAGCGGGATGCCCATGGATGAGGTGCAGTATTCGCTGCTGGCTACAAAAATCGGCTTTAGGAAGGAGGGAATGAGCTACCTGGATTTCGCAGTGGGCTTCGAAGGTACAGGTGGCCACACTCTCCCACGGACCTGCCCTGCTGGTGCCAGCAGGCTGCTGGGGCCGAGGGCACCGCGGCTATTGTCAGATCACTGTGTGCCAGGGCCAGAAGTGGGCACCGGGGCAGCAAATGCGGAGCTGGCCCAAGTGTTTGCTCACCAAGAGTGTCAGGGGTGCTGAGTTGTCTGCAGAGCCTGTTCCCGCAGTCACACGTCACGCCTGAGGTTTTCTCCTCAGGAAGATGCTGGTTACAGAGAATTAATGCCACCCACAGGCAAAGCAAGCAGCATGCCTTCCTGTCCACGACAGGGACCCGGAGAGCCTGAGATCCCCCAGCCAGGGCCCCAAAGTGGTGAGGAACCTGGGGCCCATCTCCTGCCCAGGGGCCAGGGCAAGTGGTGCCCCCGCTGGTGCCCTGCACCCCTGCTGCTCTCAGCAGGGCCTCAGCTCGGCCTGGGGCACAGCTGGGAAACTCAGAGCTGGGTCCTGGGACTGGCCTTCTCTTTGCTGTGGGCACCCTGCAAGTTGGCCGCTGGCCTCGGTGGCATTGGCTGTGGGAGGTGACCGTGGCTTGTCCAGGGACCTGGCTGGCTCAGCATCAGGGCCCCACTCGGACTTTGGCGCACCCCAAGGGAGGCTCCACCTGCGGGTACAGGGCCCACTTGAGTGTGTTTTGGAGTCTTGCCGTTCTCCCTGGGTGTCCTGAGGGGCAGCACAGGGAAGGCAAGGTGGCAGTGCGCGTTTCAGAGGGTTGGTGCCTCCTCTGTGTCCTCTGCCCAGCAGCCTCCTTCCTGGGGAGCCCCGGGCTGGGGAGGCTCCCTGCGCTGCTCTCGCTCCCCCTGGCCTGTCCCCCTTCCCCTCAGAGCAGCCTGGCTGGATCAGTCCCCACTCTGCCAGAGCCTGCAGGGAGAGCGAGTCAGCTCGGGAGACCCCGCTGGGTCCGTGGTGGGCATGGCAGAGGGGTCAGGGTGTCTGCAGGCGGTGCCCAGCCCCTGCTCTGGGGTGGGGTGCAGCAGAAGCCAAATTCAAGCTTGGACTGGAGGATGCCCTCAGCCTCCCAGCACCCCCACCCGATCTGGTGCAGAGCACGCCCCAGCGGGGTCCTGTAACTGTGTACCCAGGCTCATGCCCGGGCCAGATGGGGACCATTTGGGTTTCAGGTGGGGGCTCCCCACCTTAAGGGAGGCAGAGGACGGAATACAGTCACTGACCTGTGGACCTGCATAGCTGGGGGACCCTGTGCACCCCATCTCCTGCTCTGCATAGAGACACGATACATTCGCTGTCCAGTGCTCACACGAGGTGTGTGGAAGGTTCTGCTTGTCCAGACCATTGGAAGAACTCAGAGCCACACAGAGGCCTCTGAGGGGAGGAGAAGCACCTGATCCCACATGGCACGGTTAATGCTGCGGTCGCAGCTCGGGGTGCCCGGACCGGCAGCGTTTAACTGGGCCGCGGGAGGAAAGAAAGCCCTGCTGGAGGGATTGAGAGGCGCGTGCAGCGCTAACGGGGTGTCTTACGATTCTGCCTCTGTTTCAGACGCGGGCGGGCCGGCTGTGACGCCACCCCACACTCCGGCTGCTTCAAAGAGCTCCTTGATCGGCCACTTCGTAACGGCTGAAGAATGCCTGAAACTCTTCCCCAAGAGACTGAGGGAGTCCTTCCGGGTAAAGTGTGACTGTTGAGCAGGCAGCCGGCCCAGGCCTGACCCTGCTTGCCAGCAAGCAGTCCACGCAAGCGCGAGCCCCGGGTCACCCCAGGGGTACACGGCTCTCCCCGGGGAAGCCGCAGTGTGGTCCGAGAGGTGCTTGTCCAGGTGGAGAGTGGAGTGGGGAGACCCCTCCATTCCCTGAGGCTCCCAGCTGGCGCTCAGCCACGGGAAGGGATGGAGGGATCCTGCCACCCCTGGTGCAGTGCCATCAGGGCCACACGTCCCTTCCACCCGCCCACCAGCTCCGAGCTGTCTTCCTGTGCTGGTCACCAGCTGGAGAGTCACTTGGTCACCCGACTCTCATTTTAGTTATTTATTTATTTTTTCTTTTTGAGACAGGATCTCACTATGCAGTTCAGGCTGGCCTTCAGCTCACTTTGTAGCCCAGGCTGGTTTTGAACTCACAGTGATCCTCCTGCCTCAGCCTCCCCCCACTCTCATTTTAAATGAACCTTTGATCATGACCTTCTGGCTGGGGTTTCCCAGGGCAGCCTGACGGGACATTCTCTGCCGTCATCAAACTGTGTATCCTAATTTTTGCTGTGGAAAAATGTGATCAGTGAATGCATCCATGGCAAAAGACTAGTCCGCCTGACTGTGCCCACCCCAACATTCAAACAGGAAGGGGCTTAGGGCACCACCGAGTGCACAGGGTGCAAGGGTCACGTGGAGTGGACAGTGACAGAGGAAAGGGACAGGGAGCTGGTGACCCCCAGCCCAGCTCGGCTCCTCCAACCCTCTCCTGTCTCCCCCTCACACCCCCCCACCTGGCACAGTATGGCAGGGTGGTATCCAGCCCCAGGCTGGTGGCACTGCTGTCTAAGCATTGCTTGGGCACAGGGGACATACGTCCTGTATTTCTAGGGTGGTCTTTATTTGAAATAATTAAAGAATGAATTGATTCAATGGACGTTCACTGACACCCACTCCGTCCCATGGGAGGTTTTTATAACCCAGTGTGAGACAGGCCAGGTGCAGGTTCCATGGGGGCTCCCCGGGTCCAGGGCATTGTTTGCGGACTTCCAAGCTGGTTAACATCCTGTCGCTGCTGGAATTGCTCGTGCTGTGCCACTGGTGGAACTGGACGTGAAGGGCTCCGTCCCAGCCCTCAGTCAGGTCTGCAGACCACGGCAAGGTCACGTGGTTCCCTCACACCCCGGTGCTACTGAAGTGCCACGGAAGCAGGGACAGAGACCCCTGGGTAGCCTGGGGACACACCTAGGTCCCGACCAAATCCAGAGCTAGGGGACACCTGCAAGCTGACCTTGGACCTGGGCAGGTGCAGCATCAGCCCCTCCCCAGGCCGCCTCGCTGCAGGGCCGTGCATGCACCCTGCACCCCATTAAAAAGCACCCATGAGTGAGGCTCCCGCACTGCCTCTCTCCAATCCCTGTCCCAGTCCATCCTTGCAGGTCCTCTTGACAACACGCAGTGCTCACCAGGCACCACACAGTCCAGAGATGCCACCATCCCGACCACACGGCAGCAGTCCTGCATAGCTGTCGGAGACCCCCACACACACACCACTCACTGCACAGTGAACCAGACACATTGCACACAGGGCCCGTCTGCTTTAGCCTATCACATAGGTACGAGCGTTCCCATTTTATAGGTCAAGAAACTGAGGTTAGAGACGCAGAGGTGCTTACACACAGTTACAGAGCCTGGCAGTGCAGAAACATCTGCTTGACCGCAGAGCCTGTGTCATGGGGTAGGAGTCCTGGCAAGCCGAAGGCTGAGCTGTGATGCAGACTGTGAACTTGGGTCACTTGCACCTGGATTGTCCCTCTTATGCAGACGTAAGGGCTGCAGGACACACAGGACACACTTACTGCCCGTGTCACACTGAGTTGCTGTCACTTGCTTCAGTCTTTCTTTCCCAACAAGCTGTGGGGACTGGATTCAGTTTGCACTAGCAAAGGGCTGGGCCCACAGCAGACACCCCGGAAATGCCCAGGGCCTCCTTCCCATGCAGCCACTCCCTCCCGCAGCTACCATGGAGCCCCGCCCTGGCCTGGGGCTGGGACGGGCACGCATGGCAGCCCAGGTCCCACGCTTCTGCCCTAGGGGAGAGGTGGACCCTGGACATATAAGCCTGCAGTGTGGCAGAGAGGAGACACACTGCACAGGAGATGGCGGCGAGGGGCCACAGGCACTGCCATTGCCTGGAGGGGTCCAGTGCCAGCTCTCAGGAGAGGCAGGGCTCAGACCCCGAGCCAGGGAACCAGGAGGAAGCTAGGCGAACCAGCTCGGTGGGAAGGGGGAGCCAGCCGAGCTGCCTGGCTGCCTCCGTCTGGCTGGCACAGAACGGCCAGGGCAGACACGAGGCGCTCAGGGCAGCAGGAAGGGGGCTTGAGATTGAGCGGAGCGGGGCAGCGGCAGGAGCTGGCAGGAGCCGTGTGGGGACGGACAACAGGACAGGACAGCAGTGGGGAGGGGTTCCTACGGATCCAGGGACCCTGGACGGGGAAGGGTCAGTGTGCTGGTGTACGACGCAGATCCAAGAGGTCCTCAAAGCCTGAAAGGTGACCAGGTCATGGGGAGCTGTAGTCACCAGTGAGTCCACCACGAGGTCCGTGGCTGCCTGTGCTGCCAGGAGGTGGTCACGGGGAGTGGGCTGGAAAGGGGTGTTCTCGCCCCAGGTCTCCCTTGCTCCCCCTGATTTCTGGCTGCTGTGAGGTGAGCAGCTGTCCTCTGCCAGCCCGGCCACCATGCCCTTCCTGACCATGGACTGGACCCACTGAAAATCTGAGTCACATTGAGGTTCTCTTCCTTTAAATTAGTGTCCCAGTGACGTCAGAAAGTGACTGGTGCTGCTGGGCAGCAGGGCAGATTCCAGAGGCCCTCTGCAGAGGGAGTTTGGAGATGGGTGGACACAGGGATGCGGGGCTTGAGGGGGAAAACGAGGCGGACTTCAAGGGGTGGGGTCCCAGAGCTGCCGCCTGCAGGGACAGAGCTAGGACTGCTGTGGAGGAGCAGATGGGGCAGGCCTGGGGCTGGAGTGTGAATCTGCCGTGCTCGGTTTGCTGTCTAGGAGGAAATGCTCCAGCCTGATGGAGATGCGGGCGTGAAAGCGCTCGGAGCTGGGGTGCAGTGGGGATCCACAAACAGATGGGCCTGAAGCCTTCAGAAGCCCCAGCCCCGGAAAGTGAGGCTACAGCCAGTTAGACACCTGCCTCCGGGGGGTGGCTCTGATCAGAGAGGCAGGGACAGAACCTTCGTAACTGATGTCTACAGTGCTTAGCGCAGGACTGCACATCCCGGTGCTGGCTAATGGGAAAAGTGAACAGCACCCCATCTTCCCGCTGCGTCCCCAACCTGTGACCAGATCTTTGGGTCAAAGCAGGGCTCCCCCGCTAGCAGCCCCTGTGGGAGAGAACAGGGGGACAGGGCAGAGCCTGGGGACTCCTGGGGTAGGACAGAGCTGGGTGCTATGGAGCCACATCTGATACTGTCCCAGCCAGAGGCAATGGCCCGACAGAGGCCCTGGCTCACTGTGAGTTTGACCCGCAGCGTTGTGTAGGGCACTTGCAGAACGTGCTGGCAGCCTTTTGGGCTGACACCACTCTCCGTGGGTGGAGGAGGGAGTTACAGGGACTTCAGCACCCCCAAGTCACGGGTGAGAAAGCGGAAGTGTGGTCAGCCTGTCCAAAACGTCTCTCAAAGCTAACAAGAGGCAGAGCTGGGTTTGCAGCTGCTCAAGCTGCCTCTAGAGCACACCCCAATCAGGCCCGAGTCCCGCCATCCCCTACCCCTGCCTCAGTTTCCTCATCTGTGAGGCTGGAATCCCCGAGCCCTCCCTCCAGGCAGCACCTGCCTTAGGCTGCAGTAGCCACAGTTACGCAGGCCTCCCCAGACTCAGAGAGCAGGATGCTGAGATGCCGGGAAAACCCCAGCACCCACTTTTTTCCAGGCACAGGGGCACAGGCTCCACCCCCGGGCAGGAGGGAGAGGAGAATTCCTCTGTCCCTGCATCCCATCTCCTCCTCTTCAAAGAGAGAGCTGGAGAGTGCAGCTCTCTCTCATTGCCACTTCAGGAACAGGGGCCACTGTTCCCAGGGGCCAAGAGGTCGGGGGCCACTGACCCCCCATCGGTCGTGGTCCCTGTCCCCAAGCAGCTGCACAGGACAAGCGGGGCTGGGAGTCGAGCGGCCCCAGGTGCAGCGGGAAGAGCGCTGACTGTGCGTTTTGTTCCAGGACCCCTACTCTGCCTTCTTTAAGATAGACACTGACAGGGACGGCATAATCAGCATGCGTGATCTTCACAGATTGCTGCAGCAGCTGCTCTTCAACCTGAAGGACGAGGAGTTCGAGCGCCTCCTTGGCCTCCTCGGCTTGAGACTTAGCGTCACCTTAAACTTCCGGGAGTTTCAGAGCCTGTGTGAGAAGGGGCCCTCCCCCATGGATGAGGCACCCCAGAGACTCCTTAGGTAAGGAGGCAGCGGCGTCCCAGGCTGCTACGCTGCTCATGCGACTGCAGAGTCCCAAAGAACAGATCAGTCCTATTTTGTTCTGCTGGCTTGGAGAAAATCCACGCGGGCCTGTGGGCCCCGGGCAGAGCAGTCAGAAAGCCCAGCCCTCGTCTCCCATCCAGGAGCCCAGTCCGCGTGTCGCCGGGCGTCCAGCCTGGCACCTGCCTGTGGATACTCATTTTTCTAACATCAGCTGTTCATGTCGTTTTGGTTTTCAGGACCAGGGTCTTCGCACTGAGTTACCTTCCCAGCCCCTTTTAAGTTTTTTGTCTGTTTGTTTTGTTTTTGAAAAATAGTCTCACTAAGTTGCAAAGCTGCCCAGGCTGGGTTGGAACTCGTGATCCTCCTGACTCAGCCTCCCAGAGGGCTGTATGTGCTTTGGGCTCAGCCTTTTAAGAATGCAGCTTCCAAGGCCATTCTGAGCCCTGCCTAAGGCTTACCCTCCAAGGGGCCACCGCAGGGCAGGACGGCACGGGTGACTGTTCCCCCAGAAACCGAGCCTCCCTCCCTCCTGCCCTGCAGAGCAGAGGTGGGGACAGAGGTGAATCTGGGGAGCCCAGCCTGTCTTGGGACAATAGGTGGGAACTGTGTTGTCAGTGCTACCTTCCAGTCCTGGGGGGTCGGGCAGTGTGACCCCAGAGCCCTGCTGGCTCGCACAGCCTCACCCCTGCCAGCAGAGGTCTCGGTGCCCAGCCAGGCTCTGTGCCCAGCCAGGCTCTGCGCTCAGTGCTGCTTGGCCTGTTCTCCACCAGCATGTGCACTGCTGTGAGTACAGAGGCCACCACCTCAGGGATACTGCCGAGTGCTGGCCTACAGGTGTGACCCACCCATCTCCCCCTCCTTGACCAACTATCATAATTTCATATTTGCAAAATACCACAACTACATTAACATCGAGCTGTGTTTCTGGTCTGATGGGCACACACACCCACTCTGTCCTTTTGACCTTGAAGTGTCTACACTCTGGGGGCTCCAGTTAATGCCCCTTCTCGCCAGGCATGTGCAACTCCTCCAACCCCAAAACCATGGCCACCGTGCAGACTATGTAGTGCTTGGTGAGGCTACACAAGGCCCTCGCACCCTACACTTCACTGATTTTTCTCCTGCACTCATAGGTTTAATTTTAAGCCCCACAAAAAAAAAAAAAAAAAAAAAAAAAAAAAAAAAAGCAAGAAAGCGACCATAATCTCCTCCTGTGTGGAGCAATCCCATGACACGTGGCTTGGACACCTGCAGCCCATTGCCCAGGTTCCAAGGAGCTTTCAGATGGGACTTGATTGCTGAGCGTTAAAACAAAACACCAACGACAACAACAAAACCCTCCTGAAGAATTTTCCGGAGGTTGTGCCCAGAAGGAACACAGAATTTTCAGCCACAAAGCACAATCTTCGCCTTCAGGGACTCGGCGGTAGCTCTGCTCACCTACCCGGCTTGCCCTCACTCAGGGTCTGCCCCGTGCTGGACGCTGTCCCCAATGGGGTGCAAATGTGGTAGGGTCGGAGGCTTCCTGGGGCACAGAGGCCGGTGTGAAGAGGCTGTGAATCCCTGTGTGTGCTCCTTACTGGGGGGCCGGGAGTTTGAGCGCCCCAGGGTGGGGTTAGAGCAATGCAGGGCACTATCGAGGTGCTGGCTGCCCCAGAGAGGTGGCAGGCTCTGTGCTCTGCGGGGTCGCTTGCTCCACCCGCCCTGCAGGGAGCCTTTGCTAACGGCCCTGCAGACAGAGGCCTCGGGTGCCTAAGGAGCCTGGAGAGAGGAGGTGGCTGAGAAGGGAGGCTGGGGTGCCTGTCCCGAGGGGCCTCCCCTGTGTGGAGAGCCCACACTCCTCCCCCGCCTTGTCCCCACCATGCTCAGCTCCCCACCCATGGCTGTCCTTTCCTACAAGCCTTCCTGCCCTCTGGGCCACCATGAAAATCCACTGCTTTGAAACGTTTGGGTTTGGTGACCTTGTTGCTCCGCAGCTGCAGCGCGTCTTGGTCTCAGGTGCTCAGACCGGTCAGAGTGACAGGTCCAGTGAGCGCTGCACACCTGCAGCCCTGCTCCTTCCCAGTCACCTCGCTTCATAGCCCCCCCGCCACCCACCAGTGTAAGTGCGGAAGACACATGCAGTGTCGGAGAAGTCAGAAGAGCTCTGTCCAGTCCTCCTCGCAAAATTAGATGGTGCACTTTTTTTTGTTGTTGTCTTTTTGAGACAGGGTCTCGCTGTGCAGTTCAGGCTGTCTTTGAGCTCACTGTGTAGCCCAGCCTGGCCTCGAACTTGGCAACAATCCTCCTGCTCAGCCTCCCGAGTGCTGGGATTATAGGCATGCAGTGATGCAGATTCTTAATACGAATGATCACGTCATAAGGTCCTTCCTGTCGAACGACTGACTGACTGACAACAGTGGATTTCCAGTTTCCTGCTTGGAAATGCATCATTGGCAGTGCCCAGGTCGGAGCCACATCCTCGCTGTGCTCGGGGAGCCATTTTTTATTTTTATTTCACATCAAGAAGGGAAAAGGACATTTTCAGAATCTAAATTGATATTTGGTCAGGCTATAATTAAAAGTTGTGATCGTTTGATTGAAGTATAGTTTATAGACCCTGAAATGTGCTTATATTAAGGGATTTCTAGTAAATTTAAAGAGGTGTACACAAGAGCATCACGATGTAATTTTAGGACGTTTCTAACCTCTGGGAAACGCCCTTCCTGAGCCCTCACTGTGAGAGTCCCCACTTGCAGTCAGAGCTGCACATGCGCCGTGGGCAGGTGCTGGACGGAGCGCGGCCGCCTCCTTCTGTGCATCTTTCCCCTCCTGCCCCGGGCTCTGCTTTCCGGCCTCTCAGTCCCATTTCTGTTTCCGAAAGCTCTGTCTCCCCGTTTCCTATCGTCTTTGATTTTGCTCTTCAGTTTGTTTATATTTTGTTTATATTCTCATGTAAGAGAAATCATGCACGGCTGATCCTGGGTGTCCAGTTTGTGTCACTTAACACTGTGGTCTCTCTCCATCCTGGGAAGATGGTGTAGCAGGGCAGCAGGGTAGAGAGCGTCTCTAAGAAAAGCAACTCAGACGCTAGAATTTAACACCATGGAGAAGACCAGGTGAAAACACAAGGATTCTCACCACCCAGGAAGAAGCTGAGGAAAAAGAATTAGAAAAAGAAAAAGATTAAAAATGAAAGAAACAAAGAGAAAGAACATGGATTGAAGGCTGGAGCCAAACGCGCTCTCGCTGGAGCTGGTCCCGCGTTGTGCTGGGCACCTTGGAGTCACATGACTTGTGGTCACGCTGAAGTCACAGCTGCCAAAATCAGGGTTGGTGAGGCCAAGGCCTCTGCGGGAGGATACGCTGCAGTGCAGGGCAGAATCGGCGTGGAGAGCTGCACTGACCTGCGGTGAGTGCTTGGAATTTGGTCCTGCAGGGGAGGTGACTGCAGGGCTGGATGACATATTGGAGTTGGGCAGGACGGCCCTGAACCCACAACCGCAGTGGCATTAGTCCGCTGCTCCTGGCCCAAAGCAGACTGGTGGGATCTGCTTGGGCTGGGTCACGCCCCTGGTCAGGACCCAAAATCCAGGGATGAAACTGTCCCAAACCTGTGATGTCCGCACAGCACAGAGTAATGCACTGAAGACACTTGCTGAATGACTGGCTCAGAGGAGAGGGGCCAGCCCACATCGTCCCTGCATGCACCTCACAGATCAACAGCAAACTGGAGAGGGCAGCAATCCCCTAGGCAGCATGCTTCAGAAAAATCATAAGCAATATGGAAAGGACCTGAGACCTCCACCGCACACCTGTCTGAAAGAAACCAGAAACATGAGAAAGAAGCAAGACAAAGCCTACAGCTGCTGATCCAAGGAAAATAAGTTCAGGAGAGGTAAATACAGAAGAAATCCAGTGAAGCAAACACACAATGTCGGACGTGGCATATAAAGAAATACCTGATATAAAGAAATACTGATATAAAGGAATACCTTCGTGACCTCATAGACAAACTTAAAACTGAAATTCTAATTCAAGTGAGGCAAGATATAAAAATATTAATAAAAGAAATACTAAGCCCCTCTCAAGAAGACACGGAAGAACAGAGAAACCCAGAAAGAGGAGAGAAACCTTTGATGAAGAATATAAACAAAATCTAGAATACATGAAACAGATTCAAAGAGATTACCAGGAAATTAAAAACTCCATTGAAAGCTGGAAAAATTGCCTAACAAGAAGCTAGACTATCAAAACTTGAAGATAGATTTGCAATATGTGATTATGAAAGAAAAGATCTCTTAAAAATAATGAGGAACCAGGAAGTAATAATACAAAGGCTAGAAGATGACAAGAGGATCTATAACTTAAGAATAAAAAATGTGAGTGAAGAAGCAGGGGTAAACACAAATGAAATACAAAGACTTTTCACAGAAATAATTAAGGAAAACTTCCCAAGCATAGGAAAAAGAAACAATATTCAGATATATGAGGCATACAGAACTCCAGCCAGCTACATCCAAAACAGAGCTACACCCAGGTATATAATAATCAAGGTCCCAGAAATTCAACACAAGAACAGAATATTAAAAGCAGTCAAAGAAAAGAAACAGATCACCTGTAAAGGAAAGCTCATCAAAATCACAACAGACTTCTTGACACAAACCATCAAATCAAGAAGAGCTTGGAGCAAAGTATTCCAAGCCCTGAAAAAAAAACAACTTCCAATCCAGATTGATGTACCCTGCAAAACTGTCTCTCAAGATTAATGGAGAAACAAGATGCTTCCATGACAAAGAGGAACTGGGAGAGTTCATGACCACCAGTCCAGCCCTACAAAAAATACTGAAGGACATTCTAGAGAGAGAGAAAACAATCACCAGGATTCCAGGAATGGTGGCAGAGAGACCCCAGTGAACAGGGCAGACAGTGGAATGAAGGAGAAAAGTAGACAACCAACGACAGAAAAATAGCATAGCAGAGATGAGGCAGAGAAGGTTGGCCATAATCACTAACACAGATGGCTCGATACACTAGTGAAAAGAAACACGGGCAGAGTGGCTCAGGAGATAGCATCCGTCAAGACGCTCTATATAAGAAATATAATTAACCTGAAAGAGGGTTTATGGACCAAAAGTCAAATATGAGAAAACAATGCTCTATGTGACAGGGAACCAGAAAAAAGTGAGGGTAGCTCGCCCTTCAGCTGAAGATTGGTTGGAAAGACATGTTTATACAATGGAGAACTACTCAGGTATAAGGAAGGGAAACCTTGATGCGTTAGTAAGTAAAGGAATACAGCTCAACATCCAGCTCGGGGGTAAAAAGGTTCAGAATCACTTAGGTAGATAGTGGGTTACCCCCTAACCTAAAAACTAAAGGAGTTAGTGGGACCCAAAATGTACAAAGCACCCTGTGATGTGAAGGGGCAAGAATTACCTAAAAAAGGAAGGCAGAGGACATCGTTAATAGTGTATCAGGATTTAAAAGCCACAGGAGCCTAATCACTCTGTTTAGTTTGATTTTATTCTGTTTCAGTCTGTCTACTTGTGTTAGATTTGAGGTCACAGACAGCTATCCCAAAAATAGCAGGATATACTATGCTAACTGTCCTTAATTTCCTACTACCTTAAGCTGAAGCCCTGTATTACTTACACTGTCTTACTTTGACTGGTTTTATTTGAATCTGGTATGCTTGATAGTATCAAGTCTGAGAGTAGGGGCAGCTATTCTGAAGACGACAAGATTCAGTAGGATACCTGTTCTGGTTTGATTATTAACTGTTCTTGAAGTCCTATAATGTCTCCAATGTTTTGTTTTTATTAATATTTCTATGTACTGCTATGTTCAATTATACTATGCCTGATGATATACACAGTTCTATTAAAGATAACAAGAGACATCATAGTAAATAGTGTAGATCACCTAGTATTGTGGTTTTATATGTCTTTTTCATTTCGTGTTTTTCTAGGAATTTGTTTTGTGGTCTTGTTTTGATTTTTTTCCCTCTAATACAGAAAGGATAGATATACATGTAGAAACTCATGCATGCATAGAACGTCTAAACAATTTACAAGAACAGATTATGTAATGCACGATGTAATGAACAGATACTTGAATAAAAAGAGACACTAAGATACCCAGTGCTAATTCCGTAGCGCTGGGATATATGATATAAAATCTAGCAATACTATTATTCTTTGTTCAGAGTGATACTAGTCTGTTTTCTTTTGTTTAATTTCAACATACGTAAAAGTATGGACAGCTATGTTGACGGGAATGAGAGACACTGTGGCAGCCATTGTTGACTTCCGTATTGTCTGGTCTTGAAGACCTAAAATGCCCTCATCATCCTGTTCGGATCAGTCTAATACTATTTTGTTTGGTATGAATTCACTGTGTGAAGATATGGACAGCTATTTGGAAGAAAACAAGAGACAATATGATAGACAGTGAAGATCTCCGGTGGTCCTGCTTTGAAATCTGTGTTTCTTACATTGTTTTCTTATGATCTGTTTTGTTCTGTTTAATTTTACCCTCTTTGAAATAAAAATAAAAACAAAAGCAAAACCATTATGATCTCAAGGTGCACCTGCTTCCCCACAGGTGACCCAAGTTCATCTCTGTCTCTCCCCTCTCTCTCTGTTTCTTTTTTTTTTGTACCAGGGATCACACTCACCGCCTCACACTAGCCAGGCAGAGCTTATGCTGCTGAGCTGCATGCCCAGCTCACCTCTCCTCTCGTCACCGCAGAGCAGCGCCCGTGGTGTGTAAACACCATGCTTTCTTTGTCCTTTTGTCCCTGGATGGACACACACGCTGCCCCCAAGACCCAGCTTTTATGGACGTGCGTGTACCACTGCCACATAATGACGTTAGCTCTTTGAGGAAGACGCCTAGGAAGGGAATGTCGGAGTGGAAGAGAGTTTCTAGTGTTAGTTTTTTGAGGAACCACCACACACATTTCCTTGGTGTTGTGCTAGTTCGCATTGCCACCAGCAATGCAGAAGGCTCCCTTTCCCCCTGCAGCCTCACCGGGGAGGTGGTGTTTGGTTTCTTGATGGTGGCCATTCTTTCTGGAGTCCTTTCCTCTCTGTATGTGTGTGTGTGTCTGTCCAGATCCTCTCTGCACACTTACAGTTAGAACTGACCTTTCCCCTAAGATGGCAGGAGACACACATGCATGACTGTCATTCTCTGAGTTTGATTTCTCTCTGCCAGCCTCCTGTCATTTAGGTCTTCGTGTCCTCACAGCGGTGTGTTTTCTGTGCAAAGCTTGTGGTGGTAATAAGGGGGAGAAGGGCATTGGAGTCCACTGCAACCCCCCTGGGAGCAGAAGTGTGCCCGGGACTCTTGCATGGCTCGGGTGCCCCTTGAGTTCCCCACACACATCCTGCTAAGGTCCCTTCCCCCGTCAGCCGAGCAGACTGTTGGCATCTGAGGTTACCCCGTTCACTTACTATTCAGTGTGTTTGCCCTGCATTTCTCTGGGAGGGAGGAACGCCCATCTGCTCAGCTTGAGTTGGGAAGAGGGGTGGCACATGCCCCTCAGAGACAGCTGTGGGACTGTCCCAGTGAGTCCCTTGTGTTCAGGGAGGATTTAGGAAGAGTCTAAAGACGACACTTAAAATCCTTTTAAGTAAAAGCAGCAGATGTGAGAGGGTCCCACAGCCTTCCACAGCCTTTTGTTGTGGTGACAGGGCACAGGGGTGGCAGAGCTCGGAGCCCTCTCTGCCTGGAAGTTCCGTGGTCCCTCAGAGTCCGGTAGACAGTTGGAGCCATGGCGCAGAAGGGCAGGTGAGGTCAGCGGCGGGGGACGCCGGTGTGGGTCAAGCGTCCAGCAGGCAGCTGGGGACGTCACAGGTGTGGGAGGGGAGCCAGGCACAGGGACACACTCACCCCGGCCAGTGACTGAGGCAGGCACCTGCCGGCCACATGCCCATTACAGGGTCACCTCACACTGTCTAGTTACACCCTCAACCCAACCTGCTTCAGCAAGAGGGAAGACCCAGGCACCCCAGTTCCTCTGGCCCAGTTTCACCACGCTGGTACCCAGGGCCAAGAGAACCAGGTCTTTGGGTTAAGTGTCCATCACATTGTGAGCCAAGGTGACCCAATGTCAAGTCTCTCCTGATCCTGCAGACCTGACCTTTGAAAGTTAGTGGGCACCCAGAAACCTGTGCGCCGTGTTCTCTAATTACACCTTGACTGTTCAGGCTGGGCGCCCCCCCCCCCCCATTCTTCTCTCCCCAGCTTGCAAATTCAAAAAGAAAAGTTCGTAGCTGCTTGTTTATTTCTCAGACACTGAATGTTGTATTATGGTCTCCTCCCCCTCGGTGAATAAATGAGCCCTTGTTTGTTTTATGTGTTGCAAAAGAAAAAGAAAAAAGTTGAATGGCATTTGTCTGAAAATGAACAGGGACTTTCAGAATTTAAGACTTCCCTGCCGTGCAGCTGGGGAAATAAGACTGTATTTTAAGAATTAAGTTAGTCCAGATGTAAAAATAACAGACTTTAATGGTATCTTTGAAACGAACTGGGGTAGGAGAGCCCCTTGGGAGATTCACGCGCCCATTAAATTTAAACACAGTTATTTATTAATTTTTTTCTCTTTTAAGACCCAAACAGAAAGTAGCAGATTCAGAACTAGCCTGCGAGCAGGCTCATCAGTATCTTGTCATCAAAGCGAAAACCAGATGGACAGATTTGTCTAAGGTAAGAAAAAGATGATTCCCTTAAAAGGAGAAAACGTGCTCCCGTGTGTGAAGACCAGGCTGTCTCAATCCCCCCGATCCGTGGACTCCTCTGTCCTCGGGAGATTTTTTCAGACTAAACCCTCACGTTCCAAGGTCAACTGGGTGTTCACAAAGACGCATAATTATAGGAGTTGTGCGGAGAAAGTCCTGGTGAGAGTCCAAGCCGGATGAGAATTACAAATTTAAATGAAAAATATGAGGAGCTGTCATATGTAATTTGGCACAGTGATAAATACGCATCTTAACGAGCCATGTCTTCCTCTCTTGCCAAACTGATCTGAAGCCCATTCACCGAGCCAACGCCCTTGCACGCTGTCTTCTGCGAGGTGTGGCTGGGGTTTTGAGGTGTGGGCGGGTACTCTGACCACGTGACAGCTGCACCTGTGGGGTACACAGGAGCTCGGGTCCCACTGAAACCAAGGAGAAGGGATCGCTGTTTCACAGTGCACAGGGACACGGTGACACCATCCAGCAGGGACCTTTTTCAGCTGCGTGACAGAAGTATTTGCACCCTGGGGAGATGTCTGGCTGGGAGTCATTTAATCACCATCTTTCCATTTGCTCTTTCTCGGTCTGTTCCCATTGTATAGTTCTGGCCACTGAGTCCCCTCCAGCGCTGGGCCAGCCCAGCCAGTCACAGCCCCAAGCACGGCTCACTGAGGCAGGTCTTCCGCTGGTCCTCCCTGGTCACACAGTCGGCGAGGAGCGCAGGACAGGGTCTGGGCTAGAAGCCTCAGTGCAGGGTGGCTGGGAAGACAGCGGGTCCTGCTGGAGCCAGTGCTGTCCCGTCCTCTGTGCCAGCTTCCCTGTGACCTCTGTCACTCAGGTTTGACCTAGTAAATGAAGAGTCCCTAGCCAGGTACTGTGGTGCATGTCTGCAGTCTTGGCAATCTGGGAGGCTGAGGCAGGAGGATGCCCAGCCAGGGAATTTACTGAGACCCGGTATCAAAATGTTAAAAGTACAAAGGGTTGGAGGTGCAGCTCAGCGTGAAGGCAAAGGTTCAAGTCCCAGTGCCAAAACAAAGGAAAAGAGCAAAAAGAAACAGACAAACGCACTTCTCCTCTGTAGCCAGCCAGCCTTTGCTCCCAGGGCAGTGCTGCCACCGCTCTTCCTGAGTCCAGCCCCTGCCTCATCCACTGCTGCCCCCCGTGGACACTGGGGACTCCAAGGACCAATGCCACCCACCCCTGCTTTGCCCTTCCCTGCTTTGATTTGCTCAGCACGTGTGCCAGGCACGCATTGGACCCACCGGTCACCAAGGACAGCCTCACGCTCGCCGTGTGGAGCTCACAGGCTGGTGGAGGTGCCAGCCAGCAAGCACAAGGCTGACTGTGGGCAGTGGGGGTCAGTGCTGTCCCCACGCAGATCTACCAAAGCTGGGGCACCCCGTCTCCTGTCCGTTTAGGGCTCCCTTTCTCTGGTCCTCACCAGCACTTGGTGTTGGTGGCCTTCCGCATTTGGGTCATTCTCCTAGATGTGCGGTGGCGTACTGCTGTTACTTGAATTTGCATTTTCTTGATGACCGGGGATCCAGGGCATCTCTTCCTATGCTTGTTTGCCTGTTAAGCTCTGGGCCCATTTTTAAGATGGATTTTTTTTTTTACTATTGTTGTTGTTTTAAAATTCTTTATAAAATGCCTAAATGCTAACATGAGTCACCTAGATTTTCTCCCCTGCTGTCTTGTGGGCATTTACAGCTGTGTGTTCCACCGTCAGGTGTGAGATCCACTGAGAGTTTATATGAAGTGTGTGAGGTTCCTGCCTGGACTTTTCTGTCGCTGCTGTTTTGTGTGTCGGGGCCTCCCCAGCACCATTTGTTGAAAACGCTTTCTGTCCACCCTGTTGTCTTCACCAGTTTGTCGAGGCGCGGTTGGCTGTGTTTGCGGGGGGCTGGCTCTGGCTAGACAGCCGTCTGGTCCCACCGCCGTGTCTTCCTGGTCTTCCGCCTGCTCTGTGCTGCAGGGATTACTGTAGCTTCACAGGGCATGTGGAAGTCGAGCATGTTCGCCCTCCAGCTTTTCTCTTGGACTTCAGAGCTGTGCTGGTTATTCTGGGCCTTTCCCCTCTCCAGATGAACTTTAGAGTGAGTCTGTCACTCCGCAAAATAACTCGCTGGGGTGTTAGTTGGGGTTGAACCCAACAGTGCGTGGATCATGTTGGGAAGAACGGACATTTCCATGATGCTGAGCATTCCCTTCTGTTAGCAGGGAGATCTCTGCGTGTCATTCCGCACTCTGGGCTTTCATCAGAGTTTTGTGGTTTTCTTTATGCAGCTCTTGTATTTTTTTTTTTAAAAAAACTTATACCTAAGTATTTCTTCTTGGGCATTCGAATGTAAATGATATTGTTTGAATCTCAAATTCCACTTGTTTGCTGCTGACACGAGACCGAGTTGTGTGTACTAGTCTTGTATCCTGCAACATTGCTACTGCTGCTTTTTACTTCCAAGCGAGTTTCCGTTTGCATTTTCAATTCTTTAGTGCTTTCGAATCAGTCTTATTGCTGACTTTCCAGTCTATATACTTGTAATTTCCATTAGCTGCCATTGCATCAGCTAAGGCTTCCCCCATGCCGCACAGACAGGCCGCGGTGAGAGGGAGCACCCCAGCCCCGCTCCTGGGGAGCGGCCGCTGTCCCATCCTCAGACGTGATGCTAGCTGTACCTAGTGGTCACTGTAGCTATGTTATATCAAGCTAAGCAAGTTCATTCTACCCTTTGCCTACAAAGAGTTTTATAAACGGGCACTAGATTTTGTTAAGTGCTTTTGTTTCAGCTTTGGTATTATCATGTGATTTCTTTTTTCAGTTGATGTGATGGATTACTTTAATGAATTTTTCTAATATCAACCAATCCTTATACAACTGGGTCAAGCCCCACTTGGTCAAGGCGGGTAGTTCTCGGTGTATAATGTTGGGTTTAGTTTGCTGTGTTTCGCTGAGGATTTTCACGGTTCCCTTCGTGAGAGGTGCTGCCCTGCAGTTTCCTCGTAGGTCTGGTGTTAGAGTGAGTTAGGAGTGTTCTTTTTGCTTCTGTCTTGTGGTTCCCACGGAGGTTTCTGCCCACAGGCTTCTGCACCAGGAAGCTGTGATTTTTTGCATTCTCCGTTTGTTCTTTACAGGCTCGGAGGAAGTGGTTTGCTCTGTGATCTGACTTCCCTTTTGGATCTGAGGATTATTGTTGATTTTTCAATTTGGTCAGGTTTTTACAAGTTGTTGGGACAGAGTGGTGCCTTCTGATATTTTTACATGTTTTCAAAGGGGCTTTGAAATCCCCTAGGATTAATTTTTAAACCTTAATTTTAAAAAATGACTCTCTATGGAGTAAAGTGTGTCTGCATAGTCCAAATAAATTTAAAATGGTCATCATGTAATGACCATCAGGCTGAAGGGAACGAGTATTATCTGTAGCTTAGACCAGGATCCAATCAGTACACTTCTGGAGGAGACTGGGCGGTAGATATTTTTGGTTTTGTGCAAGGCCCGGGGCACACTCAGCCCCATCCCTGTGGCCCTTGCTCCTCTCAGACATAACTTTTCCAGTGCTGTTGCAGTTGTAATAGTGTTTTATTGTGTTTAATTAGCATTCTATCAGTTATTAATAAGCTCGAGCATCTTTTCCCTTGTTTATCCATTAGTCAGGGTTTCTTTGTTGTGTGGTGCTTACTTGAGACTTTTTAACAGTGTTCAAACTGAGTCCTCTTTTTCTCACTGGCCAACAGGAGTTTTTACGGTGGCCTGGGTCCTTTTTCACTGCAGTGCCCGGGATCCAGCAGGTCCTTTGCACGTTCAGCAAAGTCTCTGCCACCAAGCTGCACCCGGCCCTGGTCACCACTCCTGTGTGAGTAATGCTGATGACATTTCTCCTGCAAGCTTGATTTGTGCTTTTGCCTTTTTTAAAAATCTGAAATCTTGTAATAAATATAAGCTCTTTTTTTGTGTAATCAAATGCATTGAAGTTTCTGTGGAGCTCTTGTTTGAGAGATCCTGTCCTCCCCTGAGGTCATGACGCTCTTCCTCGGAATCTCAGGAGTTTAGCAGCTCGTCTTTCCCGCTCAGATCTGGACTGGCTGCTTACTTGGTAGGAGGCTGAAGCAGACTCCTCTCTTCCCGAGGGACGCCCCGGTGGCCTCCCCTTTCACCGGCGTCCCTCCTCCCCTTGCCGACCGCAGACGCCTCCTGCTGTCTCTGGTCAATCTGTGTCCCCAGGCACCTGCCCCTCATCTTTGCGGTTGCTGCAACTTATTGATATATCGTAATTAGCTGGAAGGCCACTCCCTGCATCCTGTTTATCAAAATGTTTTGAACCAGTTTGCCAAATTCCATTTTTAAAACCCTACTGAGAAAGGCTAAGGATTTCTGTATGGAGGTCTTGAGGACTTTCTGTTTCAGTGCTACCTTAAATATTATCCTTAAAATGTTCTTTTCCTGTGACTGACATAAAAAAGGTGATCCGTTCTGCTGTCTGCACAGAATCCGGCTTCTCTCTCTGCATTCGCCGGTGGTAGCGCTTGTCTGAGGTGGCTGCGCTGTGTCCCTGTGAAGCCGGGCTGCCCTCCGGGATCTGGCAGCTGCACCTCTCCCTGTCCTTCCTTTTCCTGGCCGAGTCCTCACTGCACTGGCCGAGCCTCTAGCACAGTGGTGACTCCAGGGGATCACTCGTCTTGTTCTTCGTGTGGGAGGGATGTTCTGATCTCTCACCAGCTGGCGTCACGTTGGAAGAGGGTCTCGGGCACATTCTGTCTACGCCATTGTGTCTCCACCAGGACATGAAAGAGCCGTCACGGGGAAACCATTAGCTGGACACCTTGGTGTCGGGTGCTGCTGTAGTCTGTGGTCCTCCTAGATCCCTACCCAGGCCCCAGCTAGCATCTGATGTCCCCCATTGCACCCCTCACAGCGAGGGGCCCAAACCCACTGCCTTATTGGGGCAGGGTCTTAGTTAGTATTCTCGTTGCTGAGACAAAATAGCTGGCATCTAAGATTAAAGGAGGAAAGGTCTGTTTAGCTCACAGTTTGAGGAGGTTTCAGGGCATAATCATCTGGCTCTAAGGCAAGGTGGTGTGGAGTTCTTGGCCAGCAGACCGTAGCAAAGCACCAAGGGAGAGACAGAGTGGGATCAAGCCTCGTGCTGTCTCTTACACTGTATGCAGGCTGCCCGCCCTAGAGCAGGCGTAACCGTCACCCCCTAATCCCAGCATTGGGCCATGAGTCAGTCACAAACTCTACAGTGAACCCCCTCTGAAAAGCCCATCCCCTGTGGCTGCAGGAGGCTTTGGGGGACATCCAGACACAAACCACAATGGGGAGGAACCCTCCCTCTTTCTAGGGGTCTGGCTCATCTGCATTTCCAGTAGCGAGGAGACCCAGGTTGTCCACAGGGGCAGGATTCCAGGTCGTGCCCCAGAGGCCACACCTTTGCCCAGAAACGCCCCTTCCTGCCGGTGACCGTTGGTCCTGCTGAGCTCACCTCTTCCCAGTGGGATCATGAGGGCATCTAGGACTTGGACTGAGCACAGGCAGGAAGAGAAATCCCTGCGATCATCCCAGACACTGACCAGTAAGCTCATTTTATATGCTACTAAGTGTCATCTTCTGACGTTGTAGAATTTTATAGAGACCGACACTGAGGGCAACGGCATTCTCCGACGGCGGGATATAAAGAACGCACTGTACGGCTTTGACATTCCCCTCACACCAAGGGAATTTGAGAAGCTTTGGCAAAGGTAAGCGCGGTCTGCAGGATGGCCCGGGTCTGTTCCGATGGCCCCGGGGTGATCGTGATGGCAAATCCCAGGCACATCTTTCCCCACTCCTTTCCGCTGGGAAAGGTTTGGGGTTGGTGTCAGTCCTGTGCCCTGGGTGCCTGTTCCTCCTTCCCTGCAAAACCAGCTGCAGTGTGCGGACTGTAGGTGCAGAGAGCCGCAGTAGCCCCTCCCGGAGTGCTGGGCTTGAGAGGTTTGTGTCGCCCGGAGCACAGGCCCGCACTGTGTTAGCAAAACAAATTGCTCTCCAAAGACTTCCCTCCTGTGCCCCTGGCTCAGCCCACAGGTGAGCAACCGGTGAAGGGAAAGCCGCGCTCCCCATCGCCCGATGCTGAAAATCAAACTCGCACCACTGTTTTACAGATAAGTAATTTGTTAGGAGAAAATAACCAAACTTTTGGCAACTCGGAGAGCTTTCCCAAGGGCCTCTTAGACTGAAAATAGAACCCAATGTAGGTGCCATGTTTTCAGAATGTGTCTGAGATACAGCTGCTTTTGAATCAGGCCCCGGCTGAGTTATTCCCTGCGTAGATACCTGAGATCAAAGCACCAAAGCCATCTCTGGTCACCTCCTCCTTTGTTACCCCCTTGTTCCCCCTTGGGCTCCCACAGGATAGCGCTGGCCCTGGTGTCCACTCAGGAGTGAGCTCACAGCGTGGTACCTGTCAGCTTTCAGCCTTTCATGTGTCCGGAGCGACCAGGTTTAGAGTTAGGTAGATTGGTATCTAATTTAGAAAAACCGCTTGAAGTGCTCAAAAAATCCTTACTACTTTTTAAAAATCAATTCCAACACAGGGCCAGTTTTCACTTCCTGTTCCTTTTGACCCCAGCGAATTAGCTAGGTTTTTGCAGCTGAGTAATCAGTGACCTCTCTGCAACTGGTCAGGCGTGGCGGCTTCCCTGCTTGCGAAAGCCACGAGGTGGTGGCCCTTGTGCTCAGGGGACAGTCCAGGCACAGAGAGCAGCCCCGGATTCCCAGAGCACAGTGCTGCCCGGCAGGTGGCGGGGGTGCAAAGCAGGAGCTGGAGGGTCGGCAGAGATCACAGCACAGGAGGCGCTTGCCAGCGTCCTGGGGACCAGAATGGAGATGGGGGATCCTGTGTGCAGGCGACCGCCCCAGTCAGCTGTTATCAGCCAGGCCCTGGGGAGCCGAGAACTTCTGGTGTGCCTCTGATGGGAAGTGAATCAGGAAGCTGCTGGGGGCACAGGCGGGATGGGGACCTGGGAGAAATCAGGGTCCTGATGGCCTCACACGCCAGTGAGCAGTCTTAGGAAAGGCACAGATTTCCACTCCGTGTTGCATGAACCCGTTGCGGTGAGAAGTTCCCACCTTCCGCTGCTTGGCCTTCCACCCGGGATCCTGAGTGGGTCAGAGGGATGGCTGGCAGACGGTGCCTCGCCTGGCCCTCCGCCCCTTCCAGCTGTGTGGCCCGCCTCGTGCTCCTGGCTTCCCTGGGCCTCACGCTCCTGGAACTCCTCCCTGTCACCCGGGATGCTCGAGGACAGCAGGAGGGACCCATGGAGAGTGCCGGCTCTTTCCTCACTGAGTCCTTCAGCAAACGTGCTCTGAACACCAGGCGCTGGATCTGGGTGGTTGGGTGGGAGGCCAAGAGGAACTGAGAACAGGGGTGCCTGCTCTTAGCACCCGTGCGGCCTTGAGGAGGGAAACGTTCAGAGACCAGCACAGAGTCCCCGCAGGGACTGTGGAGGCCTCAGGGACGAGTGGCGGCTAAGCTGGGCTTTTGAACTGAGCTGTCATTTTTTTTTCATGTGACAGAATCAGTTTGTTAAGTGGAGAGATACAAGAGTGGGATGAATCCCATAGGCCAGAGAAATTCCACCACGGCCCTAGACGAGTCCCGTTCCTGGTGCAAAATTCCTGTGCTCTCCCCTCGCTCGGGAAGCTGCTCCCAAAGCTGCCTCTCCCGGCCAGCACCCCCACAGCTTCGTGGTCCGCCCTGACCTTGTCGGGTCTCTCTTAGCTCAGTAAAGCAGTGCATGGCCGGTCCACAAATTGTAGCACTTATAACTGTGATTTTTATTCTGTTAGAGGAACTACATCAAAAAACAGTTGATGCTGTATCTACATTTCACACATCAAACCCAATTTGTAGTGACTTAGGATTTGTCCCTCAGGTTTTTTATAATAATAAAATGCATATGAAATTTACTGTCGTAACTATTTTTAAGCCTGCAGTTTGGTGCTCATAATATTGTATGGCCAGCTCCACTGGGCTTGTAACACTGAAGAGGCTTTTTGGTTTGGTTTTGTTTTTGCCATACGAGGGTTGAACCCAGGGTCTTCCAGCTGAGCTACACGCTCAGCCCCCTCTTTGTTTTCATTTTGAGACAAGGTTTCACTAAATGGCTAAGCTGTCCAGGCTGGACTCAAGCTTGTGATCCTCCTGCCTCAGCCTCCCAGAGTTCTGGGATGAAGGGAACTTTTAAACTGAGTAGTTGGGGCGGTGTTGACCAGGGCAGCTGCCCAGGGGTCCCCCTAAGATGACCTCAAGGCCTTGTGTGGGTGGGGGGATCATTCAGGAGCAGCCATCCCATCACCTGTTGAGTCCCAGCAGAGAAGAGAAGCCACAGAGGACCACGTGGCCAGCTTGGACAGGGCCAGGCCTGGAAACCTGGCCATCGCACTGCCCCATTCTGTTGGCCACACCCACCTGCGGGGTCAGCTGGGAGAAACAGTCTGCAATGCGCATCCTGGAGGACAGAGATGGGACCACAGCATGGTCTCTGCCTGGGGCTGCACGGCATGTCTCCCCTGGAGGAGGCAGGATGGATCTTCCAGGCCGAGGGCAGCCCAGGAGCTTCCTCCCCCGTGTGCAGCTGAGGACGGAGAGCAATGCCATGCAGTGAGTGAAGACCTGGGCTAGAAGTCAGGGACCAGGAGGCTGCGGCTTGTGTGTGGCCCATGGAGCAGCAGAGGGGCAACCACTGCCATCTGGGTGCCAGGGCTCCCAGGGCAACAGGGCATCTCTGAGAGATCGGAGAGTGCCCCCACCCCAGGGCTGGAGCCCATCCCACCCAGCCGGGTGTCTCTGATGCCGCTGGAACTCAGCCCTGTGCTAGAGGTGGCCCTGGGAATGGCATGGCTCTGTCCTCCTCCCACCAAGTAGTCCTCCTGGAGCAGGAGGCAAGGACAGGATGAGGGCCAGCGGGAAAGGGGAGCGTCACATTCCAGAGCGGCCTGGCCTGCCACTGGGGACTTGGGGAGACTGGCAGATAAGAGGGGTCTCAGCCCTACACAGCAGCTGAGTCCCAGTGTGCTGGCCAGGATCCCGTGGGGACCCTGTCTTGAGCCTGGGGGTGCCACAGGCAGGCAACCTGGGCAGGCGGGCAGGTGCAGACACCCCGGAAGGCAGCGGGGGCCAACAGGAGTCCAGAGGTGAGGAGCGGCCCTTAGGCGGCCAGGAAGAGGCTGCACGAGAGGAGGGAGGTGCTCCTGGGGGCCAGCTGGACACCAGGAAAGCCTTGGACAGCTGCGCCCCAGGGCACCACTGCACACCACAGAGTGTGGGTCTGGCCACACATTGGTGGGACAGTCCTGGGCACTGAGCAACCCCAGGCGTGTGGAGTGCCTGGCCTCTATGCATAGCAATCAGGAGCAAAATGAAAATCAGATCTGGAAAAGTGTTCCTCTGGCACTGTGAATGCGCGCTCATTCTAGAAGGCACAGAAAACCCAGAACGTCACAGAGAAAGAGCCCACAGTGCCCCCAGCCCAGCCCCTCAGCAGAGACGGCTGGCCAGCTGTGAGATCGCCAGGCTGTTTGTCTTCCTTTTCTCCAGCTGGAGGTGACATCCGTCGCATTATCCTCACCCACCTCCCCGTCCCGGTTCGTTCCCCTCACGGTTGCGTGTGTGCAATTAGTGCCGGCCCTTGGCCACCATTCCCAGTGCAGGGCATGCTGGGAGCTGCGCCTGCAGGACAAGTTGTCAAGGTACCAGCAACTTCTCCAGTTACCCTGACAACAGGGAGGAGCCAGCGTCCTCTCCACTCCCGGCAGTGTGTGGGGAACCCCACACCCCAGGCCTCCTGAGTAGCTGAACCCAGGGGAGTCAGGAGCGCCCGGGGCCAGTGACGCCTCCATCCATCCTGGGATCTGGGCAGGTTCCGTGTCACGTGTCAGAACAAGAGGACCCCAGCGCTGGGCAGGCAGAGGCAGCGGAAGATGATGTTCTGTTCCCGTGAAAACAGGAACACTTAAAAAAAAAAAAGGCAAAAATACAGACAAGGGAGAAGTGTCAACATCCATTATGCACTCCACACTCAGTAAGCACCTGTGAAGTGCACAGCTTTAGAGCTCCGGATAGTGTGAGGGTCCGATCTGGGCTGTAGAAGTAAATTAATAAATTAACCCCTTAATCTCAGTGGTTCCGTGCATTGATATTTTATGTCTTATTCTGCTGCCGATCAAGGGGCTTTTGTGGACCGTTCCCTTCCAAGCAGTGTCTTAGGGACCTGAGTGACTTCCAGGGGGTGGCTTTATCATCTCAGTGGGGGGCACCAGCTCAGTGGGGCACTCCGGAGCTGGAGGGTCACCACAGCTTACGGGGTTGTGTCCACTTCTGCCCACAACCCAATGCCAGAGCTGGCTGAGGTCCCCACCAGCAACACAGGGGTCACAGATGGACACCAGGTGGTCAGGTGAGCCTGGCTCAGAGTGGGTAGAAGGGACAAAGGAGCCCTGCTCCCCGCAGTCAGGAGCACCCCCGGCTTGGCTTGGAGGAGACCGCTGCAGGAGCGTTGGCGTGTAGCAGTGTCTCCCACGTTCCTTCAACCAGGAAGCGGTGAGTTTTTGAAGCTAAGTGCCAGCCCCGTGCTGCCTCCCTGGGTCCCAGGGAAGAAAGGCAGCACGGCCCTCGGCAGAAGGAGCCTTGCAGGAACGTAACGGAGACAGTCTAGGAGCCCACCAAAGAGAAGCCCACCGCGGACAGCAAGTGGACGCAGTCAGCCGAGGGTTCGGGGATGTGGCTGGCAGCCAGGCGGCCCCGACAGGTACACAGGGACACGAGACCTGGTGCACCCACTTGTCTTGACATGGTCAGTGTATGACTCCCACATTCGTATAAAATAGCAGCGTCTCACAGTTCAGTGTGGAAACAGAAGGAGAGGCCACTGCTGGGCAGCAGCTTTCTTGAGGAAAGGACTCAGGAAGCAAGGTCACTCCGCAGGCTCAGCGAGCCCAGCCTATAGAGAACCAACCCAGTATCCAGCTGGCAAACGTTCGGACGGGGCAGGAAAGGCTGGAAGAAACAGAGTGAGCAGGATCTTTAGCTTCGAAAAGAAGATTGGAGGGGACGCGGCCGGCCGCAGGGTCGAGCCTCAGCAGGCTGGGTATGCGGGACATGCCCCGTGGGAACGCTGGTCTTGGGGACGTGTTGGCCAGGTTTGCTGGGGGAACTCCCCAGAGGGTCCTAGCTCCTGCAGCTCTAGTGGGCCACCTCAGGAGAAGCGGGTGCTTCCTCTGCCACGCTGGACTTCCACGTGCTGGGAGAGTAGGAAGGATCGGGCCACTGGGCCCGGCCAGCTCAGACCACTCATCACTGTCCATTCTGAAGGTCAGCTGTTGGAGCCACCAGACCAACCTCCAAGGTGCCCCCTAGCTGCAAAGGTATGACATCCGACGACGACGACACGGTGTGACCTCACCCCTGGCGCCCCTGGCACTAAAAAGTACTTCCTTGCTGTCTATAAGAAGCAGGCCCTGAAATGAGCACCGGGGCCCCAGACTTTCTGCAGATCCAGATTCCGTGCGCCCCCGAATCGCTGTGCATAAAGTAAACAGGCCAAGTGAGCTGATTATGTCATAAATTAATGGACCCTGCCACACGCAAACGCAAGTTTTTATGGGGCCTCTGCTTGTGCGCACATTCTCCCCGGCACATCTGTTGCGGAGCTGTTTTAAAATTCAACCTTTATAGGCGAGTTGATTCCTTTTTTAATGGTACACCAAGGATTATGTAATGAAGGGTGAGGTTATGTAAGCGGAATTAACTCTCTTTATTATCCGCATTCATAACAATATTTTAGTTGCAGTTGTGCAATCTGGCCTTCTGTTCCTTTTGCGATGCGAAGAGAATGTTGATGATCTTTATTAATGAAGTAATTAAGAAGCGCCTTTTCATTCAGTTCAAGTGCCGTGATTTACGACAGGTTGCCGGCGCTCTCTAGAGCACGGGTGGAGGAGGGATCCAGCCCGGAAGCTGTCGCTCTGGCTCACCACTGGAGAGTGGTGCTCTTGGGGTCCCCATCCACCCATCCCTCCACTGGGCCAGGACCAAGCAATGCATCTTACACGGCAGGAGAGAGGTTCCTGATAAAGGTACCAGGAGCCGGTCCAGAACCACCCTGCAGGGACGGGGCACCTTGGGAGCTTGGCCAGCAGGTGTTCCCACCAGAATTCATCGCTGCCTCACTCAGGTGGTGCGAGGGAGTTCCTGGCCCTACGCAGTTACAGAGAAAGGGCAGCCCTGGCGTCACCCCAGAGCTCAGGAGACGGTAGCCCTGCCCCTCCGAGGTTCAGCAGCAAGGACAGCCCCTGTCCTGATGGCATTGCCTGGGAGTCACTGGCCCTTGTTGCCAAGGAGAGACCTTGGGAGGTGGAACCCGCAGGCCTCCTGTTGGGTGTGTTGCTTTGGTTGTTTTGTTTGTATTGTTGGTACGATTGGTTGGTCGACTGGTTGGTTGGTTGGGTTTTGAGGCAGAATCTGCCTATGTGGCTCCAGCTGCTGACCTAGAACCCAGGCTTCCACCACCTCCCTGTGCACGAAGCTCGTGGGTGGAGCCCCTGCCCTCCACCTCCTCCTCCTCCTCCTGCCCCTCCATCCTGTGAGGAGAGCCAGGGCCTGTCTTCATCACTGGGGCTCGGTGTGGCCCCGAGCAGCTATGCGGTCCGTCGCTGTCCTGGAGGAGCCCGTCAGGAGCGGGCAGAGGAGCGCGACCCCACGCTGCAGCCACGGGCAGCCAGGCTCAGCCGGCGGGAGCCCGACGTCCTCACACAAGCATTAGCCTTGAGATTGTTTCAACTCGGAGTCTTATTCTTCGAACCTCCAAGTTTATCTGGGGGAAAAGAAAATCACATCTGAAAATGCCATTTTGTATCGATTGGAGGAGGACCCAGATCTTCCTATAAAAATAAATGCAATTTTCCTTTAAAGAAAATTGGCAATTTGCCTAACCATTTTTATTGAAGTAATTCTATTCTATTTGAATAACGTTGGGAGATAAAAACCCTCCATTATGTCTTTTTTTTAATGAATTATAATTCAGAAAAATCTTGATAATGGAAAATGACATAAAAGCACCGAGCACCCTTCTTATCTTGTTTTCCTTCCAGCGCTCTTGTTGGGTGTGTAATTGTCATCGCTTCGGGGAGAAAACGGGGGCCCTGCCACCCTTGAATCAAGTGGGCTGCGTTTCTTGGCATCTTCAGATGGAATACGCTTTTTTTTTTTTTAAAGGAGTTTCTCCTAAATGTTAGCATAGCTCCTTCTGCAAGTCGGTGCTCGGCACAAAATAAAAACTGGTGAACGTGCAGAAGGCTTGGTTTGACTTTCTGTGGTCGCAGCTGTGTTCCCAGCAGCAGGGCAAGTGCTTGGCCCTGGCTGCATCCTCCCATGGAGAGTCCTACACAAGGAGAGGCCTCTGCGATTCAGAGCAGTGCATTCCAGACCTGGTGCCTGCCGGCCACCGGGGAACCTGCTGGCTGCAGATTCAGGGTGGGTCTGGGGCCGGGCCTGGAACTCTGCCTTTCTGAGTGTGCCCGCAGGCTCCTCGCAGACCGTGCAGATGTGGTGCGGGTCCCAAGCACCCGCACACCTTCACGGCTACTGACGACGGCTTTGTTTCTGTTTCTGTTTTTGTTTCAGCTATGACACCGAGGGAAGAGGGTACATTACTTACCAGGAGTTTTTACAGAAACTGGGTATTAACTACTCGCCAACAGTCCACCGGCCCTATGCAGAAGACTACTTCAACTTCCTGGGCCACTTCACCAAGCCCCAGCAGGTGCAAGAGGAGATCCAGGAGCTGCAGCAGAGCACAGAGAGGGCCAAGCCTGCCAGGTGGGCTTGGGAGTCCAGGCGCTCTGCCCTCTGTTCACCCCAGCAGCAGCACTGCTGCACGATGGTCCCACCCGGTGTGTGCCGGTGAAGTTACAGGGCGATCATTCTGCTCCCTCACTGCTGCAGGTTCTAGAAATCTGTAAGCCAGAGTGCTGTCAGGAGTCCAAAGCTATACACCCGGCCCACCTTACCCACACCCAGTCTCACATCTTTCAGATTTTGCCTTTGAAAACTACTCCTGGGGTCCTGTACTATCTCTGGTCCCATGGGTGGCTGGATGGATGCATGGGTATCCATGGATGGATGAGTAGGTGGCTGGGTGGATGGGTGGGTGGGTGGCTGGATGGATAGATTGGTGGATGGGTGGGTGGATGGATGGATGGATGGATGGACAGATACCCTTTAAGTCCCCACTTCTACATGGAGGGCTCCCTCCCAGTGAACCAACTCAGAAGAGCTTGGCAGATGCAAGGGAGGACTTATAGTGCAGCCTTAATAACAACAAAAGAAATCCCTTTCAATCCCCATTCAGTGCACTGGTCTAGTGACACATGACCCGAAAGATAGTGTGACAGTGTCACATCTATTGGAATTACTGTGAGAGAGCACGCAGAGGGTCCGAGGTAATGGGCTGGCCAGCCATGCAGTGCATAGCCACGACTGCTATGGTGTCCGGCGTCTGGCGGGTGCACGCCTGCAGGGACCAGAAGCTGCCTGCCAAAGCCGTACATTGCGTTGGATGGTGGATTGTACTCCGTTATCTACGAAACTTAAGACCAGCTTCCTGTATCATGTTTTTAACATTTATACTCAGGAAAATACTGTACTGTGCATGATATGAGAGTCCCTGGATGATTTTCCCTGATACGTCCCCAGTCCCAGCCCCGTGGCTGCCCGTCCCTCTCCTCAGGTGTGGCTCTGCCGTACACGCCCCTTGTGCTTACCTGCCCCTGCCCCTGCCCCTGTCTGTCCCCTCACATGGCAGGACTCAGTTCTCTGTCCCCGCCCAAATGAACAAATGGATGAGTCCCTGCTGAAGAACCCCCCAAACCGGCCAAGGATACAGGACTGTAACCTCATAAGGAAGTCAGATGAAGGGAGGGGCAGCTAGACTGCGCCCTGGATCACGTCTCAGTTACTGAGCAGAGACCGGAGTCTGTGAAACTGAATGTAAAATACATGCAGTATTGGTGTAAGTCGAATCTGTCACAAAACCAACAGGACAGTGTCATTTATCTTCGCCAGCCAGGGTGGCCTCGTTACCCACTCGAGTCCTGGCTTCTGCTGAGAAATGAAGCTGTGCCTGTTCTCACTGGTGCAAGGAGCTCAGCGGAGACCACTCAACATGTGACGACCCTTCTCAAGCCCAAGGACCCAGCTCCCCAACTCTCCCTGCCACCACCCTGCTATCTCGAAGACCATGTCAGATGCATGGCCAGCTTGTGGGGTCTCAGGAGTCCTGGGCTCCAAAACTCGTGAAGTAGCTTTGCCCCCCACTGCCCGGACTTGGCAGTGTCCTGGTCACGGAACTTTCAGATGAGCCTAAGACCCCATGTCTGTGATCTTGTCCATCTCCTCCTCTCTTTGAGACTCAGATGAGACCAGTAGTGGATGGTCCCACCGAGTCACAGGGACCCAGCTTCATAACTGTGTCTCTCTCTTTTAAGGAAGGAAAGGTTTATTTAGCTCACAGTTTGTGGACGTTTCAATCCATAATCAGCTGGCTCCAAGGCAGAGTGGTACATGGCAGAGGGTGACAGTTGATGGAGGCACAAAACAAGGGCAAAGCGGGAGGAGCCCGGAGAGAAAACTCTTTCTGTCCCGTACGTTGTGTATAAGCCACACCCATGTGGGTGCAGCACTCACACCCGTAATCCCCACTTTGGATCATGGTCATTCACAAACTCTGGAAGCCTGCCCCAGGACTGCATGAGGCTTAGGGGGGACGTCCAGACTGGAACAGCAGCAGTGGGGCAGGTCACATTGGAGCGAGTCTCCAAACTGGCTGGTCCTTCCTGTTGGGTTTTTTCCCTTGGTGTGGCAGGAAGCAAGGGCAGGAAAAGAAAAACGGAAAAAGGCCTTCAGTGCACAAGAGTGTGAGGTCCCTCCTCATACCTGCCTTTGAATCCAAGGGAATTGATTCCATTTGCAGGGCCCTGCAAATACATTTTCAGGGTGAAGAAGGCCCTGCGGGCTGGGAGGCGGCAGCCCGCGGGGCTGGGGAGCCTCCGCAGGCTCCCTGAGGAGCCAGGCAGGACCGGGCCGGCACAGCCCTGCTCCCCATGCGGGCCGGCAGCAGCCTGCTGCTGTCTGAGCTCCGGCTCTCATGTACTCTGTGCACATACTTGCTCTGAAAGGGAATCATTACTGCCTCCGAGCTGGTCCAGAAATGCTGAATGCCTCCATTTGCTAAGTATATATATATCTCCAAAAACGTGTTGAGTTTTTTCCTCTCATTGGCTTTCACTCGGAGGGATTCAGAGGGACAGATGGCTCTGAGGTCGAGCTGTGGTTTTGTAATGGGGGGGGGCAGGGTTCAGCCTGGCTGGGGACCCGAATCACTGGTGCTGTGCCTGACATGGCTCGGTGGTGTTAAGTGCTCCCACATCGCAGGAGTGTGCTCCAAATCACAGGCCAGCGGGGAACACTGGGCCTTGTCAGGGGTCCTCACTGTAGATGTCACCATCCACACTCAAGATTCTCTACTTCACCTTCCCGGGCTTCTGAATGTCCCATTTCTGCAGACTGTTTGGGTGCGGTCAAGGGACTGTCTTCTCCCCCAAGAACCTACCAGAAGTGACAGAGTTTCCACCAGGGACACACGGTTCAGAATCGACCACATGTTCTTGTCCTGGAGGAACATCGGGAGCCTCCTGGCCTCCGAGGCCATCTGGCAGGCGCCGCCTGAAGTTGTTGGAAGGAGCTTCTCAGAAAGGCGGAGAACTTGGGCCCCTCCCACCACGGTCAAGGGCAAAGCTGCTCACCCTCACGGACATCCACACTTCTCTAGTCCACCCACAGTAATGTCGGCGAAGTCCAGGAGGAAGGTCCCTATGCGGAAAAACTGAATCGGAGAGACCTGGGGAAATGGACCCTGCCTGGAATAGGCCTGGAGCTGGGCCCTGCGCGGAACTCGTCCCTCTCACCACCACGGAAGGCCCCGTCTTGTCCTCAGCTGCCCTTTCCGGTATCGTGCACGGCTCCATGTGCCCCTGTGGGGTTGCTGAGTAGGTCACTGTGGGATCATGCTCAAGGGGACAGTTCAGCTCTCGCTGTCCCAGTGGATGCTCACAGATGTTGGCCGTGTTTAACAGCAGGCGCTTGACCAAAACATGATGCGTCCCTGGACACTCCTGCCCCGATGCTCACGGGAACCCAGAGAGGACTCTGCCTCCTGCGCTGGGACCTGGGGTCACCCCGCAGGAGGCCTACCTGACCCCTTGCTGAGGACAGCAGTCCCCTGCCGCCTCGGCAGTCCCTGTCCCCTGACTGTTCTCACCCACTCTCCTAGCCTGCATGCGCTGTGTCTTCTGCCTGGGCTCAGTGGGAGGTGAAGTCTCCTGGGGACACCTGTGTGTGTCCTCCATGTCCCTGGAGCAGCAGGCGACATGTGATAGGCACTCAGCAAGCGTTTATGGAGAGCGAGAGTCTCCATACATCTGTGACCTCCCTGTATTTTTTTATTTAAAGAAAGAAAAACAAAACAAAACAGTAAAAGGGTACAAGTAATACAGAATTTCAAAAAAAATAAACAGTAAGAAATCACTAGTTAATAGATTACGTATTGTCATCCTAGAATAGTCATTCAAGTTACAGAATTAAAGCATACAAAGTGGACATTCATACAATGAGACTGCAAACAGTTGTGTTCAATGATCCAACAAAATCTTAGTAATATGGTCATCTGTCTTACACACCTAAGCATACTTGCAGTTATATCTTTAGAGCACTTTCTTTTTCTCTCTTTTTTACAATAACAATTACACATTTTGGGTTTTATTACTCCCACAGTTCTTATTACTTTTTTTTTTTGGAAGAGAATAAAACCAAATGTGACAAAACAAAGCAGAGTCAGATCCCTGTATTTTGAAGTCCTTGATTCTATTCGAAGTCCCAAATCCAGTAAAAAAAAAAAAAGTCTGCAATTTCTCTGATGAGAATAACAGGATGGTGGCCCGGACCTGGCATTTTTTCCCGAGATACCTTTTCCCTTAAATGCCCCCGAAGCCTGCTGCATACCTCGCAGAGTCACCCCAGGGGAGCGAGCAGGCCTTCACGCTGGTCCGAGGCGCGGCTGAAACGTGTTCTCTTTCAGGAATCTGCTGGTGGACCACGTCCAAGACATCGGCAAAGCGCTCAGCACGCTGGACAAATGCCAGCTGGGCTCTGTGTCCCTCCACAAGATGCAGCAGGTGCTGCAGGAGTGCGGCTGTCCCCTGCAGGAGGAGGAGCTGGCTGCCCTGCTGAACAGGTCTCTGGGGTTTGGTTTCTGTTCTTGTTTCGGGCGGGGCCAGGTGCATTTTTCGGGAGCACTGCAAAGATCGCCCCATCTTCCTTTGGGCTGGGCTGCGTCCCAGGGGCTTGAGTCAGCCCAAAGCAACAAGAAAGCGATTGGACAAGTGTGCGGTGTTTCCTGATAGGTCAGAGTGAATGACCCGTGTGCAGGCCATCGCAGCCAGCTGACCCGTCTTTCTCCGTAGCACCGCCCTCAGGATAAGCTGCTTTTTTCTGCTTGTTTATTGGTACCAGGATCGGGCTTAGGACCTTGCACTTGCCAGGCAGATGCCGTGCCGCTGAGCCGCATCCCCAGCGCCTTCTGGTCATTTAGTGTCTCATTCAGACTCCAGCTCCCCCGGTGTGCAGTGTGCGTCTCTGTCCGGGGTGTTCCCACACTTCCTCTAACCCTCCAGCTTCATCTTCTCACACGCTGCAGCTCCCAGAAGTTGTCTTGACTTACTTCACGAGTGATTTCCTCTCCGCTGTTCTCAGGGAAGCTCCCGTTACTGCTGGTCAGTGAGCCAGCTGGACGTCTCTGTGTCAGTGGGGTGAACGCTTCTCCCCTACTTCCGTCTTCTCTCTTTTCATCCCACTCTCGGCCTTCCCTCCCGTGTCGGCTCCCCGCCTTTTTTGCAGTTTTGTTTCTGATCTCCCCTTCTGTCATCTGACGCTCGCTCCCGTTCTCCAAATGCTCCTCGTCTCCAGCATCCTGTTCTTATTTCATGAATGTGCCATCTCGTTTCTCTGATATTAAGAACAGACATCAAAATCTTTCAGAATCCCTCTTCACGGTCACTTTTAAAGCAATCTTTCTCAGTAGAGTCTTTCCTCAAAAATATGCTTGCATGAAGAGAAGGGCCCTCAGCGAGCAGATTCGGAGTTCCACACAGATGGGGAGGACTTTTGGGCCCTGGTCTGTAGTGCAGAGTGACCTGGGTGTCACTTTCCGGGTGGAGCCCAGTGCCAGCTCTTCTGTCATCAGATTCAGCAGAGAATAGTGCTGCAGCACAAAGCTGAACTGGAGATTAATAAAGATTTATAGTATAAGAGCACGCCACACGGTGTTTGGCGTATAGTTATCTTGAATTTGTTGTTGATGTGAGGTTCCCTTCCTGGGGACCATTTAGGCTTGTGGCTGAGAGGATTCTGGTCTGCTGCTGCCAGCGGCTGCCTGGGAGCTTTCTGGGACTTCCTGTCTGTGCAGGAGCAGAAGAAAATGACCCCCAGAAACCCAGGTCCTTAGTCCTCAGTTCCCCGCTGCGGACCAGTCTCACCCAACGTGGGACTCTCGGTTGATATATTTTTGACTTTTGTGTCCAGGCTTCCTTCTCAGGATTTCTGGTGAGAAGTCCAAGGTCATCCGCATCTTTCTCTGCTGGCAAGGTTTTCGTCTTTTTGTTTTTAAAGTCAGTCAAGATGACTTCAAATGCTTCTTCTCTTCCTTTCTGTTTTTTCCTGATATTTTAATTAAACAGGTGTTTCTGGAGCATCTCTGTAATCTGCCTTTCAGTGAGGGTAACCAAGTTTTTCTTTTTACACCTGAAACCTTAATAAGGACTGCCACGGATCCGTGTTTCTTCTCAAACACCTCTTAACGATAGGCATCCCGGCTATCAGTGATTATGTGGAGATTATTCTTTTCCAGATCCAAACAGACTTTTCTAAGCCATACGGGGAGGTTAGCGTATACACTGGGTCTCCTTGCTCTGCGTTAGTACCGCGCTGATGAAGTGCTGACTGTCCTCTTCCTCGGGTCCCCCCATGAGCCATCACAGGGCTGAGCCCCAGGGCTCCACAGCTGTGGGATACAAATGTTCGGCCCTTAGTTCCCGAGTCAAAGCAGATCTGAGTCACTGGACCCCTTCGCTCCATCTGATGACGCCCCACACAGTCCCATTCTGACCTTCGCGTCCCATCCGGGCAAAGGAGCATCTCTGTGCTTGAGCCCCGAAAACGGCCCAGGAGTCCAGTTATGGAAATGCGAACTTGGGATGCATGGCAGCTCGAGGCTGCGTCTTTACATCTTTATTAATAAATATGCTGTGGATTCTCGGGGGATTTCACCCCCAGTCTCCCCCCAGGGTGGACAGGCCACCTCTTCTGGGTCGGCGTGGGGGAGTGTCCATGTCTACATGGATGCCCTGCTGGGGGTGGTGGGCACTCAGACGGGCTTTTAGAGAAAATACTAAGCCTCACAAGTCCTACACAGATATCGTTGGAGAGCTGTGAGCCTGGCAGCTTCCTCCCACCATTTCTCCCCACCATTCTTGATAAGGAATTTAATTTCCATTTTTGGGGGATCCCTCCTGTCCTCTGCACTGTCCCAAGCGGTCTCCTTCTTCCTGGTTCCTCTGTGCCTCAGTTAAGGCCCTGATGGTTGCAGGAGCTCCTGTCCAGGTCCCTTACTCTCCGCCACCCGACAGTGTCACTTCTAGGCCATCTCTGATGCCTCTGTTAGCGGTGAGCCCGCCCCAAGGGACAGCTCTGCAAGCATCACGCCCCTGCCAGAAGCCCCCTGTCTGCCCGCTTCCCCACTGTTCCTGCTCCCGGGCTGTGGGCCCTGCTGGGCGCTGAGGACAGGTCTTTAATGGAGGCCTCCTGGGGCATGGCCCCCTCTGCTCTCATGGCCCTCGCCTGTTCCGGTCTCTGGCAGCTTTGTATGCCTGTCTGATGACAGAGGGCGGGGAACCAGGTCACAAAACCGTCCACTTTCCCCATGTTGCCTTGTGCTCAGCAATGGTTTGGTGAATGAATAACCGAAAGATTTTTTTTTTCAGTTAACATATCCTTTTCTTTTTTGGGGGCACCAAGCTTGGGAATCATCTGCCATGATAATACCATCAACTACCTTGACTTCCTGAGAGCACTGGAGAGCAGCAAGGCAGCTCGACCTCAGCGGGAGGAGAAGGAAGACGCTGTGCCAATCAACTTCTCCACGCTGAACCCGGAGGAGGTGGTGAAGAGCGTCCAGGAAGTAGTCAGCACCTCCCAGCAGGCTTTGTCGCAGGTACGGACAGGGAGAGGCTCACTGTGCGACCCCGCTCAGCCCATCAGGGCACCTCAGCCCGCCCTCCACCGGGCCCTTCCTCCGTGCCTGGCTGACCACAGATGTGCCTGCTCTGTAAAGCGCCCCTATTCTGCCTGGCACGCATTCGTAGGGGCGGAGGTGCTTCAGGTGCTTCAGGCGGGTGAAACCCAGGTCGTCTGGGAAAAGAGGACAGAGGCCCTTGGGCAACAGGAGCTCACCCGTCCTTGAGCTTTCAGCATGGCCAAGCACTGGGCAGGGGGTGAGAGGCAGGAGGTGGCCGTGAACGGGGTGGGCCAGTGGGCTGTGCCGAGCGCTGACCTCGTTGTGAAGGTGACCAGGAGGCCAGGGTCACCGTGGAAGTTGTCATTTTGCAGCTTATGTTTGTGTGGTGCTCAGGAGGGCACCAAGCCCTGGTGCTCGTGGAATGACACTGAGGACGGACGGGGCCCACCTCCTTGGAGACGGGGCTTTGGGACCACGCCCTGGCTCCTGTCCCCCAGGCTGGGCCCCACGTGGATTTCCTTCCCTGGCAGCAGCATGGTGTGTTAGGGCCTCCTGCAGGACCCAGGGTGCACACAGCCCAGCAGCCACTGTCAGGCAGAAGGAAGGCTCCCCCAGAGCTTCAGGAACGTGGACACCCCCCCGGGTCCCACACGGCACTGCAGAGAGGGCTTCCAGAGTTTCTCCAGCAGCCACGCTCCTTCCCTGGGGACCGTGAGGGCCACCAACCCTGGGGAGCCTCTTTCCTCTTTGACCGTAGCCCCACGAGGTAGGACGGTTGATTCGTTCTCCAGGGGACACTGAGCTCAGGGCGGAAAAGCCTGGCCACGGTCAGATGATTCTCACGTGGCAGAGCTGGAGCGCAGGCTGGAAGGGAAAGGCATGTCCCGAGCCTTTTCCAGATCTAGGAGGCCCCCAGAGTGGACGCCCAAACGGTCTTTAACTGAAGCGTGCTTTTACTCTCCTGAGTTTGGTTTAACCTTTTGTCCTTTCTCGAGGCAGGGCCTCACTCTGTAGTGCAGGCTGGGCTTGAGCTCACTTGTGTAGCCCAGGCTGGCCTTGAAATCATGGTGATGCTCCTGCCTCAGCCTCCCAAGAGCTGGGGTGACAGGCGTGCGCCACCGCACCAGGATCTCATGATGCACTAAGAGGATGGACGTTAGTTCCTTGCATTTCTGAGACCCCCAAGGCCAGAGGCCTTCTCGAGACCCTCTGAGGTGGCCAGGACAGTGCAAGGCCCCAGGGTGGGCATCTCCACTCTGAGGTGTGAGCTTGCTTCTTCAGTGTAGGAAGGTGGGGTGCGAGGGGTGGGTGAGGAGGAAGCAGAGGCGGGGGGACCCTCCAGCCTGCGATGCCAGCAAACTTGGCTGTGTCCCAGGTGGCGGACATCGGGAGCAGCCAGGTGTCCTCTGCAGGGTTTCTCATCTCTGCCCCCTCACTGCTCATCTAAAAAGTGTGCGAGGGCCTCTGGAAAACCACGTGAAGACAAAGGCCCCCGGACCTTCCGTGTCTCAGGATGCCCAGCTGACAGTCCCCTCGCAAGCCCCGCAGACCCCAGGGGCCGGAAGTGGCTGGATAGTGGCCGCCAAGGCAGGAGTTCCTCCCCGGCCCAGCTGAAGCACTGGCCGTTGCCAGATCTCATCACTTTCAGGAGGAGCTGCTGAAGTGGCCCCGGGTGACATCACGGGGAGGGGCGGTGGTCTCTCTGTGGAGCGACGAGGGTCCCAGTGGGTCAGGGCGGTGCTGTGAGAAGCGGGTGGGGGAGATGGGCACTGGGAAGGGGGCACCGGCTGGGGGAGGGGAGGGCGAGACCAGCATGGCCCTCAGAGAGGACATGAGACCTGCGTGCTTTGTGACAGATCGGTACCTCTTTGTTGGGGAGTGTTTTATGAATTCCAGGCATTTTCACAGGTAAATGTTAGCTGCCTAGATTTATACAGGGGTCCAGCACAGACAGGCCCAGGACATGGTGGCCTCTGCTGGATGTCGTGGGTGCTGCTCCCGTGGAATGTCGGATGTCCTTGGTTTACCGTATCTGGGGGTGGGGTGTACTGGGCAGTGAACCCAGGGTCTCCACCCTAACCCTATCCCCCGCCCTGTACAGCGTTTACAGTTTTTAGAAATTCTGACACAGTCTCACCAAGTGGCTAAGCCGCCCGGGGGTGACAGGTATGTGCCGGCCCCACCAGCTGGCCGGCCACATTCATTTTTAATGATGATTCTAAGCCCGCGTTGAGACTCTCGTGTGGGCCAGGTCCCGCATACGTGTGTTTTCCGGTAAACTCTCTGAGCTCGCCTGCTTTTATAGCAAAGGAGCTGAGGTCCAAAGAGGTCCAGGGTTGAGGGTGAGCCGCAGAGCCCGGTTCAGAGGTCAGCTCCTGCCCCAGCGCCTGGGGGCCCCCCTGCTATGCAGCGCTGTGTCCTGTCACTGCCGGTCAATTAAAGTCCCGGAGCCGCACAGCGGCACCCTGGTTCTCAAACTTAATTCGTTCCACGATTCCGTTTGAACTGGGGCACCGCCGCACAGCATGGTGAGGTTAATGTGGACGTCCGTAAACCGAGCCCTGGCGTGTGGCTCGTTAGCCCAGAGTGAGAATTAACCGCAACCACGAGGGAATGTGGTTCAGGGTTTGCACACACATTAAATTCCTCCTTAAAAAAAAAAGATCTTCATCTACTACTTCACACAGCCTTCCCAGTGCAGTAAAGATGAATGATTTCATTCCGACAGATGGAAAAAAAGTGCGCTCTTTTTATAGCACATTCTCGCACTTTCTCAGTTTGCCTGCTCCGAGGCTGGGACACAGGGCGGCCGCCCTCCCACCCAGGCCCGGCATCGGCGGCGGAGTCTGCTCGCGCGGCTGCGGCCACAGCAAGCAGGGCTCGCACGGCCTCAGTGGAAAGACCTCACCTGGAGGCGGGGTGGCGCTCCATCTGGGCACTGCAGAGTCAGCCACCTGCCCCGCAGCCTGGCTCCTTCTGAGTCTCCCGCTAAGGCTCTGTGCAGAAGGCTGGGAGACCCCGAGCCTGAACAGGGTCCTGGGAGCCAGGAGGGGGTGCCGGGCCCGGCTCCCCTTCACCCTCTTCCTCCTGGCCTGCCAGCCTGGGATATGGTAGTCCCCGGCGCATGTGCCCGCTGTCTTACTTAGCAATTCACTTACTTACTTAGTAATTTAGAGCTTGCTACACAGGACCATATACGCTAGATTTCATTTGCATTCTGCCTAAGTGATAGTGCCTCGAAGAAAATAGTTTTGAAATCATCACCTGAGAGTAGCATTTGCCATCTTCTTCTTCTTTAATTAATTTTCTTTTTTAGGCATTTTCTGCGTTGGACAAAGAGGACACAGGGTTTGTAAAGGCTACAGATTTCGGACAGGTCCTTAAGGATTTCTGCCACAAGCTAACAGACAGCCAGTACCACTTGTTCCTGCGGAAGCTCAGGATCCACCTGACGCCCTCCATTCACTGGAAGTATTTTCTCGAGACCTTCGGCTGCTTCCTAGAGGAGGTGAGGCGTGTGCGGCACGCACGCATCCCTGTGTGAAGGGAGAAGCTAAGATTAGTTTTTGCCAAATGGGGAACGGATTAAAAGTACATCAGATAAATTGGCAATCACCTCACGTAAATTAGCTCATCGGAAACAAAAACAGTACGAATCCTGCCTAGAGTACTGGGAAGTCAATGCGCATCCTCTAGATTACTGAAGGATTTTATTTTATTTCATTTCAGTCTGGTGAGGACTGGGAGCTTGCTTCCGTCTGGTAGCTTAGTGTTCCAAAGACCCTTAGGACCCACAAGATGATCCCGTGCAGAGCGGTGACCTCTGCCCCCAGGGAAGGCAAAGGCCAGGAGGGGTCAGCCAGGAGGCAGTGGGTGGGCAGAGGCTGGCAGTGAGAGGAGAGGTGCCCAGGGGAGCCAGGGGGCTTTTGGGGGAGGGGTGGCCGGCCGCCGGGCTCTCCACCCTTGTGCCACTTGTCCTCTCTGGCTGCGTACAGCATCGCTCCTGGGCAGGCCAGCTCATCTCTGCCCACTGATGGACCAACACCTCCAGGCGCAGGGCAGCCTAGCTGCAACCAGCCACCCCGGGCCTTCTGCCACCCTCCTGGGCAGGACGCTGTGTGGAGGGATTGGGGACACGTGTGCCTTTGTCCCTGCATTTGTGGAAGGGAAGGGAGAATAAGCAGGTGGAAAAGTCTCGGATGCTGCAAGCGCTCTCAGCAGCCGGCTCAGCAGGGAGGGATCTAGGCACCTCTCCCCGGGCTGGCCGGCTCCGTCATTTCCAGTTACCTGCTTTTGTGTATAACGGTATGATAAACACTTCGGTGCCAGAGGGCTTGCTCGGTCATCTATCCGGGAGGGATTCCCGGAAACGAGGCTGCCAGGGCAGACAGCTTGGTCTTTCATAAGGTCTGGGGTTCATCAAAACAACAGCAGCACCTGGGGCACCTCTGAGGGCAGCTGCTGGGCATCTCGTTCTTCGGGCTATGAGGCACGAGCTGTTAATATCCCCATGTTCCGGATCCGGAGAGCGGTAGAGACACAGGGTAACTAACCCAGGGTCACCCAGAGCCCGAGGGCCAGCTCCTGTCTGTGAACCCAGGAGGTCGGCTCCTGCCTCCAGGCGGCCAGCCTGTCACCCTCTGTGATTTGGTTTTTCCCATTTTACCATACAGATGACCACTCCTGGGTATATAGGATTGTTCTGTTATAAAACTTTATATAAATGGTGTTAGGTTGAATGTTCGCCACACTTAGGTTTTTCTTACTTAGTGTGACATACTTGGATGTATGCACTACGGAAGAAGCCTGTTCGGGCGAGCCCACTGGGGGGAAAGCGCAGCGGCCGTTCAGTGCCGGATAGGTGGGAAGTGTTCCTTGTGCTCGGTCTCCTCTGTCTTGTTACTTTTCTCTCGTTGCTGGAATAAAACACCCGACACCCAAAATGAAGGAAGGAAAGGGTTATTTAGCTCACAGTTTGTGGAGGTTTCAGTCATGATCAGCTGGCTCCAAGGCAGAGCGGCCTGGCACAGGGGCAGCCAGAGCAAAAGGGGGCAGAGCGAGCCTCTTTTCCTCCTTAATATTATATACAGGCCGCCACCACCCGCTCTCCAGGGCCAGTGCAGCACTCACAAAATCTCTGTGCCCTCCTCCTGCAGGGGATGAGGATGTTTACAAAGTGAGCCTCCCGGCTCCCTGCTGAGTCTCTGAGTTAAACTTCTCAACTTGTCAAGGTGACACAGTGTGTCAACCGTAACACTCTCTCACAAAGGGACACCCGCAGAGCACAGGTGGCCACTCCAGCCCATTTGCTGGCCCATTCACACCAGTGCAGTCTCCCCACTGCAGTTCAGGGGAGCGCCCGAAGCCACAGCCCCCGACTCTCAGGCTGCGGGATCTGGCAGGTAGGCTTACATGGTGGGCCCCAGGCTTCCCGTTCTGCAGGTGGGGTGGGAACTGCAGACCCCGCCTGGTCGGTGCCTTGTCTCAGCCCTTTGTTTATGGTGAGCCTCGGTAGTTTTAATAATTCTATGTTCTGTGATTTTAAAAGCAATGCATATCCTCTGCAGCAAGTTTGGGAAATGTAGGGAAACATGTCAAAGCAGTCCTCTGGACCCCACAGGCGTGGTGTGACTCGGGGGGGTACTGGTAAGCACTGGGACTTGTCCTGTTGTCCCCGGAAGGAGCGGGACAGGCAGGCTCCGAGAAGCCCCGCAGCCACCCAGCGCCCAGCGAGGAGAGGCAGGCAGGTCCCGAGTCAGGGCTTGTGTTTATTCTGCACGGCCTTGAGGATCTGGGCTCTTGGTGTTTTTCTTTTTCTTTTCTATTTTTAATACTTTGCAATTTTTGCAGAGTGACATTATTGGGTTTCTTATCTTTTTATACTTAATGTTATATTACGTCCTGTCACTTAAAGGTTTTCCAAACATCAGTTACAGTGTCTGCAAAGCTTTCCCTACACGGTATTCTGTCGACTCCCGTATTTTTAAACACTTAGATTGCTTTTCCCCGGTATCTGCCACTGTAATTTACTCCGAAGTGAACACTTTATATGTAAATCTATATTCACATTTTGGATTCTTTCCAAAGAAATAAAATAAATAGGGCCAAAGGACAGGAGTGCTTTTTATTTATTGATCTCCAAAGCAGCCCCTTATACATTTTTAAATATTGATTTTCTGTTGGGTTGAACGGCAGAAAATCATCATTTTAAAACTCATTAATGATTGGATATTGATGATTGTGTGTGGCTTCAGCTGGTATCTGTGGAAGTCCTTTGTGCCCCAGACTCTGAGACAGGCTGGTAATTTCGAAGCCAAACGTGAAACCTCACGGGGGAGCACCCCGGCTGGGTTTGTTGTTCCTGGGATTCTCCACAGTCCTGTGAGTCTTTTTATTTGTGTATGTGTGTTAAAAGAAATTTTTATTTGTATCATGGTAGTGGACATCTATAGTGACATGAAATGGAATTGTTGGGGAAAATTGCAAAACAGATCATCTGACGTTCCTGCTCACCCCACCCCGATCCTGTGCCCCGAAGCCTTTGACCCATGGGCCTGCTGATTCTTCACCTCCTGGCCCATCCTCGCCCTCTGTTTCTGACGTGACCGGCCCAGGCCGCCTCCCGACTTGCTGGCTGGTGGTTGTGTCCTCAGGTCCTTCCTCCGTCTGCACAGCCCGGGGTGGGTTTAGCGGTGCAGGCAGATGCAGCTGGGTCTTCTGGGAGACAGACAAGGAGCAGTGATGGGCCACGTCCTGTGTCAGGCTCCGGCGTGCCAGGGTGGTGTGCCGTGGGGACCATGCGGGGAGGTGGCCGGCAGCAGGTGAAGGCAGATGGTTCTGGTGCCCGTGCTGCTGACCCAAACGCCTGCCCAGGGTCCAGGGACTGGGCCTCAGCTCTCAAAACCGCACCCGCCCTCCTTCACGAGGGGTCGCCCTCCACCTTGGGAGCACTTTGCCCACAGCTCGGGATGAGCCGTGACTGTGCAGTGAGCTCACGGAGGAAGCAGCGAGGTGGCCGCGGGCACTGCCTCTACCTGCACGTCCACTGCCACCAGCTGGGTTCTAGGCACTCAGTGGTTCCAACCCCAAACTGGCCCAGGAGGATGGGGACCCCTCGCCGAGTGTGCATGTATCAGGAGGACAGGTTGGGGGTAGGACTCCTGGGCTGAAGGACAGACGGGTGACCACAGCTGTCCTCGTCAGGCCAGTCGCAGTGTGAATGGGGCTCTTTGTCCTGTGTATCCGACAGTCAGAGACCAGGGCATTGCGTGCTTCACTGTGGAGAAGCTGGTGCCTTGCTCTGGGCCACATGGCGCCTCCGCCACACCGGCTCTGGAGTTGGGGTGCCCGGAGCGGCGGGGAGGCTGTGGGAGAAACGCAGCCCGAGCAACGTGAGTCTGAGGTTTAATCCCAGGGTGTGTTTGATGGAAAGGAAGAGAAGTAACAAGAGGGATGCGAGAATCTTGTCCTTAAGCTCATTAAGTAGGATCCCAGCCATCCCATTCCTCCAGGGGAGGCGGAGGAGCCTGGTAATTAAAAAGAGATTACGGAGCTGTAATTAAGACAGCCGCACGCCTCTCCTGGAAGAGGCACAGTGATCAGCCCCCGGCCAGGCCAGCGCTGCTCTGGAGAAGGAGCCAGGCGGGATCGTGGAGGATCCCGCGTGGGCAGCAGCGGGCAGGGCACAGGGAGCAACCTCACCCACGTGGGGCCACACCTCTGCCGTGTCTCATGACTGTGGCACAGAAAGGTGGGGAGGATCGGGCCCTCCGGTGCCAGGTGCCGCCCCCTCACTTCCCCGTCCCTGGCCCAGCTTTGCCCCGTGTCGCATCTCCTGCCCCTCTGCGCCCACTGACCATGGACCAGCTCCTCTCAGGGTGCAGGGTCCGAGCTGCAGCTCCATCCACCCCCAGGGCCGGATCCCCTCCGCAGGCAGGTTTAGGATCCTAGGTGTTGGGCCAGCGGCCATGTAGGCACACAGCACAGCAGACCCGAGAGCCAGCCAGGTGGGCGATGTCCCTCCAGCCAGAGGAAGGCGAAGGCGACTTCAGTCTCCAGGAAGGAGCCAGGCCTGCATCCGTCCCCACCCAGAGTCCTTGTCACACCTGGATTTCAGGATGCCAAGCCCTGGCCTGTGGGGCAGAGAGGAGGCGGTACAGGGTGTTAACGCTGAAATGCTGGCCCGTGGCATGATTATAAGAGAAAGTAGCCTGGTTCAGGGGCACCCGCTTGTACACCCTGCAGTTTGGAAAGCTGAAGCAGGCGGACCTCAAGTTCAAGTATGCTTGAACAGTTTAGTGACTTGAGATCCCGTCTCCAAAAGACTTTCCTTGGTTGTTGTTGAGAGTGTAGCTCCGTGTGAAGCTTCTGGGTTCAGTGCCTTGTCCTGAAAGAAAGGGAATAAAAGGCAAACCCAGAAGGACAGGTGCCAGGTGGCCGCACAAGGCGTCCCCCAGCCAGCGAGGAAACCGCCACTACAGTACGGCTCCCTTCCTCGCCTGGAAGAACATTTTATATTCAAAATACTTTGTGCAAAATATAGAGTATCACCCCGCTTTTAGAAAATCAGTCCTGTTTAACATTTCTTTTAAACCTTAAAAGTGCAATTTCAGTATCTTCCGTGGATGTAAAAATAACGCTCAGAGCAGAAATAGAAATTTTAAAAGACATAGTAGGAACCCATATGAAGTCTTTGTCCTTTATTACCATGGAAATAATGGGATTTTTTTTTTTAACAAAACACGTGCTTATTCAAGGCAGGGTAATTATTTTGTCACTTTGTAGCAAGGAGCCAGCCAATGAGACGCCCTTACTTTGTGTCCGTAAGACGTATGTGATCTTCTCCGGCGTTCACTTAATGGTAAATAACTCAAGATGGTTTTCCTTCCAGCGGAGGATTTAAGGATGTAGTTTTCAACCAAAGAGACCACAAACCACATCAAAGATGCGTGCAGTCTTTTAGAACATCCCATTTATGTGGTTGCTGTATTATAGTGGGGTTACTTTGTCTTTCTTTTGATTGTAAATACACTGGTGCCCGTGTATTTTTAATGAAATTGAAACTGAATGAGGAGCTTCTCTTCGGAGGGCACTCTTCGGGTTTTGGGGAATGAATTAAATAGATTATGAAGGCGCCATCGTCACCGTTGTTTACTCTTGCTCCTGGGCGTGTTGTGAGTGGTAACTTGGGCCAACCTGGACATGTGGGGCGGTGGCCCTGGTGACAGCCCTCTGTGCCACAGTGAAGGTGACAGGCATAGGTCCCCGCCCGGGATGTCAGCAGCGAGACACCCAGCAGGGCCCGTGGGCATGGCGCGGTGGCCTGGCGGGAGCCAGTAGACAGCGTGTCCCCATCTCTCCACTTGGGGCCTGGGGTCAGCGAGGTGCAGAGTCTAGAAACTCAGTCTAGAAGCCTGTGCTCCCTCTGACAGGTCTGAGATGGCCTTGTCACTGAGGATTAAAATTGGCAGCCTCCGCCCGCCTGCCTCAGAAGCCTCCTTGGGGAGGAGGGGCACACCCCCCATGGGCCGCATTTTCAGCCGTGTGGACTGTTGGGCACCGGCGTGGCTCTGGTTGCCCTTGGGGTCTGCGGAGGCAGGACACAGAGGCTGCTTGGCTTCTGATGCCTTTTGTGGAATCCCGAAGGTGACCACGGCAGGCTTGGCCCCATGGGCGGGACACTCAGCCCCCACCCCGGCCCACCGTGGAATCTGTTTCCCTTCCAAACACAGCTGTTTTGGGCTGTCAGGAATGGGCTCGGTGAGGCCCAGGGCAGAACACGCCCGATCCCAGTCTCTGGCCAAGCTGTGGGTTTGTGTGATTGAATTTTTTTGGACCTAAACCACCCGAGTTCCTGGAGGCCGAGACAGAGCTATACACACTGAATCCCAGCTCCAGGCAAGGCCCAGCGCCAGGCCCTGGCCACGCACTGCCCACTGCTACCGTCAGTGTGTGTGAGTCCTCTAGCCATCTCCAGACTCTTTGAACATCGTGTCCCCCAGTGCCAAGGTGGGGTTCTTTCTGGGTTGTTGGCATCAGGCGATGCTATCCGGGGGCCCCAGGTACCCAGGCCATGGCACGCGCTGTCCAGGCAGCTGCCCCCTCTCCTGGGTCTCTGCACAGCCACAGCAGTGATTGTGGGTCAGTTCTGCACCGGAGGCGAGGTACATCAGTGACCCTGCCAGTCGCAGTCTTGTTGGGAGCCACCCCAGGACATCCCTGTCCTGCACAGTCTTGCCGAGCAGAGCCAAGATCCATGTGACACCAGTGCCTGACATTCCTGGTGAGTCGCCTGGGTGTGACTTTGCACAGCTGCTGCAGGGCTGGCTTCCGGTACCCCATTAGGCTGCAACTCTTAACCCTCAGCAAATGCAAGTGTGCAGGCTTGTGGGCGACAAGCAGGCCCACTCACCATCCCCGCAGAGTGACCAGGCTCCCCCACTCATGGCCAGGGCCACCCATAAACAAACCAGACAGCGCTGTCTCTTGACGGGTGTCGAAACCTGAACATGAATGATTCCTGCCCACAGATGCAGATGCATGGTTAGCCAGTTACCCCTGGAGATTTCTTTCAGGGTCACTGCCATCCCTGTGCCCCCCATGGTCAGGCGTCATCACCAAGAGCAGGGCTGGCATGGAGCCGTTCTCAGCATTGTCTGTGAGTGGGTTCAGCCGGTCCTCAGATAACCCCGCAGGGGAAGCTACCTGATTCTTCCTGTTTGCAGAGAAAGAAATGGGACCAGAGAAGTACGGGCCTCTTCCCTCATCCCAGAGCTGGGCACGGACAGAGGGTTTGAATTCTGAGCAGTCCCAGGGCCCAGGCCCTCCTCCGCAGCCTTCCTGTCCGTGAGAGCTTTTAGGTGTCTGCCTCCCGGGCCTGCCACAGATCAAGACGTGATTGCGGAAAGGGTTTTGCGTGGTCCCTGGCGGAGGAACCCTGAATGTTTGTGTTCCTTAGTAGTTTCCCTCCACCCTACTCCGAGTGTGTTTCACGCTTAGTAATGATGTGATTAAGCAGGGTAGAATTTATCGAGGTGAAAGGATTTATTTTAACAGTTTCACAAGTGACTTCACCCAAGAGTTTATTGCATCATTAAAGGGTCAAAGGGCTGGTTTCGATGTTCCCGTTTTATTTCTCTGCATTTTATGGCCATTCTGTGCTAGTAAAGGGTTGGTGAGTCGGGTGTTTGCAAAGGTCCCAGCGCAGACTCCTTGGGAACCTGAGCCACGCCACGCGACAGAGGTGCGTTGGGGGCTGGAGGAGGGGCCGGAGCAGCCCGAGCGGGTGGGGACCTGCGGTTAGGGGCGGCCAGCAGGGACGGCCTGCTGATGAGTGTGCTGATGGTGCGGAGATGGGCCTCCTGGGGGAGCAGCAACAGCGTGTGCAGGCCCCCGAGGCTGGGACGGACTGTGCTTTGGGCCAGGCCTGCGGCAAAGGGTCCAGCCCTCACTCTGCGGCATCCCGGAGCCTCAGCTTCTCCAGGGCAGAGGTTTCAGTCTCTGTCTCTCCCACCCTGTTCCACCACCTGCCCCCAGCAGGTCCCGCTGAGGTCCCGAGCTCCTGGGTTCCTGTCCCATGTAGGCTTTGTGCTCTCGTGCATGGCAGGCAGCAGAAGCTGTGGTGGCAGCATCAGAGTGTAGCTTGGGAGTGAGGCGCCCGGAGCCCCATTCCTGGCAGTGCAGCCCAGGAATCTCGGTGACCCTCACCCTGAGCCCCCAGCCTCACCGACCAGATCTGTAAAGCTCAGAGCACCAGAGCCGCTTCCCATGAAGTGGAGGCCACAGGATAATGTGTGTGGCCCCAGCCAGGGCCCAGGGAAGGCGGCAGAATCAGGGTGGCCGCAGCCCACCGCGGCCACTTCTCAGTGAGCACTGACAGAGTGGCTTGGCTTTGGGCTTTTCCAGCGAAGGCCTGGGATGCCTGAGTTTGCTGCGGTCCCCTGATCAGAAGGGGTCCTTCTCTGACCACTGCGCACGGCTCTGCGTGCTGCCAGCACCCACTCCCCACCCTTTTATCTTTGATTATGACTATTCATCGTTCTGTATGCTTCACTGATCTGTATGTCAGTTTCCATTCTCATGTTTGGGAAGTTTTCAGCTATTACTTCTGTAAACAGCCTCTTGACATCCTTTATGTTGTCCCCTTCTTTTTCATTTATCCCTATCAATCTTATGTTGTTTTTCTTTGCATTATCTTGCAGCTGTTGAATTGTTATTTCCTGATTCTTAGTTATTTTTAAAAGATCTTTCCTGTTCACTAGCTGCAATCTTGTCTTTGAGGTCTGAAAGTCTATCTTCACTTTCATTGAGGCAGTTTTGACAACTTTCAATGGAACTTTTTATTTCCTGTGTATCTCTTTGACTCTGTTTCATGCATTGTTTCTTATATTCTTCATTCAGAATTTCCATATTTTTGCAGTGTTCCTCTAATTTTTAACTATGTCTTCTTTATGTGGTCAGCATTTCCTTCGTTACATTTATCATTTCTTCTTTCACTCGGGAGATTATTTCTGATCTGAGTTTCTTTTATAGCTTCCCGGAGTTGTTTCTTTACTTCAGCTGCTATCATATCAGGGGTTTCAGGTGTGTGGCTTACATTCCTTCTGTGTCCTCGTCCCCTCGGCTTGCTTGGGACGGGCTGGAGGTTTGAGGTCGAATTTGCTTTCGTTTGTCATTTTCCTGTATTCCCTTAGGGAAGCCAAGGCAAGGTCTCAGGTGTGTCTTGGGTTGAGAATCTCTGTCCTACTGCAGGGAGATTCCCCAGTTGAGTGGAGTCCTTGGACAGACCTTACCCGATGGCTACAGCCACTTGGGGTCGTTGGCGGGGCCTTACCAGTCTCCGGGTGAGGCCAAAGCTTCCCCGTGAGCTGAGATTGCTCCGAGTGCTTTCTGCTCCCCGGGCGGAACGCAGGAGGCTGCGGGCCTTTTTCTTTTCCTTTCTTCTTCCTCTTTCCTTCTTGCTTTTGATTCTGAGGGTAGAATACAGGGCCTTCACATTGTTCTGATCCCAAGCTACTTTTGTTTTTTATTTTGAACCTGAGACAGTCTCACTGAGCCACCAAGTTGCCCCAAACTCGCCATCCTCCCGCGTCAGCCTCCCAGAGTGCTGGGATTATCCGTGTGCCCCACCAAGCCAAGCCCGGCCCTGCTCCTCGACTGGCAGGTCAGATTTGCAGCTGTCAGCTTCCCCGGACCCCACCACGCTGTGTCTTCATGGGGATTTAAACATATTTTATCTTTTTCTTTCCTCTTCTTTTCCTGACAGGCAGTTTTGCTGCTGTTGTTATTTTTAGCCTTCATTTATTCACTGTAAATACAAATGAAGGTACAGTACAATTAATTTCCTTGCTAATCAAAATATTTGATCAAATGAAGCAATTATACCATTCTTTGAAAAGAAGTTGGAAGGATTCTTTACTGAATATTTCTAATTAGAATTTTGTTTTTTTGCTACCTGCTGAGTTCTTATTCTGTATGAAGTTTCAGGATTGTTTTTTTTCTCCTTTAAGATAGCATGGAAAAAACTATGTAATTGTCTCCTGAAGTATCCAGAACAAATATACTCCAGCAAGCACATAGCCTGAGGGGTTAATCATAGGCTTTACAATCGTTAAATTAATAGATAGATTACAACTCTGACAGCTGAGTGGGCCCTGCTAAGCCACTGCCACCTTGGAGACCCACAGAGGGGTCACAAGGCACCCCTGCCATGAGCCCATCATCAAGGGGCATTGAAGGTCAGAAGCTGTCCCTGGCCAGGCACAGGGGTACACACCTGAAATCCAGCTACTCAGGAGGCCGGAGCAGGAGGAGCAGCTGCATCAGGTCATACCTAGCCTGAGCAACTTAGTGAGACCCGGTATGAAAGCACAAATCAAAGTCCCTGGGCTGCAGAACCTCAGGGCACCAAACAGCCAACTCACGCCTGGCCTTCACCTCTGCAGGGGGCTAAGCCAGGCTGGGCTCCACCAGGACATCCTCACAAGAGACAGCAGGCTGAGCCCTGGGCTTCAGGGGCTTCCCTGCCTGCCGGGCCCCTGCACACCACTGTCAGCCAGTGTGGCCCCCAGCCAGGCTCTGTGCCATCCAGGGAGGCCAGACTTGGATGGCCACCCAGTCCCCTCCCTCCCGCAGCCCATGGCTGCATGAGGGTGACTGTGGCACAGGTTGCCACGGGGCTGGATTCAAGAGGAGGCCCCTCCCTGGGTGCCAGTGGTCGGCGGGGAGAAACCCTGCTCAGGGTGGGGACAGTGGCAGAGACAGGAAGCTGCAAGGGAGAGGAGAGCAGCACCAGAGCTGGGGTGCAAGCCAGGTCCCCCAAATGAATTCCGTTCTGTGCAGGCCTCCCTCTGAGCCCCCATCCCCAGGGCAGCCTCAGGGATTGGAGGGAAATTCTGATGTCACAGAGCTTTTAGGACTGACCACAAGTCCACGTGGTGGAGCTGCTCCTCACCAAACAAAGCACCTGGGTACGCTGGGCCCCAGAAGCGCTCTGTAACAGCACTGTGCACAGGCCACAGGGACACTATTTCTTTGTATATCCTGCCAACAGTATAGTGCAGTCACAAAGAGTCACAGAGAATTCCTGTGATATAGATGACCCATCCTTCTCTGCCACGCCCAGAGGAGCCCTGGCAATGACAAATATCCCTCAGATATCCTAGTGAGTCCAACAATGTCTTGAAAACAGCACTGCTTTCTAACGGGCTCAGGCCTCGCGTGCAGGAGATGAGTTCAAACGCGCACCTGCCAACTCTCCTGCAGCACCTGGCACCTGCAGACGCCTCGCCTCATCCCCTCCAGCAGCCGGGTCAACCACGGAAGGTGTCATTTGCCTCGGAAGAAAGTGGCGAGGAGGAGCAGAGCCTTTCTTTGGTTCCAGAGAAAGCTCTATTTCCCCCTTCAAATGCAGCCATCATGTGAGTGATGCCAGGGACACAAAAGCGCCAGACCAGGAGCCATCTGTTCTCCCTGGTGTCTCTGGGCACCGAGCAAGGCTGGCAGCGTCTGAGCAGCTTTGTGGAAACTCAGGGAGGGAACCAGAGAGGGGCGGCCTGGTGTGTCCTGTGCGCAGCGCCCTGCGGAGGCCGCGGCTCCCCTGGGCTCTGGGGGCTGTGATGGGGCTGCTGTGCCCACCAGGCCTGGCAGGTCTGTTCCCGTGTGCAGAGACGGTGACAGTGAAGGACAGGGCTGGGCTGTCTCGGCGTTACCCACAGTGAACCTGAGCCGCCGGCTGGGCTGCGCCCGGGGAAGGTGCTGCTCCAGCAGGCAGCGGACCGCCGCCTCGCCCACTCCTCCGCACACTCGGCCGACAGGCTTCTGCTGCCCCTTTGTCGGTGCCCATCTGTGGCTGTCGCTGAGTCCGTCCTCCCTGGCCTGGCCAGGAGAGTGTGGGAGGCAGCACTGTCACGGTGTCCTCACCTCTGGCTGTAGCTCTCGGCCCGCAGAGGGGCGGGTCAGCCTGAAAGAGGGCAGCCAGGATGGCACGTGAGCACCGCCATGGTCACTTGGGCTGTTTGCTGGCCTCCCCGGCCCTCACCCACCTGGGTCACTTGGGGAGGAAGGGAGCTGCCGCCCTGGGCTGTGACCCATTAGCACAAGGTCTTCCTTGGGCTCCCAGGGGTCACTCTGACCAGGGTCTCCCTATGACAACTCCTATTGCCATTCTCCTGTCCAAACCCAGGGAGCCAGGGCCACCCATCTTCCCTAGAGACCCCCAGCCCCCCTGCAGAGGATCAGAGGGTTCTGTCTGACCTGGGTCTGCAGGGTCAGGCAGGAGTGCCAGGGTGGCAGCAATGGCTTCCACAGCTTCAGCCAGCGCTGGCCACATGTCCAGCCCATGAGGACAGCTCAGGCAGCCATGTACCCAGCCCTGGAGCCGTGGCACTCAGTGTCACCCTGACCCTGTGTCTTAGCTGCCTTCCTTTGCTAGGACACATAGCAGACACCACAGCGGTGAGGAGGAGAGGTTTATTTAGCTCACAGTTTGTAGACGTTTCAGCCCTCCATTGATGGGCTCCAAGGCAGGGCGGCAGAGGAGAAACAGCTCGGCAGGAAGCAGACAGGGATGAGGGAGGAGGAGGGACCGCACCTTCCAGCCACGCCCCGTGCCACCTCCTCCCACCGGCCTCACCCCTCAGCACCACCCTAGCTGTGGGCCCATCAGTGGGCCAGTCCACTGGCAAGTGTCACACCCCATGACCCAGTCCCTTCCCCAGACCCCACCCATGGGTCCCTGAGGCTGTAGGGGAACACCCGGCTATCAACCACAACACCCTGCTTTTGAGGTGAGGCCACATAGGTGGAGAACGGACTGACTAGCCAGCACTTCAGACCACCGTGTCCCCACCCCGGGCCCTGGCACCGGGGGAGGTAGCAAGAGCGGGGGGAGCGTGGCCAGGGAGCCGTGCACGACCGTTTGGTAAAGGCCCCGCTTCACAGGGCCTCTCTACCTACAAACATCCTCCCCTGCGATTCTAAACAGCCGCACTGCGATCTCTCTTATGCAAATGTCATTTAGCCCTTCCCCTAACGTTTGGTGTCTAGGTTATTACCAGTTTTTATTTCTGTAAAGTTTGTCTTTAGTTTTTGGGGGTGGGGCTGAGACAGAATCTTGCTGTATGTCCTGGGCTGGCGTCAGGTTCACAGCGATCCTCCTGCCTCGGCCTCCAGGGTGCTGGGATCTCAGGAGTGCACCACACCACAGACAGATCTGTAAACAGCCCCGCAGTTATCACAGATCCCGTGAGCTCCCCGGTGTTTCCTTAAGGACAATCCTGAAAGGGGGGCCCTGAGCTGGAACTCGGGCACTTTCCGTGGCACCAGACACCTTACTCCTGTGGATATTATCAACGCTCGCCGTTTGTTAAAGCGGAATCGTGTTGTTTCCATTTCTCTGCACCTGGGCCAACACCAGGCCCAGCGTCCCTGCTCACAGCAGAGGACAGAGCTGTGCCTCTCCCTTACTGCCTGTGCCTTCTCTGACTTGTAGACGTTTATTCTTTCTTCGTACATGGATCGGGCTCCCCTGCATACCAGCTTCTGTTCAAGTCCTTGAAGATTCAGCAGGAAACAGACCAGAGTGTTTACTTCTGTGAAGTTTATTTCGGATGAGAAAGACAAGAAGTAAATGGAAAACCAGCAGGGGAAAAGGGTAGGGATTATGGAACAGGGCTCAGAAATCCTATAAACACCCCAAGGTAGGGACACAGACAGCAAGTGCAAAGGCCCTGGGGCACAACTGCGCCTGCTGTGTTTACAGCAAGGGGAAGAGGCCCGTGGCTCTGAGCACAGCCTGTAAGGAAAGATCACCGAGGAGGGGAGTCACAGAGAGCCAGGTGAGCAGGAGGAGGCATTGTGAGGTGTGGCCGGTTGCTCTGAGCAACGCGTGAGCCATTTGAGACTGTCCTCAGAGTGAGATAACCGTGGGCAGTATCAGTGGGTGCACTATAGGGATTCATGCAGAAGGGCAGCAGCCAAAGCCAGGAGGTGAGGTGGCCTGGTCAGGCTGGAGCCCTGGGATCAGAGGGTGGTTTGGAGGTGGACGATAGGAAGCTGCCCGGCCTCAGCATCCGGAAGAACAGTTTCTCTGTGCTGAGGCGGGGACCACAAACGGAGGCCACGTTTGGAGGCCATTCTGGGAGGGCAGGAAGAATTGTCCTGCCGGGACCCGGATGCTTAGGAAGTCGCCCCCTCCTGCCGTTGTCTCTGAGGCGGCCCCGGCTTCCTGTTGGCTGCGGGCGTCACAGCTCTGCGGCCACGGGGACTGGTTCTGAGGACACCCGACCCCAGCTGCTGCCCCGCTGTGCACCTCTGACCCCAGCCACCACCCGGATCAGACCGGGTTTCAGTCCTGGACACTGAAAACCTGCTATTACATCAGCTGCCACCTGCTTCCCCATCAGTGTGTCTAACAGTCCCCCAAATATCTGCTGGGGTCTTTGTTAGGATTTTATTACACCTTGAGAAAGTTCTGTCTTTCGCGGTGGTGGAGTCTTTATACCCAGGAGCGCGCGTCTCTCCACTGACCCAGTCTTGTCTGAACCTCTACCAGCCCCGAGGAAATTCCTTCCTGTAGGCCTTGGGTCTCGTTTGGGTTTCATCCCAGAGCGCTCAGTGCTTTTATCAATAATGTGATTGCCTACCTTTGTCACCATTCAACTTCTAATTTTTTAAAACTTTTCTTGTTTTATTTATTTTTATTTTTTGTTACCAAGGATCAAACTCACAACCTTGCGTTTCCCAGGTAGGCACTTAACGCTGCTGAGCTAAACCCCCAGCCCTCCTAATATTTTTTTTAAAAACCATATACATTTATTAGTCCATTATTCTTTTTTAAATAAAGCAACTTTATTAAACCACAAATCTGTATGCCACACAATTTAAAGACTTAAAAGGCAAGATCCGGTGGACCCTCACATGCAGGCAGAGCTGTGCGATTACAGCCACAGTTAAACTTAGGTCACTTTGCCATCCAGATCAAAACACCCCTCCTGCGAGTGACCACCCCCCGTCCTTCCGCCGGCCTAGGTGACCACTGGACTCCTCTCTGTCTTCACAGATTTTCCTCTTCTGGGATTTTACTTCTTTTTTCTTTTCAAAATGGTCCATTCTCACAACCGTAGAGACCCCACTGTGTCCAAGGAGGAGTGAATTCTGCATTGTGAGCTCTCACACCCTATTAGAATGAAACCAGGGACCGGCATACTTAAACACAGGCACTTTTTTCTTTCTCTTTTTTCTCTCTCTCCTCTTTCCTATTAAATGTTTCATCCAAGGGAACCCACACAATGTCCAAGCTCCTATGTCTGATTTGCTCCACTTAACATCAGGGTCTTAAGGTGCCTACGGGTGCCCCAAGTTTGTCTGTATTAATGGCAGAACAATAGTCCGCTGTGTACAAACCCCACATTCCCTCACCCACCCCACTGTTGATGTGCCTTGGCTGGGTCCGAGATTTAGCTGTTATGAATCAGGCTGCCATATACACACATTGCTGTGATGTGTTTTCAACTCCTCGGGGAAGATACTCAAAAGGGGGAGAGCAGGTGGGTCAGGTGGAATTTTGATTTTTAGCTTTTTGAGGGATCTCCATGTTGGTTTCCATAGTGGTTGGGTCAGTTTACACTCCCACCAACAGTACAACTTCTAATGTCTTGTATCTTTAGCTTGTCTCTAACTGCTTGAAATAAACCCTCATTGGTCCCAGTGAACCATTTTTAAACATGGTGCTGAATATTCTTACTATCTGACATTAGATGTTTTTCCCATTAACAGCCATAAATGAGATCGGGTTATAGTTTCTTTGTCATAGTTTGGTGGGTAATTGCCCAAAGATTTCCATCCTACGCATCTTTTCTGAGTGCTGAATAATGGAACTCCATGTAAAAATCATCTATTCCCTCAAGGCCTGATGCAGCGTGCCTTTAAAAGTCACCTTTAGTGACAGATGGCAGGTCTTTTACGGGCTCTCCCATTTCTTTTGTGATTATCTGTATTCAGGCTTTTCTAATACTCAGCTACAATTAGTTTTCTATATTCTCTTAAAAGTACGTTCCATCCCCCCTGGAGGTTAAAGCACATTAACCTAAGGTTGTCGACTCTATGTTGCTAGAATAGTAGGCTTCCAGCCTGCTCTGGGCTGTGACACCTCCGAAGGTGTGAATACACACATCACACCAGGGCAGCCCTTGTTACTGCTGGACCGAGGGGTAAACCGAGGCACAAGCGGGTCAGCAGCTTATTGCAGGGCCTCATAGTCAGGGGCGGCGTCTGCACTCAGCTCCAGAGCTCCGTCCCCTCAGGCCCCCGTCCACCCGTGTTCTTGCCAGCGGCGCCCACCTGGGCCAGGCTCTCTAACTTACCTCTGAGGCTTGGGAAAGTCTTCAGTTTACCATTCTAAGAAGCTGTAAATCGCCTCAGGAACACCGCTGTTATTTTCTAATGTGAGACAGGAAAAGCATTCGTTCACTTCCCAAATGTCTCCGTGCGGCATATTCAAAAGCGCCTGCCAACCTGTGGGTGACCGAGGGCTTTGGTCGGCGTGGAGGTGCATGTGTCCCGGGCCTTCCCAGCAGCCTCCTGTGTGTGATGCCGGCTCATCCAGTCTGAAATACTTTGCATATTATGCAGGTTCCTCCATCCTAAAGAATAGTGACGTATTAATACAGAGTTCTGTGGAAATTCTTAACACAAGACAGCCAAGTTTGACTGCTAGCTGGGGGGTTTCTGGATAGTTTCTGGATGGTAATCGTCTGAAGTTGCCAGAACAGGACTGACCCAGGGTGAGCGCTGTTGTCAGAGCTCACAGACACAATCAGGGAACCTGATGGTAGTGCAGAACATGCCCAGATGCAGGGACAGCTGTCATGCGTTGTCACCGCAGGCTGTCACACGGCCATCCCTGCGCCTCTGTCCTGGCACCCTACACCTTTGCAGGTCAGGAGTCCACTGCTGCTGCAGCAGATGCAGGCCTGGCTGCGGGGGCCTTTACCTAGCCAGCAAGTGTGTGCCTGTCAGGGCTGCCTCCCTGGCCCGCACGGGAGGCTCAGGTCTCAGTGGCCCCCGCCAGCTCCATCCCCATGGCTCCAGTCCCCCATATCACCTTCCTGGTTGTCCCAGGATACGCCAGAGGCCCAGGCCTTGCCCACGGTCCCTCTGCTGGTACTCACTGAGCGACTCTCCCTTGCCTGCTATCCCTTGCCCTGTCTGCCCAGCACAGTGGTCAGTAGAGACACAGGACAGGCCACACAAAGGAGCCCTCTGCCACTTCGTGTCCTGGAGGTCAGTTCCTCTTCCCGGGAAGTCCCCAGCCCTGGCCCACTGCTCATCCTGCCCCCGGCTCCCCAGCACCACGGACAGAGCCTCCAAGGCTTCCTCTGGCCAGGATCAGTAAAGCCCTGACCCATGCATTCACCAGAATAAATCCCTGTTCCCGGCCCCAGGGAAGCTCAGCCAACAGCTGGGGCCGCAGCGCAGGGTCTTTCCTGTCAACAAAACCGTCTTTCATAACCAGTCAGTGGGAGCAAATGGATGAAAGTCACACCCTGCAATGGAAGCACAACCCTGGAAGTCCAAATGCACAGCTCTGCAGGCTCCTGGCCGCACGCAGCAGGACTGTGTGTTTGCTAAATGCACCAAAGGCCAGGCCAGGCCGAAGGCTCAGCGTCACACAGCCACCTCTTGGGCCCACTGTGACTTCCACACCGCTGAGCCTGGCCTGCGAGGGGAGCCGGTTCAGGCTGGCATCTGTGATGCTTTTGCATCTGGCTTCTCTGCCCCTCTGCCTCCCCAGAAGTACCCAGATGTGGGGCCCCTGAGCTGAGAGGTCTGTGCCCCTGACTGAGGGCCATGATTCCCATTCTGTTTTGTGCAGGCTGCCGATGAGTGGGCCGAGAGGATGCCCAGAGTCCCGCCACCCACGTCTCCCCGAGAAGCAGCCATTGCAGAGCTGTTGGCCCGCCTCCAGAAAGCTGTGACCACCCACCACTATGCCTTCGCCCAGGAGTTCAAGAACTTCGACACCAACAAAAGCAACACGGTCTCCAGAGATGAGTTCAGGGCCGTCTGCACCCACCACCTGCAAATCCTGACGGACAAGCAGGTAAGGTCAGGCTTTTTTGGTTTCCCTTCTGGGCCACCCCAGGCCCGTGCTCCCCAGCACACAGGACACAGTCTTCAGCAGTGCTCAAGGTTTTATTTACCTTATTTTGTTCTCTTTTGGTTTTAAGATAGGTTTGCACTATGTAGTCCAGGTTGGCCTCTCGTATCCTCCTGCCTCAGCCTCCCAGGTGTGGCATTAGGAGCATGTGCCCACCGGGCCCAGCTTTGTTTTGTTTTTCAGTCTTATAAAAGACTCTTAGGAGCCTGCTGTCAGGTGGCAGGTGTGCATCGCACCTTTTCAGTGTGCAAAAAAATGTCCCTGTTTCTTTGCAAATCAAATTAAACTCAGCCCCAGCTCCCATCCTCCTTCCCTTCCCCATCAGCCCAGCCATGTGAGCCAAAGAGGGTGGCTGGGAACCCTGGACCCCAGCAGGTGACGTGGACCCTTGTGTTCCTGATGTTCCCTCTGTCCTCCGCTCTTGCTGCTCTGGGGTCTCCCTGGGGAAGTCCAGGGAGCCCCTCAGACTCCGGACAGAGGCCACCGCTCCCTGGGTCCTCTGCCCGTCACAGAATCTCCAGAGCACGTCCTCAGTCTCCTCCCTGGAAGACTGAGCGCGGCTCACTGTAGTTCAGAGGCTCTGGCCCCATGCTTCCCTGTCCCCCTCAATGCCACACGGCCTCCCAAGCCAGACAGTGTCCTGCAGCCCCCTCTATGAGAGGAGGGCACCTCGGAAGGGTCCTGTGCTTACCGACCCAGCCCTGTTCACACTGAGTTGCTTTGCTCCACACCCAGCATCCCATGGGTAACAATGCCTGGCACAGGGTGGGTTCTCAGCAATACCCATGATGGCAGGGTCCCATGTTGCTGTGGGATGTCCACGTGCCCAGACCCTGCCCCCAGCTAACAGCCAACATGAGCGCCCGGTCCCTCCGTCCCAGGAGATGCTCTGTGAGCAGCCGACATACCAGCGCCATTCCCAGCGAGCAATTCAGACAAAAGGAGGTCTTAAAATACACAGCAGCTCGTCCTCCTTCCCCTGGGTTCTGCTCAGGCCCAGCCCCGGGGTTCCGCTTGCAGATCCAGGTAGAAACCCGTCCCTTTACCTCCAGAATCTCAGTCCTCACGCCAGACAGAATGCAGCCATTAAAGCCCCTGAGTCTCGGTCACCTTCCTGTCACTGAGACACAATACCCCAACCCCCACACTTAAAGGAAGTTTGTTTCAGCTCAAGTTTTTAGTCTGTAGTTAGCTGATGCCGAGGCAGGAAGGGGCCGTGGGAGGGTCTGTCGGAGGGAAACCGCTCGCCTCACGGCAGCCAGGAAGCAGACAGGGAAGCGAGGGCCAGGAGGGAGGGAAGGCCTTCAGGCCACGCGCCCAGTGACCTCAGCCTGTTCCCTCCGGACCTGCCTGCCACACCAAGCGAGCTGCAGCACCCCCAGAACCCGTTTACCACCCCCAAGCCCCGCTCCCAGTATGTGAGGCCCCGGGGAGCGCGTCCTCCCGGACCTGCCCCGTGACACTCGGATGACAGGAGCGAGCGTGGCGCTTAGCTTTCCCAGAGTGAGGCGTTTGGGATGACCTGAGTCATTGTCGCTGAGTTAACTGAAGTGCTATTGCTGAGTACTTCTCTCCACAGAGCCCCAAAGGCAAGCAAGTTCTGCCTTCGCAAACTGTGCAGGTGAAAATAATCAGCCCCCGGCCCCATTTATTATTCTACCATGCCAGCTGACAGAAGTTTTACTGATACAAGTTTCACTAATAACAATTTCCATTTCATCTAATTGAATAAGCTTTTGCTCTAATTACTGATATAAGTTAACGATGTGCTGACACACCTCGCTCACATTCGTAACCAGAGAATCTGATTTCAGTTTTCCACGAAAGAAACTTCTTCATCCGCAGCAATCAAGCCCTCCGCAAACAAATTAAGCACTTATTTTTAAATGCTCCTTCCTAAAAATAAGTAAGTTCTCACATCTCAGATACAGCCCACCTACAGGATCCAAGCACGGCACGCGAGCCCCGTGGTTAAAGTTGGGGGTGATGAGCAGGAACTGTTCCTTGGTGAAGGCTGCTTTCAGACACAGCAAAAGCCCAGAGACCCTAGGTTTACTTCCTGTGTGAGTTGCTGTGCCAGCAGCCTCTGTGTTGGTCACTTCCCTCACTGGCTCAGGTTTCTGTCCTGCTCAGCTGGCTCCCAGGCAAGAGGGCAGGGCAGGGTGCCTGGCGGAGGAGAAGCAGCTCACCGCACTGCGCACGGGAAGCAGAGGGGTGGGCGGGGCCTGGAGGGAGGGGATCTCCCTGGCCACGCCCCCGGACCGCCTCCTCCACTGACTCCGCCCCCTAAGCAAATCAGCCAAAGCCGCGTCCTGAGGTTCTTGGGGCCCTCATTAGAAACCATAGCAACCTTCTCGGTTGAAGGCACAGTGTTAAAATGTGACAGGAGATGGTTTGTCCTTGTGATATGCCAAGGTCCCTCCTCCTGGATCTCAGAGGAGTTCACTGAGGACACGGAGATGGTGATGGCTCCACCCTTATTAAATAACGTTTCCACGGATTGCGTGATTTCCTTCCTTTACCTACCTTGTAGAAACATCACGCACACACACGCAGGAAGAGGGCTTCCGAGGGGCACCTCCATCGACTTACCCAGCTCTGTAGAGGGGAAAGACCGCGTCTTCCAGAAAAGCAGGGCGTCTGCAGGGCAGACTGCGGAATTGGGGGTCTTCCGGGGAGGTGGCCACAATGCGCCTCCCGGCGGGGCTCTCCTCGCCAGGCCCTTTAGATCAGTGTTGCTCCAGTGCTGTCACAGGCAGCGCGCACTCGGGAGAGGACCAAACCCCTGCACACCCTGGCTGTGGGCAAGGGCCGCACCTCTGAGCTCGGGTCTTCCCCGGCAGAGGGGACACAGACAGGGCTGTCCCGGCTCTCCCAGGTCCCCCCCCTCCCAGCTCGAGCCCAGCGTACCCCTGTCCTCCCATCCGGCTCGCCTAGCTCTGCACCTCTGGCTGAAGCCTTGGGACACCCGCGTGCTCCCACGCATGTGGCACCCGGCTTGGCAGGGCTAGAGACAGCCAGAGCCCGCACACGGGGCTGTACGTGCATGAGGGGTTGCACTTGGTGCTGGGGTTGCACGTGGTGCTGGGGTTGCACGTGGTGCTGGGGTTGCACGTGGTGCTGGGGTTGCACGTGGTGCTGGGGTTGCACGTGGTGCTGGGGTTGCACGTGGTGCAGGGGTTGCACGTGGTGCTGGGGTTGCACTTGGTGCTGGGGTTGCACGTGGTGCAGGGGTTGCACGTGGTGCAGGGGTTGCACGTGGTGCAGGGGTTGCACGTGGTGCTGGGGTTGCACGTGGTGCAGGGGTTGCACGTGGTGCTGGGGTTGCACGTGGTGCTGGGGTTGCACTTGGTGCAGGGGTTGCACTTGGTGCTGGGGTTGCACGTGGTGCTGGGGTTGCACGTGGTGCAGGGGTTGCACTTGGTGCTGGGGTTGCACGTGGTGCTGGGGTTGCACGTGGTGCCGGACGTGAAACTGGAGGGCCCCATAGTCAGGAGTTGCTGGCCGCTTGCTGCCTGCTCTGTGGGGCCGGGTGGGGGTGGGCGGTTTCTGTGACAAGACGTTGGGTTCGGAGCCAGGAGACCGTGGAGTGGGAGCCGCGAGTGTGGAGCCAGTGTGCACAGCCGGCCCACACCTGCATTCCTGGGGTCTGCGTTCCTTTGCGGGATTTTAGACAGTAAAGAAACCGGAATGTATGATTTCTGAGCAGTGAGGTGAGGTGGGGGGACAGGGTGCCGGGGCCTGCATTTCCCACGGGAGACCTGGGCGTGGACACGCAGCCCTGTGGGGGGCTGGGAGCTGAGGCCCCTCAGCAGAGGGGACCAGAGTGACCAGGCGATCCACAGGGTTGGAACACAAGCCGAAAGCCTGCGCAGGGGGCCAGCCTGGGGAGTGGGGGCTGAGCCCAGAGCCTGGAGCAAGGCGGAGCAAAGCTCCAAACAGCGCTGAGCGCACTTGGGTTCTGGTGAAGACCCTTCTCCCCTTAGCTCCCCCATCCTGAGGGTGTTAACGTGTGCGACCTTCTGAAGGGGTCGATGTTTTCACTAAGAGATTTGTGGAAAGTCCCAGCTACGGTTCTATTGTGTCAATTTTTTGCAGGGGTTTTCAAATTAATTCTTTACAAATTAAAATTATTATTTCCTCCCAGTGAGTTTAACCTTTCAGCATGATTTAACTGCCTTCTTTAAACCTGGAAAAGAGTTTTTGGCTTAAAATACATTTTACCTGATATTATTAAAGCTACTAGTCTAGCTTTCTTATTTTGTGTTTCATTGGCATATCTCTTTCTAAATCTTTCTAAATCTTTGACCTTTCTGTGCCCTAAGTTCTTTGTAAATGTATTTTTTTTCTATCGGTACCGGGGATTGAACTCACAACTGGGTGCTTGCAAGGCAGGCACTTATGCAGCTGAACTAAATCCCCAGCCCCTGTAGATGTATATTAACAGCCTATCAGTAGATTATTTTTTAAAATCCAAGCTAATAATCTCTGCCTTGCATTTATAGGGATGTTTATCTGGTCCATTTATATTTATTGTGATTCCTCGTGTATATCTATTATCCAATATTGTTTTTTTTTTTTTTTTTTACTTAAGAGGAAAAAGAGAAAAACACAAAACAAAACAAAGCGGTGTAAGGGTACACATAATACAGAACTACAAAAAAAAAACATAACAGTAAGAAATCACCTGTTAATAGATTACATATTATCATCTTGAAAATAGTTGCTCAAATCACAGATTCAAGAATACAAGGTGGACATTCAAACAGGGAGACTGCAAACAGCTGTGTTCAATGATCCAAAAACATTGATATAGTCAGCTATTTAACACCCCTAAACACACTTGCTGTTATATCCGTTAGAGCTCTTTTTTTTTCCCTCTCTTTTTTACAACAAATTTTACACATTTGGATTTTATTACTCCTTAGTGCTTATTACTTTTTTGGGGGGGAGAGAATACAGTCAAATATGGCAAAACAAAGCTGTCAGTCAAAACTAAGGATAGACATAGCACATGGTGTAGAACAGAGCACAAGGTTATCAACAGTGGTTATTAACGTTGTCTCTTGTTTCCTTAAAAAGAATTGTCTATCTCATTAGATATTATAAAGTTGGACAAAACAGTAGAGAACAAGACCAATAAAACTTAGGCATTGTAAACATTACAGGACTTCCAAAGAAGACAATAGTCAAACCAGAATGGGCATCTTAGTGAATCTTATTGCCTTCAAAGTAGTTGCCTATATCCTCAAACTTGATACTATCATACAGAATGGAACAGAGTCTAATCAGTCAAAACAAGATCATGGGAGTATTACAGGACTTCAAAACAAGTTAATAGGAAATGAAAAAGAGTTACTATATATATATCCTAATTTTTTAAATTTTTTCCCCTTAAGTAAGACAAACATAAGAAATGACTAAATAATTTTTTTAAAAGAATAAGGGAAAGATTGAGATAAAACAGGACATAACAATATAACAATAGAGGTCAAAGCATGACTGTTTCAGCAACCTAGTACTTCACCACCATATAACCCGACTTAATAGTAGTTACCATAGTGTCTGTCTTTTTCCTTGAAATATTTGGATAAAACTTCATATACTCTAGCTTCAAATATTTCCGTATCAAGAAGCCCAGAATAAAGCCTTTCTAATTAATGAGTGAAAACTTTATAAGGCTTCAAGGCCACCTAATGGGGAATCATGATTACCACATATTTTTATATATTTGAATCATTACTTACATTAGGAAACTATTCGGTATTCACACATGCGAGATTGATTTATTTCACTTATGAGTATGGTCTCAAGCTGTGCCCATTTATTGATAAATATCTCAATGTGATCCTTCTTTATAGCTGAATAATACTCCATTGTATAGAAATACCACAACTTTTTTATCCATTCCTCAGTTGATGGACATTTGGGTTGTTTCCAAGATCTGGTGATTACAAATTGTGCTGCTATAAACATAGGTGCACATATATCCCTGTGGTATGATGCTTTCAGTTCTGGGAATATGCCCAGACGTGGAATAGCTGGAATAAATGGGATTTCCAATCCCAACTTTTTGAGAAATCTCCAGACAGATCTCCACAAAGGCTGTACCAGTCTACACTTCCACCAGCAGTGCAGGAGAGTTCCTTTTTCCCCACAGCCTCTCCAGCATTTGTTGTTGTTGGTTTTCTTGATCCTGGCCATTCTTTCAGGAGTGAGATGGTATCTCAGTGTGGTTTTAATTTGCATTTCTCTAATGACCAATGATGATGAGCATTTTTTCATGTATTTATTTGCCATTTGCATTTTTTCATCTGAGAATTGCGTATTCATCTCAGATGCCCATTTTTGGATTGGATCTTTGAATTTTGGAGGTCTGAGTTTCTTTAATTCTTTATATGTTTTAGACAAGAGTCCCTTGTCTGAGAGAGAGTTCACTAAAATCTTTTCCCAGTTTGTGGGTTTTCTTTTCACTATGCTGGAGATTTGTTTTGACATGCAGAAACTTTTTAATGAGAAATGGTCCCAGTTATTGATTCTGGGAAGTATTTCCTGTGCGGTTTGAGTCCTGTTCATGAATTCTCTACCTGTTCCTATGTCTCCAAGGTTTCTACCCAATTTGTCTTCCAATAGATTTAGCGTTTCTGTTTTAATATTCAGATCTTTGACCCATTTAGATTTTAACTTAGTACATGGTGATAGACATGGGTCTAGCTTTAGTTTTCGGCAAATGGAGAGCCAGTTTTTCCAGCACCATTTATTAAAGAGACTGTCGTTCTTCCAGTGAGCCTGCTTGGCTCCTTTATCAAAGATAAGGTGGTTGAGTGTGTTTGTAGTTGTGGTTGTATCTTCTAATCTATTCCATTGATCTTCGGTTCTGTTTTGATTCCAATACCATGTTGATTTTACTACTGTTGCTTTGTAGTATAACTTCAAGTCAGGGATTGTGATGCCTCCTGCTTTGTCTTTGCTGCTTAGAATTGCCTTTGCGATTCTAGGTCTCTTCTGGTTCCAGATGAAATTTAGGAGTGATTTCTCTAGATCTGTAAGGTATGTTGATGGTATTTCTATTGGGATTGCATTGAATCTGTATAACAGTTTTGGGAGAATGGCCATTTTCACAATGTTTGTTCTTCCTATCCATGAGCAAGGGATGTCTTTCCATTTTCTGAGATCATCTTCAATTTCCTTTTTCAGTGTATTATAATTTTCACTGTATAAGTCTTTCACTTCTTTCGTAAGAGTAATTCCTAAATATTTCATTTTTTTGGTTGCTAATGTGAATAGTCCAGTTTCTCTTGTTTCCCTCTCTGTGATTTTGTTGTTCGTGTATAGGAATGCTATTGATTTCTGAGTATTGATTTTGTATCCAGCCACATTACTGAATTTATTTATTGTATCTAAGAGTCTTTCAATGGAGTTTAGGGGGTCTTCTATGTAGAGTATCATGTCATCTGCAAACAATGATAATTTAACTTCTTCTTTTCCTATCTTTACCCCTTTTATTTCTCTTTCTTGCCTAATTGCTCTGGCTAATACTTCCAGTACTATATTAAATAGGAGTGGTGATGAAGGACATCCTTGCCTTGTGCCCGATTTTAAAGTAAAGGCTTTCAATTTTTGGCCATTTAGTATGATGCTGGCTGTTGGTTTGTCATAAATGGCCTTTATTATATTGAGGTAAAGACCATTTATTCCAATTTTCTGTAAAGTTCTTATCATGAATAAGTGTTGGACCTTATCGAAGGCTTTTTCTGCATCTATAGAAATGATCATGTGATTCTTATTTTTGGCTTTATTGATATGGTGGATTACATTTATTGATTTACATATGTTGAACCATCCTTGCATTCCTGGGATGAATCCTACTTGGTCATGGTGTATAATCTTCTTGATGATTTGCTGGATCCTATTTGCCAATATTTTATTGAGGACTTTTGCATCTGTGTTCATTAGGGAGATCGGTCTATAGTTCTCTTTTATAGTTGGGTCTTTCTCAGGTTTTGGTACTAGAGTAATATTTGCTTCCAGGAATGACTTAGGAAGGATTGCTTCCCTTTCAATTTCATTGAATAGTTTGAGGAGTGTCGGCATTAGGTCTTCTTTGTATTTCTTGTAGAATTCTGCAGTGAATCCATCTGGGCCTGGGCTCTTCTTGGTGGGTAAGGACTTAATTACATTTTCAATTTCATTAGCAGAGATTGGGTTATTCAACAGTTTTACATCCTCTTGATCTAGCTTTGGTACTTCATATGCTTCTAAGAATCTGTCTATTTCTTCTGTGTTATCAAACTTTTGAGAGTAGAGGTTTTCGAAATAGGTGTTGATGATCTTCTGTATTTCTCTTGGGTCTATAGTGATTTCTCCTTTTTCATTTCTTATTGCATGAATTTGAGCTTTTTCTTCCCTTTTTTAACTAAGGTTGGCTAGGGGCTTATCGATTTTATTTATTCTTTCAAAGAACCAACTCTTTGATTCATTGATTCTTTGGATTGTTTTCTTAGTCTCTACTGCATTGATTTCTGCTCTGATTTTTATAATTTCCTCTCTTCTTTTGGCTTTGGGCTTTACTTGCTCTTCTTTTTCTAGCTGTTTGAGGTGTAGCATCAAGTTATTTATTTGTATTCGTTCTGTTTTCCTGATGTGGGAACTCAGTGCAATAAATTTTCCTCTCAGGACAGCTTTCATTGCATCCCACAGATTCCGGTAAGTTGTATCTGCATTTTCATTTTCTTTTAGGTATTGTTTAATTTCTTCTGTGACCCACTGATTGCTCAAGAGTGTGTTATTCAGTTTCCATGTGTTTGCGGAATTTTTGCAGTATCTTTTATCATTAATTTCTAATTTCAGAGCGCTATGATCCGATAACATGCAAGGGATGATTTCAACTGTTTTGCATTTGCTTAAATATGTTCTGTGAGCTAATATATGGTCTATTTTAGAAAATGATCCATGTACTGCTGAGAAGAATGTGTATTCTGATGTTGTTGGGTGGAACATTCTGTATATGTCTATCAAACCCATTTGTTCACAGGTGTGATTTAGTTCTGTTATTTCTTTGCTCATTTTCTGTCTGGTTGATCTGTCCCTTGGTGTCAATGGCTTATTAAGGTCTCCTGTTACAATTGTGTTACTGATAATTTGAGTTTTCATTTCTGTTAATAATTGTTTTATATAACTGGGTGCTCTGGAGTTTGGTGCGTATATATATATATATATATATATTTTTTTTTTTTTTTTATTTAAGAGGGAAAAGAGAAAAACACAAAACAAAACAAAGCGGTGTAAGGGTACACATAATACAGAACTACAAAAAAAAAAACATAACAGTAAGAAATCACCTGTTAGTAGATTACATATTATCATCTTGAAAATAGTTGCTCAAATCACAGTATCAAAGAATACAAGGTGGACATTCAAACAGGGAGACTGCAAACAGCTGTGTTCAATGATCCAAAAACATTGATATAGTCAGCTATTTAACACCCCTAAACACACTTGCTGTTATATTCGTTAGAGCTCTTTTTCTTTTTTCTTTTTTTTTTCCCTCTCTTTTATAGACAATTCTTTTTAAGGTGCGTATATATTTAAGATAGTTATCTCTTCCTCTTGGAGTTTTCCCCTTACGAGTATGTAGTGACTTTCTTTGTCCTTTATGGTCATTGTTGGTTTAAAGTTCACGTTGTCTGCAAACAGAATGGCTACTCCTGCCTTTTTTTGGATTCCTGCTGCATGAAGAATTGTTTTCCATCCTTTGACTTTCAGTCTGTGAGTATCCTTCTGGGTTAGATGGGTTTCCTGTAAACAGCATATGGTTGGATTTTGTTTCTTGATCCATTCTGCTAGTCTGTTTCTTTTGATTGGTGCATTGAGACCATTTACATTAATGGTTATTACTGTTAAATGCTGGTTAATTGTAGGAATGTTATCTCTCTGCTGTTGCATCTTTATCTTTCTGTTCTGTTTAATTATTTGCTTTGCTTAGTGGTTTTTTCCTTTGTGTATCTAAACTGTTTTTCAATATTTTTTGCAGGGTTGGTTTGGTGTTCATGAAGTTCTTCAGCTGTTCTTTGTCATGGAAGTATCGTATTTCACCATCTATTTTGAATGATAGTTTTGCAGGATATATCAGTCTTGGTTGGAAATCATTTTGCTTTAGGATGTGGAATATTTCACTCCATGTTCTTCTTGACTTTATCGTTTGTGCTGAGAAGTCTGCTGTGATTCTGATAGGTTTTCCTTTATAGGTGATCTGTCTTTTCTCTCTGACAGCTTTTAGTAATCTATTCTTGTGTTGGATTTCTGGGATGGTGATTATTATATGTCTGGGTGTAGTTTTATTTTGGTTATGACTATTTGGAGTTCTATATGCTTCACTGATCCTGATGTCAGTTTCTGATCTCATGCTTGGGAAATTTTCAGCTATTACTTCTCTAAATATCCTCCTGACATCCTTCATGTTGTCTCCCTCTCTTTCATTAATCCCTATCATTCTTATGTTATTCTTCTTTGCATCATCTTGCATTTGTTGAATTGTTGTTTCCTGATTCCTTGTTATTTTTAAAAGATCTTTCCTTTCCTGTTCACTAGCTGCAATCCTGTCTTCAAGGTCTGAAATTCTATCTTCACTTTCATTAAGGCGGTTTTTACAACTTTCAGTGGAGTTTTTTTATTTCCTGTATATCTCTGTGCATCTGCATTATGTATTCTGTTTGTTTCTTATATTGCTCGTCTAGGGATTCTATCTTTTTGTTTAGTTCCTCCAATTTTTTATCTGTGTTTTCTTTAGATATATTTAGAATCTCTTTCATTTCTTTTATCATTTCTTCTTTTATCTGGGAGATTATTTCGAGTTTGAATTTCTTTAAAGCTTCCTGGAGTTGCTTGTCAATTTCAGTAGCTATTGTGTCCGATATATGAGGTGGATGGGATATATTTTCTTCTATATACATCGCTCCTAGGGTTTCCTGAGATGGGCTGGAGGTTTGAGGTTGTAATTTGGTCTTTCGTTTTGTCATTTTCCTATATTTCTGTGTTTCAAGTGTTATTTGAAAGCTTCCTCAGGATCTGTTGAAAATCCCCTTCTATGTTTGCAGCTACTGAGACTCTGGCACCACGCTACCCCAAGCCATTGGGCCTACAGAACCAATGGCCCTCCTCTGCCTGCTCAGAACTCCGCAGTTCCAGACAAGCTGAGCCTCAGGGACACTGTGCGCCCACCTGCCCCTTGGAAGCTCCACAGTTCTTCAATCGCAGCCGGGTTAGGGTACTCACCACAGGCCTTGGTGCCTCAGGAACCTGTGGTCCCTCCCTGCTTGCATAGATATCCACAGCCCCCACCCCAGATCCGCCCAGCTCCTCCTCTGTACACCGATGGCTAGGCGTGGCCGCAAAACAGGCTGGGCTCCGCTGATAGTGTGGGCCTGCCCACCCGTCGGGAGCTCAGCAGTTCTCCAAGTGCAACAGGAATGGGGAGGCTGATGTGGAAGCCTCAAACCCACCTCTCCCCTTCACTGCACCTGGAAGCTTGGGGGGACTCCAACAGTCTGGGCGGAGATATCCAGAGTCCTCCAGACACGCAGAGAGGCCGATGCAGCACCCCAGATCCGCCCAGCTCCTCCTCTGCACACCGATGGCCAGGTGCCTATTATCCAATATTGTGCTAATACTACCTAATACTCATGTTTTATATTCTTTACCATCTTTTTCTTTTGGATTGAGCTTATTGTTTTTCTAACCTTCTAAGTTCTATAAGTTATATATCTAATTTTGTTCTTTTAACCAGTAAGTGGCCATTGCCCTTAAATTTTTGCCAAGTGTTATAAAATAAAATCCAATGTAAAGCATCCCCTTTGTCCTCGGCCCCCAAGGTTATTAAGTTGTTGTGATTCTCCTTGGGCTTCGTGTTACTATTTATTTAATATTTTAGATGCATCTTATCATTTTTCTGTATAAATTAAACCTTAGAGTGGTTTGCTCTATAAAGTTGGTGCTTTTTTAGTGTTACCTTCTTTGCTACTTACACTGTAGACCTTTCTTCTGGGACCGTTTTCTTCGTGAAGTAACCTTTTGTTCATGATCTACTGATCTGTAAATATCTATAACTATATGTCTCACATGAGAGAGATGGGGAAAGGATGGCGGGAAGGAGAGGAGAGACACATGTAGATCAAGCTGTCCTTGAACTCACTGTGTAGCCCCGGCTGGCCTCAGCCTCCGGAGTGGTGGGTTACAGGCCTGTTCCATCACACTCAGCTGTTTTGCCATATTTTAAAGGAAATGTTTTGGTGCGAGGAGTGGTAAGTTGATAGTAATTTCCTCCTAACGGTTTAAACAACAGTAGTCTGCCGTAGCTTGTGCTGCTGTCGCTATCAGGTGATGTCCTGTGAGACACCCGGGAGTCAGAACTCCAGGACGGGGCCAGCTGGCTCTCAGGTGATTCCAGCGTGTGTTACGTATGATCGTCTGTTCTCTAGCAGCCAGTATCTGAAGTCGAAATCTGCCTTAGCTTGTTGGGCCGGCTCCCCTTCCTGGTGACTGCTTCTGCATGTTTTCGGTGGCTTTCATCACGAGCTGCTCCTTGGTTGAATTTAACCCAAGGGAATTCTGTGGGACATCATCTACTGTCCCGGGGCTATTGTGTTCCGTCACAGAGTCGCCAGGTGGGCTCAGAGCAGAAGAGAATCACAGAGGGTCATCGCTGGGATCTCAGCTGTGTTAGAGAGGCTTGAGGGTGGGGAGCTGGGGGAGGAGTATGGATGGCCCCAGGCGGGGGAGAGGAGTCCAGAGAGAGGATGGTTGGCGGTTGGCGGCTGAGGTTGCAGGGAGGGACGCACTGGTGAGGGTTGGAACCCAGGGTCTCTGAGAAGCAGTGAGGGTCCAGGCTCTGTTGGTGGGGTGGGGGGCTTCCTTGGCCTGTGATGGGGTGAGGACTCCTGGTCACTCAGCTCCAAAGCAGGAGCAGCACCTGGGCGGGAGACAGTGCTCCCACGGCAGGCAGTGACCGCACTGGACAGGCGCTGGGAAGCTCTGGGCCTCGGGAGTCCCAGCCAGCTGCCAGCAGCCTTAGATGAGGACCGCTCAGCAGAGCCCAGGGAGGACCATTTGGTATGAGAAGCCGAGACTCCGTGCGTTTCATTGTTACCTTTCTGATAGAATTGTTGCATTTCAGCGTAGTTTTTATTTTCCTGTAATTTCTAGAGCTGTGCAAACACACTCCATCCCTCCTAACCCAGGCTTCTGAATTCGCTCTAAGGCCCCACGGCAGACCTCTCTGCCCAAGTGTGCTTGTCGTGGTGGCCGTGGCCCGTAAGTCCCAGAGCTGGGATCATCTGTCCGGGGACCCACAGGCGGCGACGGGCAGCTCGAGGCTGGTGTGGAGGCTTCATGTGCATGTAACCTGAGTGCAAAACTCAGCGGAGGCCTCGAGCAAACTCGGTTTCTGGCATAGCCTTGGGCTGGGGCTGGGACTGGGGTGCAGGACAGAGAGGAAAAGGGGAGTCTGGGCCCCGTCTGCCATCTCTCCTCTCCTCCCCTGTCTCCCTGGCTGCTTCACACTCAGCCCTTGCTGAAGCTTCAGGCTCCGTCAGGTTCTAGCGCTGTGCACAAAATCAAATTGGAAGCAGGTTCCCACGCCTCCCGGCTCCCCCGGAGCCCCCCAGCTTGTGAGAAATGGCTCATGCAGGACGCCTGGCGCTCTCCGGGTGCCGCGTGTGGTCCCGATTCGCTCTGTGGTGTCGCTAGCAACAACACAAAGCCATAAACTTCTCTCCGGATTTCCAGACGCTCGCTCTTTTCATCTTGCGAGCAGACATTTGGCCCCGAGGGTGGAGTAAATTGTGGATGCAAATTTGGTGGCTGAGGCAGCGTCACCATCACCGATGAGCTGTGTGCAGGAGTCGGGTGGAGGGGAAGGAGGAGAAATGATCCAGACCCGGCTTCCCGGGACCAAGGTGGGCCAGGGCTGGGATTTGCATTTTCTCCTAAAATGTTTTCATACACTGCGGCTCAGTCACTGTGACTAATCACAAGATTTAATGGCCTTAAACGGCTCACTAAAGGCCCAATTCAATTAAAAAATGTCCTGCAGAAGCCATGAATAATCCTCTTGTCTCCGCTCTCCCAGCCTTTCACAGGCTTCCACCAAGCACAGCCAAACGGGCTCCCCCCCACCCCCATTTTCTTTTGCATTGCCAGGCCTCAGCCCTGTGCTACCCTGACCCCGCCGCGCAGGTGGGGCTCCGGGATTCCTGCCGTCCACGCTGACCCACGCTGCCCTCTGCTTCCTCCAGTTTGACAGGCTGTGGGGCGAGATGCCAGTGACCGCCAGGGGCAGGCTGAAGTACCAGGAATTCCTGAGCAGGTTCGGCGTGGAGCAGGTGGCCTCGCCGCCGGCCACGGGGGACTCGGTGCAGGCCCAGAAGGGCAGCAGTGTCCCCCAGGTCTCCAACAGAACCCAATCTGCCATCTCCTCACCCACGCGTGACCTGAGGGCCGAGTTGAAGTCACGGAGTCACCCCTGTGTGAGTGCCACCCTGACAAGCGCCCCACGCCACCTCACACTAGATCCACAAACCTCCCGGAGCCCAGCCCAGCCGAGCTGTCGGGGGCCTTGGGGCTGCTGGGGAAGGGCGGAGGGGGTTGGAAGGGAAGGAAAAGCGGGAGGAGCGGAGGGCGGGCGGCACCTGTGGCGAGGAGACACCTGGGGGTGGCACACAGGTGCACTCCTGCCCTTCCCGCAGGTGGCGCAGTCTGGTAAATGAACCCCTGTGTTCCCGTCGGGGTGGAACCCAGAACCCGGGCTGCACAGCGCCCAGCCTGGGAGGGAGCAGAGGGAGGTGCCCAGATGGGCATGGGAGCTTTCTCCTGTGCGCAGAGTGTGTGTCCAGGGAAGGAAGAGGGGAGGAGGTGTCCCCCAGCATACAGCCCCGGGTGTGACCCCCCAGAGAGAGGACAGGTCACTCGTGCATTCTTGCAGTGCACAATGACTGCCACGTGGCAGGTGCCCCTGCAGGTCCCACGACAGAGGCCCTGGTGCATGGGGCTGCGCTGTCACAGGACAGGGTGGGCGGGAGCGTGAGTCATCACCAGTAAGTCCAGAACAGAAGTGAAGCAGAATGGGGGTCAGGAGCACCCCACAGTGTCCCCGCCCTGACCCTTGGAATCTATGCCTGATAGTGGCATCAACTGCAGATGGAACTAGCTGCTGCCGGCTGCTGCGGATAGGGACTGTCCAGCAGGACACGGCCGGCTCCGGCCATCGCAAGAGGCCCTCTTGGGAGGGAGTCGGGCCAGAGGCAGGACTTGGGGAGGCCCAGCTGGGCCGCTGGCCTTGGTGACAGCCGGGCCACCAGGCATGCAGTGTGGGAAGCCAGAGAGGAGCCCGGATCATGGACAGAAGATGAGAAAATCTGGCATAAGACCTTTCCTCAAGTGAACACTGCACCAACACACACACATCAAACACACGGCACACACCACACACAATGCAAACACATACCACACACCGTACACACCACACACTACAAACACCACACATACCACACATATCACACACCACACACACCACACACTACAAACACCACACCACACACAACACACACCACACATACCGCACATATCACACACCACACACCCCACACATATCACATACCATGCAACACACACTGCACACACACAACACAAAGCCACCACACACACCACACACATCACACACCGCACACACCACACAACACACACACCGAACACACACACAGCACACACACACAGTGACAAACACAGCCCACACCACCAGCATGCTTCGACTGTGGCTACTCATTGATTTCCAAAACTGTCTGGGCAGTTAGGATTTGTCCCCCAACACCGATGGAAAGCAAAGCTAAGTTGCACGAGTCTGTCCCTGCTGTTCCGTCCTACCTGTGAGCTGACACGGCTGTAGCCCTGTGACCCCGCCCCGTGTCCTGTCTGCACCTTTGCCTTTGGGCCGCCTGGAACCCGCACTGAGTGGACCTCTCTGCCCCGCAGACCCCGGCAGGTGACCTGCCGCTGCAGAACTGCGAGCCGGTGGAGAGCCGGCTCCGGAAGCAGGTCCAGGGCTGCTGGCGGGCGCTGCTGAAGGACTGCAAGGAGAAGGACCTGGCGAGGCTGGGCACCATCGCCGCGCCCGACTTCCTGGGTGCGTGTGGCCATCCCATCACCCAGCTGGCAGAGGCCTCCCGCCAGGCCCAGCCCACACTGGGGTGGAGGCAAGGGCATGGGAGATGAGGGCACCTTTCACAGTGCCCTGGGACGGGGAGCGGGCTGTGACACCCCCGGGCACAATCTACATCCCACTGGCTCTCAGTACTGGACACCAGGTCACTGTGCTCGCTGGGAGAACGCAAGTGTCCCCAGACTGGGACAGTGGAGAGGGGAGGGGGCAAGGCAGAAGGGGGCAGGTGGCCGGTGGGGACACTCCCGGGGCTGCACCCACATGGCCCCATCTTCTGTTTTCTTGTTTTGATCGCTTGGCCAAGCTTTGCAAAGGCAACCGGTGGGATGTATACTCAGTGTCATGGGCCATCTTACATTTCGTCAACACAGACTGAGCCCCAGCTTTTCTCTGGGCCCCTCCAACACCGACAGAGATGCCTTCATCCCGACTTTCACGGTCAAAAAGGCACAAGCAAAACAGGCTGTAAAATCTTTTTGGTTTTTTTTGGTCTTTTGAGACAGGGTCTCTCTCTGCAGTTCAGGCTGGCCTTGAGCTCACTTTCTAGCCCAGGCTGGTCTCGAACTCACAGCGATCCTCCTGCCTCAGCCTCCCAAGTGCTGGGATCACAAAGCATGTCATACCACGCCCAGTTTGCAAGCCCTTTAACAGCTCCTATAAGAATGCTTAAAAATTAAATCTAAAAACATGGATTCAGTAACAACTAAAGAGTGTCACACAGGCCGCATTCTGGCTGGAAGCTGGCTGAGCCGTGGCGGTTTCGAGGCACACTGCGTGCAGCTCGATGGACCTTCGCTCCTGGGTCTGCTCGGGTGATCCTTGCTGTCTTCCTCCTGCTCACCCGCCATCGTGTGACTCACTCGCCCTTTATGCTCAGCCCTCGTTAGGGCGTGCAGAATTCAGCACTAGGGAGGAGCTGCACATTTCCAAGCACCCTGTTTTGCAGCCTGCAGAGGGGTGTGCTGGAAGGAGGTCCCTGGGCTCCGTGGGCCCCTGCTGCCCCGCGGCGTGATCTCCCACCCCCAAGCGCACACACAGAGACACCCAGCCTTTGCCCCATGCCCGCTTCCTTCTCAGCCTCTGCCGCTAGCACAGCCCCGCCGCCCGGCCTTGACCTGTCCTGGGATGAGGCTGAGTGGACGGCTGTCTGCTGTGTCACAGTCTTGTCCTACCCGAGTGTCTCTCCAGCACCGTCTGTGTGACTGGGAAGGGAACTGCACACAGACATGGGGGCACGAGGGGGTGGAGGAGGGCAACGCCAATGCCCAGCATTAAGATGTGCTCACTCCAGGTGGCCTCAGCGTGACCCCCATCAGAAAGCCGGGCTCAGACCTGGACACAGAAGTCCACTCAGAGTCCCCGTGCTCCAGGGCGGCTGTCATAGACCACAGATGTCACCAGACCTGAAACACTTGTCAGTGCTCACAGCCAGTGACTCTCCCCTACACAGAGGGCAGTCTGTGGTCAGGAGGCCTGAACACTGTCCCTACCGCCTGGAGCCCAGCCGCCCCAGCCCCTGTACCCGTGGGCCCAGGCCCTGTCCTCTGGGAACAGTCCCTCCCCCTCTCACCCTGGCTCCTGCCAGGCTCCGCCCTCGCACAAGGACCATAGCTCTGGTGACCAGGACAGCAGGTTACCCAGATAGTGCAGGCCAGCAGGACACAGGGGCCCCTTCCTGCAACAGTTGGCTGTGTCTATTCCCACACGTGGCTGTGCGTCCTTCCAGCCACCCCGAGCTCTGCACGCAGGGCCCACAGCGGAGCAAGTGAACACAAGGACAGAGGAGAGAGGGAGAGGGAGAGGGAGGGTACGAGCTGCGCCCACCACCCCTCTCGCCCGCAGCTCTGGTGCAGCAGTTCCGCCTGGACCTGAGCAAGGAGGAGAGCCAGCAGCTGCTCACCAAGTACGACCTGAAGAACAACGGCACGTTCGCCTACTGCGACTTCATCCAGAACTGCGTGCTCCTGCTCAGGGCCACGGAGACCTCGCTGATGCGGCGCCTGAAGATCCAGAACACTCACAAGATGGTAGGCAGCGCCCGGGGTGGCCCCGGCTTGTCACCCCAGCGTGTCCCTGTATCCCCGCCCCGCTGCCTGTCCCCTGTTCCTCCCCACCTGCAGGCAGGGAAGGCGGCCCCAGCCCGCGGGGTCTGCATGTCTTGGCTGGCACCTGGGCCAAGGGTGGTGAACGAGTCTCCACCTGGCTCTGGGGACACTAAAGACACCTCGGAAATGTACTTTCTAGGGCCAGAGATGTAGCTCAGTGACACAGCACCTGACTGGCGAGCACAAGGTCCTGAGTCCGATTCCCAGTGTCAAAAAAAAAAAAAAAAAAGAAACTGAACTTTCTTGGGCATAGGTTAGAGATTTCCTGTGTCCCCCTGGGAGCCCTGTGGGTCTGGGGACACCTATTTCCAGCAGCTCTTCCAGAGCAGCAAAATCATCAGAGTGACAGGACCTGCGAGTTAACACAGGAGGCAAAACGGGCATGTGAGTGGGTGGGGGTCCCGGCAGACTTACACACTTTGAACTTAGACACAAATCCTGCATGCGCCGGTTGACCAGACGGGCAGGAGACCAGGTTGCAGTGTGGGTGGGGCCGGATCCCTGTCCCTTCGGAGAGGAGCCGGGATCTAAAGATTTGGGGGGGGGGCATCAAGGTTCATGGCTTTTCTGGAACCGGCTTTGAGTCTCAGTCATGTCTAACTGTGTCATCGAGCTCCACACCCCAAGTCTCTCCAGAATATGGGTTCAAGGCAGCCCTGAGCTACACAGGGAACTCACAGCCAGCCTGAACTAATAGCGAAACCAGGGCTCAAAAGCAAAACAAGGGGCTGGGGATTTAGCTCAGTGGCATAAGCGCCTGCCTTGCGAGGAGGCGGTCATGAGTTCGATCCCTGGTACTGATAAAAAGGAAAAAAGACCAAAAAAAAAGCAAAACAAGCCAGGCGTGGGGACGCACACCTGTGATCTTAGCGCTTGGGAGGCTGAGGCAGGAAGATCACCACGCAAATTCAAGGCCAGTCTGGGCTCCAAGTGAATTCAAGGCCAGCCTGAACTGCTTAGTGAAACCCTATCTCAAAAATAAAACTAGAGAAAAAAAACAGAACACAAAAACGTAATGTCAGAAAACAGGTTTAAAGCTCTTCTATGTCTGCAACATTGAACCAAATTGCATCAAGCACCAAGGCAACAAATTCAGGGACCGCACAGGGCCAACTGCAGCCTCGGTGGGGCAGAGGTGTAGGCCCTGAGAGCAGAGGTGTAGGCCCTGGGGGCAGAGGCGTAGGCCCCGGGGGGGCAGAGGCGTAGGGGGGGGCAGAGGCGTAGGCCCCGGGGGACAGAGGCGTAGGCCCTGGGGGGTTTGTGCACAGGTTCATCCCGAAAGCAGGTCAGCAGAACAGACGTGGGCACAGAGGCCTTCCACACTGCTGGTCTGTAACACGAGTGAGGTCAGGAAGTGTCCTCACCGGCTCTCTTCCCGCATAGCCAGGAGCTGATGGCAGAGGCCTGTTCACAGAGTCCTGGAGGCGTGGTAGACTCGAGGGTGCTCAGGCTGGCTGGGTTCTCCCAGGAGCTGGGAAGACGCTGCCCTCGCTCGACAGGGGGCCTGGAACATGGCGGGAGAGACTCTGGCCGTGTAGCCCTTCTGCCCGGCCTCCCAGGAGAGAGCCCCCGTGGCTCTAGTCACGGCCCCTGTCCCTCGGGAGCTGCTGAGACCTCCACTGCGTGAGTGTGGCACTCAGGCCACAAGTTCTCCTGCCGAGGAGCTAAAGGGGGTTGTCGTTTGGCTGTTTGGGACTTTGCTGTCCGACCTTCACCCCTTTGGGGACACAGCTCAGGCACTGCCATTTCCTGCAGTGCTGGGGTCACCTCGGAGGACTCAGGCCGGCCTGGCAGCCCCAGACAGTGGTGGGGGCTGTACAGCCTGTGGACCCCCGTGGGGCAGGTCAGCAGCTCACAAAGCCCTGGGGGCCCGGGGAGTTTCCGTCACAAGTACTGACCGTCAGAAGGGAAAGCTGATTTCATGAAGCACCCCTTTAAAATGAAACTTCCCCAAAACGCGTCACGGGTCTGCCTGTGGCTCACCTTCCCAATGTTCGGACCTGTGTTGGGGCTGAAGGATCCTGTCTTCCCTCTAAAGCACCTAAATGAAATAATCACAGTGCAGTCTAATCACGGGATATAATTACAGCCTTGGCAACTTTTTTTTAACCACTCTCTGTTATAACAACCTGCTCAAAGCACCAGCCTGGGGTTTCTCTCTCCCCATCAGACTGCTGTGACCTTGGCTGGTGTCCGCCCAGCCCTCGCCCTCAGAGCCTGGAAGGGGGACCTGGCCTGCTGTGTCCTGGGGTCACAGCCGGCTGGAATCACGTCCCCCAGGCCTGTTTCTGCAGTCTGTGACCCCTCCTTCCGGAAGCAGTGTGCAGGCTCCCTGCACAGAGGGAAGGACCCTGTGAGTGCCGGAGGTCACAGCCCTCCCCGCCGCCCCGTGCCCACCTCCCCGCCCAGGCTCCTTCCTCCCACTCTGTCTCTAGAAAGAGGCCGGGGCCGAGTCATGCTCCTTCTACGCGGCTCTGCTGCGCATCCAGCCCAAGATCCTGCACTGCTGGAGACCCATGCGGCGCATGTTCAAAGCCTACGACCAGGGCGGGACGGGGATCCTGAGCGCGGATGACTTCAGGAAGGTGAGTCCCTGGGGAGGGGGACCCCGCACCCCGCTTAGAGCCCCTGCCAGCCCGGCTTCACCGGAGGCCCTTGCTGGCAGCCACTGCTCGGCCCAGAACCCTGGCCAGCCTGGACCCGGTCCCTAGCCCCATCTAAGCCTCAGCCCCGGCCTCACTGCAAACCGGAAGGGCGCCTCGGTGGCCCTGCTGCAGGCACAGTAGCCTCCCCACAGAGCCAGCACAGAGCCTGGCCCCGGCCCACAGCGGTACTGATCCACCCGGCATAGGCCAACAGCCCAGGCCAGGCCCTGGGTGGCCGAGGCCCGGGTCAGCTGTCCCAATGCAAAGGCTGGTCCCTCTCAAGGCGTCTTTTGGCCTTTGCTTCCCGACCATGGGAAATGGGCAGGGCTGCCTCGGCTGCTCCTGCCAGGGGACAGAGGAGAGCAGGACGCGCTGGGGCCACGGGCTGCAAGGCCCACAGAGAGCTTCGTGACTCTGGGAGCCACAGGCTGGCACCTGGTGGCTGCGGGGGCTGGGGAGAGGCAGGCACAGTCTCGGCCGACCCGGGAGCCGCAGGTGCCCTCGTCCCCAGGTGCTGAGGCAGTTCAGCATCAACCTGTCGGAGGAGGAGTTCTTCCACCTGCTTGAGTACTACGACAAGACCCTGTCCTCCAAGGTCTCCTACAACGACTTCCTGCGGGCCTTCCTGCAGTAGGCATGGCACGCGCGCCCAGAAACAGGCCAGGCCACGTCTGTCTCTGCCACCGACAGAGTCACAGAACCGAGGGGCCTCGAGTGTCCCAGCGTGGCTGCAGATGCGGACGCTGGCCTACAAGGCTGGACTCCCCTCACCACTGCCACAGGGTGGCCCTGCTGGGCCTCCGCAGCCTCGTCAGTTTGAGCAAATAAAATGTGTTTGGCAGGGATGAGCCTTGACACCTTGAAAGAACCACTAATGATAAAATACTTAAGAGCTTGGATTTCCGGGTAATGTGTTCCTGGTTGCCTACCGGCCCCTGTTGTGTCCCAGCCCTGTTATCCAGGGCTCTCACCTCCTTTACCCACCTGTGTCCCTGTCCTGGAGCACAGGACAGACATCTGCGGCTACTGGGGATGGACAGTGGCTGTCCCTGTCCCTGCTCAGAGCCACTGGCCAGCCTGACCCTGGAAGAACATCTCACACCCACGCCAGAGGAGCCAGGCTCTGGGCTCTGCCATCCCGAGGCCACCGAGAGGGACCCATCCTCTGAATGCCGAGGTCTGGCCCCAGCTGCTGCTCCATCCACTCATCCGGCTCCTTGGGCAGCAGTGGGGCTGGGGAGTCCTCCGGGTTTCACCCCTGCTGTCTCCAAGATACGCAGGGGCACCTGCATTCTTTGTAGTCCTGGAGATTTGTTTCTAATGAAGTCGTGTGGAACCAAGGCCCTGCCTCATGACATTTCGGTCACCACATCTGCCACCAATATAGGTCGGGCATGGTATCTCCCTGGAGACCAGCGGGCCCGAGCCACTGCCTGCCACCAGAGGGCAGGTTCTTGGGGCCCAGACCAGCCAGCAGGTCTGGCTTGGGCTCCCCTAGAGCCTCATTCCCTCCCCTTTCCCTGCTCCTGCTCCCGTGGGCACAGCCACGGCCACTCACGGCCACTCATCAATGCAGGAGCCCAGCAGCCAGCCAGAGATGACATGAGCTCTTGGGATGCCAGGGGGCCAGGTGTCCCCTCCTGCGGGTGCCCTGGGCACCAGGCCCTGCCAGCCGCTCCAGCCTACTCAGGGCTTTGGGTCCTGGAAAACATGGGGTATGCTGGGAGGAGGTACCTGGTTCCACAGGCAGAGACACCTTGCACTGCAGTGTTGCTCTGTGTGACGAGCAGGTCTCTGCCCTCCTGTTCCTCACATCCTCGTACATGGCAGGGTCACCCTGTGTCACCTGGCAACGTCACCAGACTGGGGTGTGAGGCTGAGAGTCTCTGCAGCCCTTTGAGGCTGGGGTAACAGCAGATGCCATGGCTCGGATGAGGGTCCCCCAGAGCCAGATGCCAAAGGCTTGGTCTCCAGCCCATGACACTGCTGGAGGGTGCTGGGGACCTTAGGCTCTGAGGCATGGGGGAAGAGGTAAAAACATGGGGACACCTCCAGGGGGACAGGCTTGGGGTCCTCCCACAAGCTCAGTGGCAGCCGTGTCACCAAGTAGTTAGCAGCCTCATCCCCTGCCCTCTCCACAGGGACACTGGCCCAGGCTCCAGCTGCAGGGCAAGGACACTGAGCTTCCCTTGCCACCCCACGTCCCCCACGGGAAGGGCGCTGGTCTGGCTGGGCACAACCTCAGGTCCCTTTCTCAGAAGGAGCAACCGGGCCCTGCGGGCAGTGTCAGCCAGGAAGGGAACAGCTGTGCTGTCAGGGGCTCCTCTCTGGGCTGACCCCTGGTGCTGACTCCTGTGAGCAGGGATGGCCATGGGCTCAGACCCACTGACCCCTGGCTGCAGCTCCTGCTCCTGGAAAAGTGCATTCCAGACCTCTCCATGCATGCTGGTGCGACCTCTCTAACCAGCTCGAACTGCAGTCGTGCCTATGAGAAGATCAGAGGACAGTGGACTCACAGTGAGCTGTGACACCTGCCAACTGTTCTTGCAAGCCCAGAAATAGGCCGTTTATTGCCAGGTTTGCAGAAGATGGATGTGTGTTCCTAACCCATCCAGTGCCTGCTGCAGTGGACGATGGGGTGCTGAGGGGCGAGGGGCAGGCCCCCACTCTGCTGCGGGGCTTCCCCTTCCCACAGATGCACACCTGCTCCTCGGGAAATGCCAACGTTGCCTTCAAAATTCAGTCTAAAGTCTCCTCTCCCGGGAAGCCTCTCCGGCTTCCTGAGCCTGAGCCCCTTAGCCCCGCACGGCAGCGGCCTTGTGAAGCCATCATCTTTAAGAGCCGAAGAAGGGGAAGAGGCAGCAAACGAGGGCAAGGGACTCTGTGAGGCCCACCATCCCAAAGGATTTACTCTCTGACTCCTTATGGGACAAGTTTGCTGGCCCCCAATGTGCAAATGCCCAGCTTTTCCCAGCACTTGGGAGGCTGAGGCAGGAGGGTCACAAGCTCAAGGCCAGGAAAAGAACCCAAATCCACAACTTTCAACAAAAAAAAAAATTGCCCGGCATTAATCCCTACGGCAATTTTAAACAATCTGTAGAGAAAAAGACCATTGTAAGAATTAGACTCAGCTATAACACAGATTTTGGAACTATCAGAAAAGAAATTTAAAATAACAAATGTATCTGTTAAAGCTCTTGTGGAAAAGGAATGGAACACACGTGATCGGACGGGAGATTTCATCAGAGATGAGAATACAGGAAATCAGGTGGGAATATTTGAAACCATCATTGCAGCAAAGACGGGCTCGATGGCTTCATCAGGAATTTACACAACCAAGGGGAGAACCCAGGAACTTGGAAGCAAGTCAGTAGCAGGAACCCAGACAGAAACACAAAGAAAAGAGTGCTCGGGAAAAGCACAGTTCCTGAGCCCCGGGACAGGGTGAGATGGCTTAGCACACGCGGCTGGGCGCGCAGGAGGGAGAGATCTGGATAACAATGCTCTAAAATGTCCAAAAATGGTTACGGACACTAGACTGAAACTACACGAACTTATAGGACCAGGCAGGTTTCACACACACACACACACACACACACACACACACACACACACACACACACACAGGTCTACCATATCCAGACTCTTGCAAAAAAAGCAAAAGAATTTGAGAGCCAGATAGAGAAAAAGGCACATTGCCAACAGAGACATAAGGACAAAACCTACGGCGGACTTCTCTCCAGAAGCTGTGCTGGCCAGCAGGCGGTGGGGAGCACCACGGAGATGCTCAGGGAACTGGGGAAATGCTGACTCAAAGTCCTGCAGCCAGAACAAAGCAAATGCAGAATATCTTAGGTGTGGAATGGCCGGAAGAACTCGCTGTCAGAGATCCACCTAGCCCAGGTGTGACAGGCAGCTCTGTGGGCAGAGGGTGATTAAGTCGGAAACTGGCGTCTATCAAAGCAATGAGCATCGAACATGCAGTAGTTGACTGATAAATAAAAGGGTTTTTTATGCCCTAAATACTAAAAACTAACTGTTTAGAGCAAAAAGGGCAACCGTGCTCTGTGTTTAGATCAATTTCAAATGAGACAGCATCGCCGGTGGGGATGGGAGGAGAGGATCCCGCGTGCGGTGTTAGGAGCTTCTTCCTCTACGTGGGCAGGGTATGATATTATTTGAAGACAGATACAAATTATTTCTAAATGTTTTTAAACTATAGAGCAACCACTAGAAACATTTTATAAATATACTTGGAAAAAGTAAAAATATGTCAGAAGAGGAGATAAGATGCGATCAGAATGATAACGTCAGCAAAAAAGGCAGATTCGGGGCCGCCAAAAATTCCCGTCCCCCAAAAAAGCGACAAGAAAACTGGCAAAAAAGAAAAAAACCTGTCAGGCTCCATGATGCGAGTGTCGGCAGAGGGTGTCCCAGAGAACCCGCCAGAACCCTCCTAGGCTAGGACTGAGCGCCCCGAGTCTCCGTGCCACCTCGTCACTGAGGCACAGTCCCTGACCCTGAAACCTGGAGGAGGAGACGTCTGTTTCTGCTCACGGTTGCCATCCACAGTGGGCTGGCTCCGAGGCGGAATCGGCTGGGTGTGAGGGCGCGGGGGGCAGAGAGCTGCTCCCCACCATCCGGGAAGCAGACGGGGAAAGGAGAAGATGGGGGGGAGGTCACGGGCCCAGGCATCCCCAATCCCCTGGACCCCACCTCCTAGCAGCGTATGTAGCGTATTGGAAGGAGGAAGGAAAAGAAAAAGAAGAGAAACAGAGAGAAAGAAGGACAGCACACGTGCGCACACACTCACAGGCACACGCACACACGCTCACGGTGCCCGGTTGGTAGCTGTGCTTCCCGCAGAGCTAACAGTGCTAAACGACGCCGCATGAGCACCAGCGCACTGC